>NC_134360.1:30996912-31326094 GCF_048569485.1 Anomaloglossus baeobatrachus | reverse complement strand
TCTTCTACATGTAAATCAATGGAAGGAAAAAGCAAAAATGTGAATGGCTGGTGTTAAATATCAGTGATCAACTGATCGTGCCAAGAGAAAATACTGTTGACTATACATTTTTTCTTGCAGTGACCTCTACTGGAGAAGATGTTCATACACAAGATGGTCTTGTTAAGTCCTCAAGATTGAAAAGGACCCTTGAGATCAGAAGATACGATTAACCTTTCATCTTTGTACTCTGTCCACTTTTCATTTCAGCCTAGATCAGTGATGGACAACCTAATATTTGTAGCTTTAATAACTAAGTTATAATTTTTATCTATGTACTGTATTTATAAATAAATCTGAAAGAAATAAATGTTTACCTTACTTTCTAAGTGACTTTTTTTGTTGCTGAACTTTATTGGCTAAACTTCAATTACGGTTGGTATTTCAAACACTTAAAGCCCAAGCAAGCCCTCTGCCCAGCAGTCATTGTCTCCTCTCCCCCTTCCTCCTTCCCCCCAGCAGTTATTGTCTCCTCTCCCCCTTCCTCCTTCCCCCCAGCAGTCATTGTCTCCTCTCCCCCTTCCTCCTTCCCCCCAGCAGTCATTGTCTCCTCTCCCCCTTCCTCCTTCCCCCCAGCAGTCATTGTCTCCTCTGCCCCTCCCTCCCCCCAGCAGTCATTATCTCCTCTGCCCTCCCTCCCCCAGCAGTCATTATCTCCTCTGCCCTCCCTCCCCCAGCAGTCATTATCTCCTCTGCCCTCCCTCCCCCCAGCAGTCATTATCTCCTCTGCCCTCCTTCCCCCAGCAGTCATTATCTCCTCTGCCCTCCTTCCCCCCAGCAGTCATTATCTCCTCTGCCCTCCTTCCCCCAGCAGTCATTATCTCCTCTGCCCTCCCTCCCCCCAGCAGTCATTATCTCCTCTCCCTCCTCCCCCAGCAGTCATTATCTCCTCTCCCTCCTTCCCCCCAGCAGTCATTATCTCCTCTGCCCTCCTTCCCCCCAGCAGTCATTATCTCCTCTGCCCTCCTTCCCCCCAGCAGTCAATATCTCCTCTTCCCTCCACAGTCATTATCTCCTCTTCCTTGCGCACCAGTCCCCCCCCCTCCAATTTTTTTTTTACATATCTGAAGACTGTTGAACCAGATTCTAACTGTCAACAGCAGCTCTCTATAAATGTACTGATGCGTGGACTTACTGCAGCAGCCACACTGGTGCAATGTAATGTCGCCCTCCGGCAATGGCGCCTGTCTTCATGCTCCACTGTAGAGGGTTAGAGAGAGGCGCGTTACGTACCGCATGGCATATAAGCACGCCTCACTCAGGACCTTGATTAAAAGGTAATGAACACATAGTTAAATCATTGGCGGCAGCATCCCGATCTAAAAGACAAGCTGTGGCTGCCGGTGATCCGGTGATTTAACTAGAACTGCATGTGCACCCCCCGGGCCGGTCATTTTGGATAGTTTAGGGCTGCACATGCAATTCTAGTTAAAATCACCGGCGGTCATGGCTTATCTTATAGATCGGGAGGCGGCATACCCTACATACGTGTCATCAAAAGTGGCTTGGCGTGTCACCTTTGACGCGCATGTCATAGGTTAGCCATCACTGGCCTAGATCCATGCAGAGCTTGACTTCCGCCAGTTGGCATGCACACAAAGATGAACTGGCAGAAAAACGTGGTAGTCGCTGGTCTCGCTGGTGACCTGTAACACCGGCCATATAAATGTTAAGTTGGTTGTAATGGAGTAATCCGTTATTCTTCCATTGTTTGGCAGCCATGGTTTCCAGCAACAATTATTATTATTTTCCGCTAGCGACGCTGGCTGCTCTTCCTAGAAAAATAATCAGGGTGCCAATAAATTAATTGGGAAGATTTTTGCAAAACTTGGCCGATGGATTCCGGGCCGGTAAGGGAAGGCAATTTTTTTTTTACACGGCCGATATTAATGTAATTCTCTAAATATAAGATGTGTAAACGTGAAGCCGGTATCAGAGGTGAAACGACGCCGCGCGGGGAGCCAGATCTCAGTACAGCAATATTAGCCTGTTGGCTGCTCGCACAGACATCTGGTAGGAGTCGATTGCCAATCAGCACTTGGAACGTGCGCGGAGACATGTCAAATTGTTTTCTTTTGTTGTGTTTGTGGTGGAAAAAGGTTTCTGAAGATTTTAGGCAGCTATTTAATACAAAACAAATCTATGAGGTGGATCCACGTTCCTCCAGCTGCCAAGTCATTCTACAAACCCTTCATTTTAGCGCCGAGGACAAATCTCACTCAGAAGTTATTATTATAAACACGGACTTTGCACACTTACGTATCCCATGAAACCCAAGAGCTTTGACTTCTCTCTGTCCGTCACATCCACAGTCCACCCCGGGTAAAAGGGGGATGTCACGGTGGTGGCCGTTGCCCGGTCCCGTGCCTTGGGCCTTTTTTGTAATGGGGATATTTATAGGGGAGAATGAGATAATGTTCACTTGTGACGCCACAACACTACAAGTGGTGTCACAAGTGTAGGGAGCCGCCGCTGCAGAATGTCTCTACAGGGGCTGGTGGTATTGGCAGCTAGTATGGTAGACCCTCCGCAAATAGGGTTTTGCCCCAGCCGGTGTATGGTGCGGTGGGCGTCGGAAGAAGGAGTCCAGACAGGTATTCAGTGCAACTGGTTTACTCACTGCTAGTAAATGTTGTGTGGTTGCCCTAGGCCGGCTGGTTTCGCCTCCAGGTCCCCTTCGTCCCAGTGCCAGTTTGGTTCTCTGATACCTTCTTCCCCTGCTCCTGTCTCTGGTAAGTGGGTCCCCGTGGTATAGAACACTGGGGGTCCCCGTTCTGTGGTTTGTCCACTTCTGTCCGCTCGATGGTAGCGTGAACCCTGTGGGGTTGGAGTCTCTGGTCCAGTACCCCCGGGTATCCCTTTGTCCTTTGAGTCTTCAGATTCTTTAGTGTCAGCAAGGTCCTTGATGGTCCCCCTTGCTGTGCAGGTGTTAACAGGTCGGCTTGGAGCTCTTTTCTGCCCTAGAGTCTGCATAGTTCTGGGAGTACTCCATCGACAACTACTTCTCCTGGGTACCAGGTCACCGTTAACCCGAGTCAGGACGTCACTTTGCTTCCACCTTCACTCGTTGCCTGTCTGACACTTGTCTCTCTACTCTCCACAGTCTGCCCCTCCACCTGGTCAACTAGTGGATTGGAATGGCTCCACCTCTAGGCGGCCATCCATTGGTCCCACCCTAGCTGGGTACCATTGTGTGGGGGATTGTTGGGGAAAACTGGGATTACCTGGGTTTTTGTTGGTACTGGCACTGGGGATCTGGGTCCCTACGGGTGGTAGGCCCTGCATCCTTGTGGGGATGCAAAGCCTTGTAGCACCCTGATGGTTTATACACACACACACTGTATATGTCTATAATATATATCTATTTATATATCTCTCTCTCTCTATGTATATCTCTTTCTATATATATCTATCTATATCTCCCCATATATTTATAATATAAATTATATATATATATATATATATATATATATATATATATATATATATATATATATATATATATATATATATATATATATATATATATATATATATATAGATAGATAGATGTTGTTGTGTGTAGTTACCAAGTGTTTGTGTAGGGCGCTGTACATGTTCTGGGTGTTGTCTGGGTGTGGCGGGGGGTGAGAGCGGAGTTTGTGTGTTGCGTTGTTTGTTGAGCGCTGTGTGTCTGTAGCGTTGTGTGTGTGTTGCGCGGTTTGTGTGTGTGGTGTGTTTTGGGGGAGGTATGTTTTGTGCAATGTGTGTGTTGTGCGGTATGTGCGTATATTTGTGTGTGCAGCGCTGTCTGTGTGTGGGTGTCTGTGTAGGGCAGTTGTTTGTGGTTCCCAGTGTGTGTGTGTGTGTGTGTGTGTGTGTGTGGTGTGTTGTGCAGTGCGCGTGTGTGTGTGTGTGTGTGTGTGTGTTGGGAGGAGGTGTGCACTCCCCATCGTGCTCCATCCCCTATGCTGCACACCCCCCATCGTGCTACATCTCCCATCCTGCGCACTCCCAAACGTGCTCCATCCGCCATGCTGCGCACTCCCAAACGTGCTCCATCCCCCATGCTGCGCACTCCCAAACGTGCTCCATCCGCCACGCTGCGCACTCCCCATCGTGCTCCATCCGCCATGCTGCGCCAGCATCAGCCGCTCTCCTCCCAGCATCAGCCTCTCTCCCCGCAGCATCAGCCTCTGTCCCCAGCATCAACCTCTCTGTCCCCAGCATCAGCCTCTCTGTCCCCAGCATCAGCCTCTCTGTCCCCAGCATCAGCCTCTCTGTCCCCAGCATCAGCCTCTCTGTCCCCAGCATCAGCCTCTCTGTCCCCAGCATCAGCCTCTCTGTCCCCAGCATCAGCCTCTCTGTCCCCAGCATCAGCCTCTCTGTCCCCAGCATCAGCCTCTCTGTCCCCAGCATCAGCCTCTCTGTCCCCAGCATCAGCCTCTCCGTCCCAGCCTTCCCCAGGATCAGCCTCTCTCCTCCCAGCCTCCTCCAGCACGCCATGCTCCTCTGCCGACACTCACACACCCGATCGCATACACTCACACACACCCACACACACCCGATCGCATACACTCACGCACACACACATTGACGATATTGCACATACGCGCTCATACTCACAACATCCGGAGATACCACATGCTTCTGGCCATGTGATCCTCCGACAGGTCCTGGAAGGTCACAACAGCACAGTATCGAGGCCGAGAAGCAAGCGATATCGCCGGATGCTGTGAGTGTGTGGATGCGATGTGATGTATGTGTGAGGTGTGTGTGAGAGTGAGTGTGAGCCGGTGTACACTGTTAACTATGATACACATCGGGTAACCAAGGGACCTTAGTTACCCGATGTGTATAATGGTTAACAGCGTTCACGGGCTCCGTGAAGATCCCAGCATCGCAAGGTTATGTCTGGCGCTGCTGGGATCGTGACGGAGCCGGTGTAGAAGCAAGCGATATCCCAGGATGTTGTGAGTGTGTGGATGTGATGTGTGAGGTGTGTGTGGCAGAGTGAGTGTGATCTGATGTGTGTGTGTGTGTACTCACCTGGGAGTCGGAGCTCCGTGTCAGTTGGGCAAGAGCGAGCGTGGATTGCGTGAGGGGGGCGGAGCCTGCAGAGAGCCGGGGCGAGAGGCCAATCCGTGTGGGGGGGCGGGGCCATGGCGAGCCCAGCGGCCAATCAGCTTTGTGTCACCGTGAGGACACAATTTTGGAGCATGACAGACAGACAGAATAAGGCAATTAAATATATAGATATATATATAGATATATATACACACAAGTATCGATATATTTTATACACATACATATATACACACAATTATATATAGATGTGTGTGTAATATATATTATATATATATATACACACACACACACACTCTGTGAGGTAGCGTGGTCGGCTGCACGGCAGAAGACACGGGTTCCAGGCACCAAGGGTCACAGCACATGGTTTATTGCACAAACCAAAAGTCCAAAAACAATACACATGTGTTGCCCTGGCAGATACTCAGGGAGTTGTGTTCACTCCCTCACACTAGGGCCCCACGCCCATGTTCCTGTTTCCTTTTAACCCTCCTTTCAGCCTGCAGGGAAAACATTAACCCTGGAGTGGAGTTGCTTTCTATACATGGAGTGAGCGCAACCGGGGCGAGACGTACCGGCCGTCATAGATAACCCCGGTCACAGTCTCACATACCCCCCCCCTCAGTTCAAGCGAGCGGGGTTGAACTCCTGCCATCAAACACGGGCCGCGGGACAAGGCATCGGCGTTGCCCTGCAACCTACCGGCCCGGTGTTCAACCGTAAACCAGAAGTTCTGCAGAGAAAGGAACCACCGGGTAACCCGGGCATTCCGTTCCTTGGCGGACCTCATCCAGACCAGCGGAGAGTGATCAGTCACCAGGCGAAACTGTCGTCCCAGCAGGTAATAGCGTAGGGACTCCAAGGCCCACTTGATCGCCAGGCACTCCTCCACTACGCTATAATTCCGCTCGGGAGGGGTGAGCTTCTTACTTAAGAAGGTGACGGGGTGTTCCTCCCCCTGAACCACCTGAGACAGCACTGCCCCCAGGCCGACCTCCGAGGCGTCAGTCTGTACTATGAACTCCTTCCGGAAAAAAGGGTTGACAAGAACGGGCTGTCCACACAGGACCCCCTTCAGGGCCCGGAAGGAGTCCTCGGCCTGCGGAGTCCAGCGCACCATGACTGACTTCTTGCCTTTGAGAAGGTCCGTCAAGGGGGCTGATAGTCCCGCAAAATTTTTTACAAACCTCCTGTAGTACCCCACGATACCCAGGAAGGCCCTAACCTGCTTCGTGGTCAGGGGTCTAGGCCACTTCTGGATCGCCTCAACTTTGTTAATTTGGGGCTTAATCACTCCTTGGCCTATTACGTAGCCCAAGTAGCGGGCTTCCGTGAGCCCCAACGCACATTTCTTGGGATTGGCTGTCAATCCGGCTGTTCGGAGCGCGTTCACCACCGCTTGTACCTGTTCCAAGTGGGTCTGCCACTCAGAGCTGTAAATAATGATGTCATCAAGGTACGCTGATGCATACGCCTGGTGGGGTTCCAGCACCAAGTCCATCAACCTCTGGAACGTGGCCGGAGCGCCATGTAACCCAAAAGGCAAGACAACATAGTGGAAGAGACCCTCCGGCGTAACAAAAGCGGTTTTCTCCTTGGCGGACTCCGTCAGTGGCACCTGCCAGTACCCCTTGGTCAGGTCGAGCGTGGTGAAATATCGCGCCTGTCCCAGCCTATCAATCAGCTCATCCACCCAGGGCATGGGGTAGAGATCGAACTTGGATACTTCATTCAATCTCCTAAAGTCATTGCAGAACCTTAAGGAGCCATCGGGTTTTGGTATTAGGACAATGGGACTAGCCCATTCACTCCGGGATTTTTCGATGACCCCCAGGCATAGCATTGTCTTCACTTCCTCTGATATGGCTTGTCTTCGAGCCTCCGGCACCAGGCGTACCTTCAGGTGAGGCTCGGTGACAATGTCATGTCGTATCAGACTGGTCCTACCAGGCAGCTCGGAGAAGACATCGGGGTTCTGCTGAACCAGCCGTCTGGCCTCTCGCCTCTGTTGCTTGGTGAGAGCTTCTCCAATCCTTACTTCCGGTTCGTCCTCTCCGGAGGTCGCTGGAGCCGGGTTTGAACGACCCGAAGAGGAGGGAGATGGGGAAAAAGCAACCATCAGGCTTTCCCGTTCCTGCCAAGGTTTTAATAGGTTGACATGGTATATTTGTTCAGGTTTCCGCCTACCGGGCTGCAATACCTTATAGTTGACCACCCCGACTCTTTCCTTTATCTCGTAGGGGCCTTGCCACTGAGCCAGGAATTTACTCTCCGCCGTGGGGATTAATACCAACACCCGATCCCCGGGTTTAAAGGTCCGCACGGTGGCTTGTCTATTGTAGCGGCCGCTTTGCGCGGCCTGAGCCTCCTGTAAATGCTCCTTCACAATTGGCATGACCGCGCTTATGCGGTTCTGCGTTCCTAAAATGTGTTCAATCACACTTTTATGGGGGGTGGGCTCTTGCTCCCATGTTTCCTTTGCCAGGTCCAACAATCCCCGGGGATGTCGCCCGTACAACAACTCAAAAGGCGAAAACCCCGTGGATGCCTGTGGCACCTCTCGTATGGCAAACATCAAATAGGGAAGCATCATATCCCAGTCTTTCCAGTCTTTGGAAATCACCCTTTTGAGCATGGTTTTCAGGGTTTTATTGAATCGTTCCACTAAACCGTCCGTCTGAGGATGATACACAGACGTACGCAACTGCTTGATCTGGAGTAGCCGGCATAGCTCTTTGGTCACTTTAGACATGAACGGGGTCCCCTGATCCGTAAGGATCTCCTTGGGCAACCCCACCCAGCAGAACACAGCAAACAACTCCCGAGCTATAAGCTTCGCCGCAGTATGTCTGAGAGGTATCGCCTCTGGATACCGGGTGGCATAGTCAACGATCACTAGGATGTGTTGGTGCCCTCAAGCGGACTTTACGAGGGGCCCCACCAGATCCATCCCTATCCGTTCAAAAGGGACTTTTATAATGGGTAATGGTACCAACGGACTGTGAAAGTGGGCCAGGGGTGCAGTAAGCTGACACTCCGGGCAGGTTTCGCAGAACCGTTTTACCTCCCCAAAGACCCCGGGCCAATAGAACCTTTGCAATATTCGCTCCTGCGTTTTCTTGACCCCTAGGTGGCCACTCATCGGGTGTTTATGAGCCAAGTCGAGGACCCGCCGGCGATATGGCTGGGGCACCACCAACTGCTCTACCCCCACGCCCCGTATTTCATCTACCCGATAGAGTAAATCCTGCTTAAGAGCGAAATGGGGGTACCTTACCTGGGCACCGGGCAGCTGTGCCACCCCGTCAACCACTGTCACCCGACTCCGGGCATGTATTAATGTAGGGTCCTGGAGTTGGGCTGTCCCAAACGTATCCGGGGACGCCTCCAACTCCGGGATGGGCTCGACCATCTCAGCCTCTCCTGCCAATACCTCTAGGGGCGACCTATCGGGTTCACATTCAGTCCCTATCATGGGGACCCCTACGGCAGGCGTCCCGGATTCGGGATTGTCGGGCTCAGGTCGCGGACTGTCCAATATCTGAGGGGACTTAGGAGGCCCCTTCCATAGAGTCCAAAAATAGGGCAGATCCCTTCCTAGGATCACATCATAGGGAAGAGTGTTAATAAGTCCCACCTCATGTTGCACCTGACCGCAGGGTGCTGTGATGGTGACAATCCCCGTGGGATAGTCTCGGCGGTCCCCATGTATGCAAACCACCCCCACGGTACGTCCTGTGGCCTTTACTTCAGCCCTTAGGGTTGATCGCACAAGGGTCACCAAGCTTCCGGAATCCAACAAGCCTGTAACTGGACATCCATTCACCTGTATTTGGCACAAGTGGGGCGCAGTCTCCGGGGAGACAAGGTCAGCGGTACACACCACCTGAGCATACATTGAACCCCGCCGGGTAACCCCACAATCCATGGGCTCCGTGGTGAGGGGACACTGGGCTTCCATATGTCCCACCCGCTGGCACCGCCAACATCTAATAGGGAAGGAAACCCCCTTGACGAGTTGTCGTTTAGGGTACATAGCCTTCCGGACCTCAGGGACGGCGGGCGCGGCCTCAGACGGGACGGTAGCGGACTCCCGCACCGGTGTCAGCGGTGGGTCCTTGGCCCTAGGCTTGGAGGGGCCGGACCGTCGGGCGGTACGCAAAGTCTCAGTGTCCCGTATCAAGTCCTGCGTAGCCACATGCCGCTCCACCAGGCACACTAATTGGTCCAGGGTACTTGGGTCGCCCTGTCCTACCCACCGTTGAATGGTGATGGGTAAAGTGCGCACAAAGCGATCAACTACTACCCTTTCCACCATTTGCGCAGGGCTCAGAGTGTCAGGCTGCAACCACTTCTTTACCAGATGCAATAAGTCATAGGCCTGGGAGCGTACGGGTTTGGCTTCCTCATAGAACCACTGATTTACCCGCTGAGCCCGTACATAGGTATTCACCCCCAACCGAGCAAGTATTTCGGCTTTCAGGGTCGCATATTCTATGGCGTCCTCAGTACAGAGGTCCAGGTACGCTTTTTGGGGCTCCCCCATCAGATAGGGCGACAATACCTCAGCCCACTGGGGGGTCGGCAGCTTCTCCCGCTCGGCCACCCGCTCAAACACCGCCAGGAACGCTTCCACATCATCCCCCGGGGTCATCTTTTGCAACGCTTGTCTCACCACTTTCCGGACGCTGCCGTCGTCACCCGGTCCCGGGGTTGTTGCTGCCGGTCCGGCACGGATCGACTTGGCCAGGAGAACCATCTGTTCTTGGTGTCTTTGTTCCTGCAATTTCAAGGATTGCTGCTGACAATCCAACGACCGGAGCAGGTGTGCATTGGTCTGTTGCTGCTGTGCATTAGCCTGTTGTTGCTGTGCATTAGCCTGAGCCAGCTGCTTTAGTATGTCCTCCATGGCGTCGCCGGGTTTGGGCTGTAGTATAGCCGCTCGAATCCAGGACATGTGCTACCGGGTCACCAGGGATGGATGCTACACCTCACCGGGCTGGCATGCCCGCATTCTCCACCATCTGTGAGGTAGCGTGGTCGGCTGCACGGCAGAAGACACGGGATCCAGGCACCAATGGTCACAGCACGCGGTTTATTGCACAAACCAAAAGTCCAAAAACAATACACATGTGTTGCCCTGGCAGATACTCACGGAGTTGTGTTCACTCCCTCACACTAGGGCCCCACGCCCATGTTCCTGTTTCCTTTTAACCCTCCTTTCAGCCTGCAGGGAAAACATTAACCCTGGAGTGGAGTTGCTATCTATACATGGAGTGAGCGCAACCGGGGCGAGACGTACCGGCCGTCATAGATAACCCCGGTCACAGTCTCACAATATTTATATATATATATATATATATATATATATATATATATATATATATATATATATATATATATATATATATATATATATATATATATATATATATATATATATATATATATATATATATATATATATATATATATATATATATATATATATATATATATATATATATATATATATATAGAATATTTTCTTCAATGTTTCAAAACGCTATGTATGCAAAAAAAGGATGAGAAATGTTGCAATTTTCACACGGGACTCTAGGTATAAGATTAGATTCATACTTCCTGTTCCGAACAGAAGTCTTTTCAGCAGTCTCATCATCATCAGAATAGATTAAAATGAAAATGAACACCTCTATATACAGTAGATAACACAGGATGCCAAGATTGTGCAAAGCGGTAATCAGAGCAAAAGGTTGCTACTTTGAAGAACCACAAAAAATTGATCAATTATTTGCTAAAAATCTCTTTTTTTTATTATAGTACAGTTGGAATAAATCTGTGAATTTTCACTTTATATATGATGCATGCCAATTTCAGATCGTGCTGGCTCCTTTTTTCCCTAGAATATAAGACATATTTTCAGTTGTTTCACCCTTTTTTGTTAAGTATTTCATTCCACATGTGTTCATTCATAGTTTTGATGCCTTCAATGTGAATCTACAATTTTCAGAGTCATGAAAATAAAGAAAACTCTTTGAATGAGAAGGTGTGTCCAAACTTTGGGTCTGTACTGTATGTATAATTAATAAACTTATGTCATGGGCTTTAAACAACTTATTTTCTGCCACGTCTCCTCTTTATTCGGATTTTAAAATAGACGTTGGGCATGAGACAAAATAATAGGAAAGTTGAGTGACACCAGAGGTAATATTTTCTAAGAAGCCTTTTAATTAAAACTACTTTCGGCAACCTGTTTAAAATTCAAGCCGAGAGTTTAGATAGTATCGTTGGCGGGGGCCCGGACCGGTGGCGGAGTGCCTTCACTATGCTCCATTCAGAGCTGATGGGATCACAATTGCTTTATCTTCAAGTGCAAAACTGATGAAGATAAAAAACACAGGAGAATTTTATGATTTTTTTTATAGTATGAAGAAATAAAGTCCAGTGTATACAGACAGCGCCCATTAACCCATTGGGAGCTGAGATTTAATGTGTCTGAAGAGTACAGTGGACGTCACTAGCAGTGGACACAGACGGAGTACAGAAGTTGGAGGTTGGTTTTCGGCTCTTTGCTCCCGCTCTCCTGTCTGTCAAACTGCATATAATTATAATAGAGAGGCAGGAAAACCACTGGATAATGGCTAGTACAATGTATCCTGGGAAATGAGAGTTTCAGCTCCTATAGTGCTGGGAGAATGCTAAGGAAGTAAAGTAAATTAAATTATGAGGACGAGGAAACAAGATCAATGGCTAGCCAAAACTGCTCACTTCTGCAGGGAAAAATCAAAAAGGTCCATGGAGCCTCTGTTAGGAGTCTCAACGCACAAAATGGCCTGATAGCCCTACGAGAAGGACCTAGCCAAGGAGTGGCTCTTTTTAGGAGACCACAATAACCACCATGTTAAAGGGGTTATCCGGCTTATTTTGAGTTTTTTTCATTATTACCCTATTGGGCTACATTGGGGCAGGTAAGTAGATAGAGACCACTTACCTGCCCTGCTGTCAGCCCCCTCCCCCGGCTCAGAGTCGTCATGTGACCGCTCCTGCTGCGATTTTGCTGCTTCTGGTCATTTCATGTCAACATGGGCTGGACCATGTTGACATGCAAATCTGGAACAGCATGTCTCCTCCCTGCTGGGCGGGTACAGTGTGATGAGCCCCGCCCCCTTCCCTGCACCCTCCCACACATTCCCCAGCACCCCGTACTCTGCCCACAACCTCCCCCTGCATTGCTGTGGAGTCCGTGACCTGAGGGCGGGGCCTGGCGGCGGCTGCCGTGGTGTCAGCGCTAGCACCGGGCCCCTGCTCAGGATCACATTCAAATGTACCAGCATCACAGGTCACAGATCACAGATGCCGGTACATTTGAAAACGCTGATGAGAAGGAGCGCAGCGCTGCATCACTGTCCCTCCCGCTGTCTGTGCTCTCTTCAGCACAGCGGTGACGTCACTACTGTGCTGATATGTCCAGAGCACAGACAGCTGGCGAACGTGCAGGAGCGGCGGGGACCAAGGATGGGTGAGTATGTACTCCCTACATGTGTTTCCTATGGGGGGGGGGGTCGGTGCAGAGCGCCGTGTGCGTGTAAGCGCGGTGCAGAGCCCGATGTGTGTGTGCGCGGTGCAGAGCCCGATGTGTGTGTGCGCGGTGCAGAGCCATATGTGTGTGCGCGGTGCAGAGCCATATGTGTGTGCGCGGTGCAGAGCCATATGTGTGTGCGCGGTGCAGAGCCATATGTGTGTGCGCGGTGCAGAGCCATATGTGTGTGCGCGGTGCAGAGCCATATGTGTGTGCGCGGTGCAGAGCCATATGTGTGTGTGCGGTGCAGAGCCATATGTGTGTGTGCGGTGCAGAGCCATATGTGTGTGTGCGGTGCAGAGCCATATGTGTGTGTGCGGTGCAGAGCCATATGTGTGTGTGCGGTGCAGAGCCATATGTGTGTGTGCGGTGCAGAGCCATATGTGTGTGTGCGGTGCAGAGCCATATGTGTGTGTGCGGTGCAGAGCCATATGTGTGTGTGCGGTGCAGAGCCATATGTGTGTGTGTGCGGTGCAGAGCCATATGTGTGTGTGTGCGGTGCAGAGCCATATGTGTGTGTGTGCGGTGCAGAGCCATATGTGTGTGTGCAGTGCAGAGCCATATGTGTGTGTGCGGTGCAGAGCCATATGTGTGTGTGCGGTGCAGAGCCATATGTGTGTGTGCGGTGCAGAGCCATATGTGTGTGTGTGCGGTGCAGAGCCATATGTGTGTGTGTGCGGTGCAGAGCCATATGTGTGTGTGCGGTGCAGAGCCATATGTGTGTGTGCGGTGCAGAGCCATATGTGTGTGTGCGGTGCAGAGCCATATGTGTGTGTGCGGTGCAGAGCCATATGTGTGTGTGCGGTGCAGAGCCATATGTGTGTGTGCGGTGCAGAGCCATATGTGTGTGTGCGGTGCAGAGCCATATGTGTGTGTGCGGTGCAGAGCCATATGTGTGTGTGCGGTGCAGAGCCATATGTGTGTGTGCGGTGCAGAGCCATATGTGTGTGTGCGGTGCAGAGCCATATGTGTGTGTGCGGTGCAGAGCCATATGTGTGTGTGCGGTGCAGAGCCCGATGTGGTGTGGGGTGCAGAGCCCGATGTGGGGCTGTTATTTGCATTGCTGTAGTGATAACAGGTCAGTGCTGGGGCAGAATATACTGACAGGGAATGTGTGCGCAGGGGGCGAGGCTGGACACTGGGGAGGGGCAGGACACTGAGACCGGGCGGTGCCAGCTGTGACTGGGAGGTTTTGCACAGGAAGTGGTCATGTTTGCTGGAGCTAAATGTAAACAAGGAGCTGCAGAGAATAAAGGGATGATTCAAGAGGAACAAAAGTTAGAAAACAAAAAATAACAATGTAGAGGTGTTTAATATGACAATACAGCACAGACTAGCTTAAACTCAAACATTTTTGTTATGTCGGACAACCCCTTTAAGTGGCCCTTTTAGTCAATATACAGCTCTTGACGAGTTTAAAGATATGACAAGGGAAATACCAAGGCCAGGTATCCATCCACAGACAGCTGTTTCGGGGTATTGCCCCTCATCAGTGTGAGGTTCCCAGGGGGTAATACACCTAGGATTTCTCTGTGTTGAGCGCCTTTGTTGGCTGCCGGCAGTGTTTTCTCTGGCTGGTCTCCCCGAGATCAGTGATTGTTTTGTCTTGTCGGTCTATTAGGCATTGCTCCCACATGGCCAGAATCCTACTCCACACTTATGAGGGGCAACACCTCAAAACAGCTGTCTGTGGATGGATACCTGGCCTTCGTATTTCCCTTGTCATATCTTTAAACTTGTCAAGAGTTGGATACTGACTAAAAGGGCCACTTTATATGGTGGTTATGGTGGTCTCCTAAAAAGAGCCACCCCTTGGCTAGCTCCTTCCTGGAGGAATATCTGGCTATTTTCTGTGTCGAGACTCCTAACAGAGGCTCCATGGACCTTTTTGATTTGCATATTTCAAAGGGAAGCAATGCACCTAGGATTTCACTGTGTTGAGCGCCCTCGTTGGCTGTCGGCAGTGTTTTCTGGCTGGTCTCCCAGAGATCAGTGATTGTTTTGTCTTGTCACTTCTGCAGGGAACAGTGGAGGTCACTAGCAGTGGAGACAGAAGGATTACAGTAGGGAGGTTGGTTTTCAGCTGCTGCTCTCCTGTCTGTCAAACTGTGTATAATTATAACAGAGAGGCAGGCAAAACATTGGCTAATGGCCAGTACAATGCATCCTGAGAAATGAGAGTTCCAGCTCCTATAGTGCTGGGAGAATGCTAGTGAAGTAAAATACGTGATACACTATGGGGATGAGGGAAACAAGATCAATGGTTATCCAAAACTGCTCAATTCTGTGTCTGAAGGGAACAGTGGACGTCCCTAGCAGTGGAGACAGCTGAGAGTACAGACTTGGGGGTTGGTTTTCTGCTCTGTGCTCCTGCTCTCCTGTCTGTCAAACTGCATATAATTGTCATAGAGAGGCAGGAAAACCATTGGACAATGTCTGGTACCAAGTGTAGTGGGTGCTCATAACCCCTACTAAAGGACCGGAAATGTTGTTAATAAAAATGTTGTATTTCTTTTAATATTGTATTGTATTGCAATGTTAGGGCACCCCCTAGTGGCCGGGTGGGACGGCTGTTGCCACCGGGGAAGGAGGAGTCGGCTGGATGTCTAGGGAAGGTCTGTGTGTGCGTGCTGTAGTGGGATCCGGGACAGCAGTGTGTGAACATCGGTGGCAGTGTGTGTGTGAGCGGAACATCAGGGGACGCCGGAGCAACGGAGGGGAACATAACCTCAAGGTCAGAAATCCGCTGGTGTGGGTCCGGTGTGTGCTTGACCTAGGAGTGGGAGCCCGGAGAAGCGGAGTACCCAGGGCATATCCCCACCAGAGGGCGCGTTTGGGCAGGTTGTCCCCAGCTCCACAGAAAGTGCCGGATTCTGCTGACCGGATTGTATTGTGCAAATAAATGTCATCTTTTATTATAACCAGCTTTTGCCTGAAGACTGTTTGTGCATCATCCGGCGAAGGCGCCGTCACACACTGCCCCACCAAGCCAGTCCCCAACATTGAAGAAGTGATGAAGCCAGGGGTGTGCCTTGCATTCACTGCTGCCACGACTACACAGCCAGAGGCCTCCCTGGCTCATCACTTCATGTGGCGTAGTCGGCAGGATACGAGTCCCCTGCCAGGGACCCACAAAGCTGGAGATCAGGTGGTGCCTGGGGCACAGGATCCCGACTACGGGAGAAGATTTCCAGTCCCCTGGTGGGAAGAGAACACAGTGCCCGCAGCGTTGGACCGGGCACAAGATGGCGGCAAGAGGGCCGTTATCTGTGAAGATAAGGAAAGGGCGTGAAAGGTTGGCGCCAAAAGAAGAGCCTGGGGCTGGCCGGTGCCGAAGAAGAGGTACAGAGTACTCCGCCCAAAGAGGGGAGGCGCCAGCTCCAGGGCATTGAGGAAGACATACGAAGTGGGCGGTGTTCGGAAGAAAAAGAAGTACCGCCGCGGAGGAGTCAAGATGATGCGTGAGGCTGGGGGAGGGATCTGTTTAAGAGCGGGAAACGAAGGCCCGCCTTCTCTCTTCTCAGTCTCAGCTTTGACGCCGCCGCTATTGTTAGGACAACGATCGGAGATGGAGACTTCCGGACAACCCGAAGAGCTTGCCACCACCATGGCTCTGGTCAGCCTAGGCCGGGGACGCCCCAAGTTTGCTGCCGCAAGCGAGGCATCTCTAGTGGACCTTCTGATTGGAACGGGAGGTTCCACGCGTCCCGAGAAGGTGACTTGGAAGACCACGTGGGATGCGAAGACCGGAGGTACCGTTATGGAAGTGCGGGCCACGTATGCCACCCAGCCTCCAGTGAGAGACCGGATTCCGGGGATTACATATTCCCCTTGGGAGACACCACAGCCTGGTGCCACCGCCGCCATACCCCCTGTTCCATCTGGGGAGCCGGCTGAAGTGCTTGCCGAGCGGCTGGAGGAAGACCACCTGGGCTTCGTTTGGGATCCGGTGATCGTCCCGTCCCCCGTACCGTACCCCAGAGCTCCGTCCCCAGTACCCGACCCTGTCCGAGAACGCCTGCTTGCCGAAACCATTGTCCGGGAAATGTTGTCCGGTCCCGGCGGTGAGGAGCTGGCCCTGCAATTCACCACTGGCATAGTGGTGAAATTTAACCAGCAGGAGGGTTACGGGTTCATCCGCGAGGCCAACACGGGGGACGACTATTTCTACAATAGGGTCCACCTGGATGTGGAGGGCCTACCCAAGAGGCTCCATACTTTGTACCCGGGCGAGAAGGTCCAATTCCTCCCGGACGCGGGAAGTCGCGGCCTGTTTGCCGTTGGTGTCACTCGGATGCCGACCGCCCGGGAAGCGGCCCAGTGGCAACAAGAGCTGGAGTGGGAGGAGCAGCAGGAACGGCGCCGGAGCCACCCAACACCGGTACCGACCGCGCCCTCTCATTCCAAGCGTACCTTGGCAGCTGCACCGGAAGTACCATCTGGCCCGACCGCTGACCCGGAGAGGGCTATCCCGGTGGTAGCTGTGAACCAGAGTGTGACCAATAGACCGGTCATAGTCCTAGACGTGCCGCCACCCGCACCACAACCACCCCGGGTAGCGACGCCATCACCACCACCGGGAGCTGAAGAAGCTGTGCCAGCAGAGCCACCTTTTGCACCCGTGTCATTCCGGAGGCTACGCCGCCAACCGGGGCAATCTCTGGGCGCCTACATACAGGCACAGGCGGAGGAGTGGAAGCGGTCCTGGCCTCCAGAGTAAATCGTTTCAGCCAACATGTTTGAAGTCCGGTAGTGTTGTTTAACCGGCAGAAGTTTATGTTACAAGTTCTTATACCTGTTGCGTCTCCGGGCGCCATCGAAAGACCGGGAGCGCTGTTGAGCCTCCGGGCGCCATTTAAGACCGGGAGCGCTGCTGCGTCTCCGGGCGCCACCTAAAGATCGGGAGCGCCGCTGAACTGGTGCCTCTGTGTTGTGAAGTGGACTAAAGGTTTTTTTATGTTATGTGTGTTTTAAAGAAGAGCCGTGCCGGGAGGCTCGGATTTTAAGAGGGGAGGCATGTAGTGGGTGCTCATAACCCCTACTAAAGGACCGGAAATGTTGTTAATAAAAATGTTGTATTTCTTTTAATATTGTATTGTATTGCAATGTTAGGGCACCCCCTAGTGGCCGGGTGGGACGGCTGTTGCCACCGGGGAAGGAGGAGTCGGCTGGATGTCTAGGGAAGGTCTGTGTGTGCGTGCTGTAGTGGGATCCGGGACAGCAGTGTGTGAACATCGGTGGCAGTGTGTGTGTGAGCGGAACACCAGGGGACGCCGGAGCAACGGAGGGGAACGTAACCTCAAGGTCAGAAATCCGCTGGTGTGGGTCCGGTGTGTGCTTGACCTAGGAGTGGGAGCCCGGAGAAGCGGAGTACCCAGGGCATATCCCCACCAGAGGGCGCGTTTGGGCAGGTTGTCCCCAGCTCCACAGAAAGTGCCGGATTCTGCTGACCGGATTGTATTGTGCAAATAAATGTCATCTTTTATTATAACCAGCTTTTGCCTGAAGACTGTTTGTGCATCATCCGGCGAAGGCGCCGTCACACACTGCCCCACCAAGCCAGTCCCCAACATTGAAGAAGTGATGAAGCCAGGGGTGTGCCTTGCATTCACTGCTGCCACGACTACACAGCCAGAGGCCTCCCTGGCTCATCACTTCACCAAGCATCCTGGGAAATGTGTAAAATGGAAGCTCCAGCTCTTATAGGGCTGGGAGAATGCTAATTAAGTAAAATCAGTAGTGGGGGGGTTGTTTTCGGCTCTTTGCTCCCACTCTCCTGTCTGTCAAAGTGCATATAATTATAATAGAGATTCAGGCAAAACATTTGATAATGGCTAGTACAATGTATCCTGGGAAATGAGAGTTCCAGCTCCTATAGTGCTGGGAGAATGCTAAGTAAAATAAATGATACACTACACTATGGAGGACAAGGGAAACAAGATCAATGGTTATCCAAAACTGCTCACTTCTGCATCTGAAGGGAACAGTGGATGTCACTAGCAGTGGAAACAGATGAGAGTACAGAATTGGGGGTTTGTTTTCGGCTCTTTGCTCCCGCTCTCCTGTCTGTCAAAGTGCTTATAATTTTAATAGAGAGACAGGAAAAACATTAGATAATGGCTAGTATAATGCATCCTGGTAAATGAGAGTTCCAGCTCCTAGAGTGCTGGGAGAATGCGGATGAAGTGATAAATTATGAAGATGGAATGGTTATCTCAAACTGTTCCCTTCTGAAACTCCACATCTCTCTGCTAGATCATCAAAGTAAGAATTTCTAAATTAGATGGGTGAGGGGGGGGGGGGGTATCATCGAATATTGTTCCTGGGTAATCTGCTCTTTTTTTTTTGTTTACTTGCAAACCTTTCCAAGAAAGCAAAGATGGCAGAATTGAATTCCTCCCGCAAACTTCAAATGACCTGAATCATAAATAGTATCAATTTGTGACTATTTTGTTTTCCTAATTTTATTATAAACAGGAATGATACAAAGTTACATTTTAAGCACTTCCGTCATAGATACAAGTAGATTTTTTTGAGGTCTTTGGTGGAAGAGTGGACCAGATTGATACTTTTTTTGGGAGCATCCTGAATGTTTCCGTCACGCTAGGTACGGGGAAGTACCAAGCGTACGGCAAAAGGGAAGGGAAACCCTGTGTCTAGGGAAAGGGAAGATGGTGACCCCTGACCAAACCTACTGCTGGTCCCTGAGGTCAATCACCACCCTAGATAGGTTCCACATCTATGGCCAAGCTGGACACCTGACCCTGCTGCTGGTCCCTGGGGTCCTTCACCACCCTAGATAGGTTCTGCATCTAGGCGCCGAGCCGGATACCTGACCCTAGGTATCCCTAGTGCTGGACCCTAAATAGGGAGCAGATGGGATGAGCTCTTCATCAACCCCACTAACCACTATAGAACAGGGTTCCCCAACTCCAGTCCTCAAGGCCCACCAACAGTGCATGTTTTCAGGATTTCCTTAGCATTGCACTGCTGTTGGAACCAGCACCTGGGCAGGTAAGTACATTAACACCTGTGCAATACTAAGGAAACCCCAAAAACCTGCACTGTTGGTGGGCCTTGAGGACTGGAGTTGGGGACCTCTGATATAGAAGACATAAGGAGGACACACAGGGGGAAAAGCATCAGCTACTTATTAGATGACACAGGTACAAGTCCAGCAACGATTCCACAGAGGAGTACAAGCCACCTGCTTGCAACCAAGGATTGATTGAGCTGAAAATATCACCAGCACCAGTCCAAGGAAGGAAGGGCTATTTAAGGACCTTGATAATGCTGATGATCAGCAGCTGGGTGGAAGGCGAGCTCCTGCTGGGTCCAAAAGGGGGAGAGATGAATCCAGCAGGAAAGATACCTATACCAATGAATACTGACAGCACAAACAATAGAAAGTCAGGGAGCATTCTGCGCAACCAAACACTGTGACCTTCTATGGCCAGAAACCACATGACAGTCCCAAGAGATTTACTAGACAGGTTCTATCTCCTTTTTAAGAAAACTTGTTCTACGACTGCAGTCTAGACATTGTGCACCGCTAACGATTGACCTAAGAGTTTAGGAGATTCCCAAATTATTAAAATAGGAAACCATTGGTGCAGTTCCAAATTCAGTTTTTGCTTTGTTATTTCCAAACAGGTGTTGACATCATGGTTATATCACCGCTTGTATTCCAGAACATACATATACTTCACTGCGCTCCCACAAGACATTTCCGCAAAGTGCAAGTTTCTCGAAAGACACCGTCCATATGTACTATGTAGATACAATAGCTATAGAGGACACATAAATAGCCGCACAGTGCGATGCATCTGTGTTTACAAGGAGACTCGGGAAAATGCTTCCAAGTAAGGAAGAAATCATGCGAAATATCGTAGACAAAGGATACAAAAAGAACTGGTTACTTTAGGACGGGCTTGGGGAAATCAGGACATGCACACCCTGTCCTATAAGAGACAATTGTCTGCAGTTTCTGGGGGAAATGGGTGAATGAAACGTTTCATCGACAAACGGAAAAACTCAAAACTGACCCAAAAATTATTTTTTTAACGTAGAACATTTATGATCAGAAAATTAGAAAAATATGACTTGCTAAATAAATGGTTCCTTTTTAAAACTATTAGGTCATGCATTTTTTCATGTTTTTTTTTTTGGGGGGGGGGGCAATTTCTTTTGGGGGTGTCTGCTTTCTTTGATGAAGAGTCCTGCTCTATTCTTTAACTCTTAGCTGCTTGGAAACTTCATTATGGAACCACAACTAGGGCTTATTTTTGGAGTAGGACTTATATTTTAAGCATACTCAAAAGCGCCCCAAAATCCTTCTGCGGCTTATTTTTGGTGTACAGCTTACATTTTAAGCATATAAAAAATATCCCCCAAAATTCTACTAGGGCTTATTTTTTTGGAGTATGGTTGATATTTAAAGTACTGAAAAAAGCCCCCAAAATCCTGCTAGGACTTCTATTTTAGGCATAATCAAAACAGCTCCCCAAATCCTACTAGAGATTAGTTTGGGAGTAGGGCTTATATTTTAACCATACCTCAAAAAAGCCCCCAAAATCATACTAAGGCTTATTTTTGGAGTAGGGCTTATATTTTAAGCATAGTCAAAAAAGCCCCCAAAATCCTACTAGCGCCTATTTTTTGGAGTAGGGCTTATATTTTAAGCATACAAAAAAACCCAAAATCCTACTAGGGATTATTTTTTGGATTAGGGCTTACATTTTAACGATACCTTAAAAAAGGCCCCAAAATCCTACTAGGACTTATATTTTAAGCATACTCAAAAGCCCCCAAAATCATACTAAGGCTTATTTTTGGAGTAGGGCTTATATTTTAAGCATAGTCAAAAAAGACCCCAAAATCCTACTAGCGCCTATTTTTTGGAGTAGGGCTTATATTTTAAGCATACAAACACCCCCCCCCCAAATAAAATCCTACTAGGGCTTATTTTTGGAGTGGGTCTTATATTTTAAGCAGACAAAAAAAAAACCCAAAATCCTACTAGGGATTATTTTTTGGATTAGGGCTTATATTTTAACGATACCTTAAAGGCCCCAAAATCCTACTAGGGCTTATATTTTAAGCATACTCAGAAAAGCCCCCAAAATCCTACAAGGGATTTTTTCTTTTTTTTGGAGTAGGCCTTATACTATAACCATACCTCTAAAACACTCCAAAAATGTAATTAGAGCATACTTCAAAAAACGTCCAAAATCCTACTAGGGCTTATTTTCGGGGAAACTGTGTAGTTGTTTTGGTTACACATTGAGCAACTAAAGCTGTTGTTAATCTTCGAAGGGGGGGTGCACTTATGCCATTTACATACATAGGGCATAAACAAAATACATTTTTGCAATTCTGCTTCATTAAAAATGTTGCACTGATTGGCTTTCATAGGCTCTTTATTTCACTGGGTATTAAACTTTGATGTGGTCATAAATCAGTTACGAGGAGCTCAGATGCAAACTTCTTTCGGACGGTCATACTTTGTTCACTGAGTGATTCTCAGTTAACTCATTCTGCAGTCAGCAATATACAGTGTAACACAGAGGCTATAGCAGGCAATGGGTGCAAAATGTTTGATGAAACTCAAAAGGCATACATAATACCAATTTTTGAGCCTCTTAACGGCTGCTGATTTCCAAACACGCCAATTAAAAGCCGCGAGTAAACACATTTTCAGGTGTTTTAGCCTTTTAAGGCGCCTTATACTTTACAATATAAGTCAACAGAAAGGCTTAAAAGATGCGAATGTGCAAGTGTCATTTTGAGAGGTTTTTGCTTGAGGAAACACTAGCAGTTTCTTCATGGTTGAATAGAATTTAAAAAAAAAAATAAAAAAAAAAATGAAAAAAAATATGGAAAAAAATGGCAGCAAAAAAAATGCTCAAAAATATTGAGAAATCAAAAGAAAAAAAAAAAAGTAAAAAAGAAAATGGTGGGAAAAAGACAAAATGCTCAAAAACGTCGAAAAAAACAAAAGTAAAAAAAAAAGAAAAAAACGGCAGAAAAAAAAACAAGGCTCGAAAACACTGAGAAAAGAAAAAAAGTAAAAATAGTAAAAAAAAAGAAACAATGGCAGAAAGAAAAAAAAAACAAGGCTCGAAAACATTGAGAAAACAAAATAAAAAATATAAAAGAGAAAATGGCAGAAAAAAACCCCGACAAAATGCTCAAAAACATTGAAAAAAGCAAAAAAGAAAAAAATGGTAGAAAGGAAAAAAAAAAAACCCCAATGCTCAAAAGCATTGAGAAAACAATGGGAAAAAAAATAATCAAAAAAATAATAGACAAATGAAAAAAATAAAAAAATAATCAAATTATCAGTGTTTTCTGAAGTATTTTGTGCTTGAAAAACTCTGGGTTCTGCCACCGGAAATTGGTGATGGCCAAGATAGAAGTGAAATCCAAGAACTAGGTGGAGGTCAAGATCAGCACTTGCTAGGAGCCAGATTTAGTAGCAATAGCATGAAGAAGGAGTATAAACCTCAATCAATAGGAAAGGCATTTGAGGCTGGTTGGCTTTTTGGGTAGCCCACTGGGTTTAACATCATCCGTAAGAGCCAGCTAGTAGCCAATGTGACACCTCCAGCCAAAAAAAAGTACCTGAGTGTGGGGAGAACTCAGACCAGTAATGGATGCTTCTGGTTTCCCGAGAAACCTGATGCATCTCAACAGGAAACGTGATGGAACCCGAAATGTTGAGTATGAAGGCTAACATTTTTCGAGATGACCAATTTAGTAAAGATTTTCTACGGAACTTTAAATTCTTAATTGGTAAATATATTACTGTCAAGAACCCGGATTTGCCGGCACGGCCCCTTGTGCTTGTTCGGCATCTTTTACCATCTTCTGCCCGCGTTGTTTATCGCTAACACAAGTAAAGCAATATTCACTTGTATTTTTCCAAGTCATCATTTCTTTGTGTTTGATAAGTAATGCATATTGAGAACAGATAATGTCTTTTTACCTTGGAGCGAAACAGTTTTCTACTCATTAGTGATTTATAAATGATACATTCTCCCTGGTGACATATCTTTTGATACAATTCTCTAATAATAACATCCTCAAATATTAAAATAAGAACAACCCCATGTATTGTGATCATCTTCAACCGCATTTCCCCACTAAAATTAAATTTTCACACACCAACTGATATTGTATGCATATATTTGTCTATGATCATTAGAAATCCCCTAAGGGTCCCTATAAAACGATAGTTTTGCCTCTTTGCAGTAATTCTACCTAATGCTCCAAAGCAGGAAACTAATTACATGCTGACTTTCTGCTAACTTTGATCTTGGAAACACCATGCAAGCGAGATTCTATAGGTAATTGTATGACAGCAATAAGCCTAATGGGTTTGAATTAATCACAAATACGGATTTTTAATTGCTTAACCGGTTCTTCTCCTGCCATGTTTCGGGTAGGATTGGTGATCGGTGTCATCGCTCATAGAGGGGGGGTATTAGCTTGGAATAACAGAAAACTAATTTAGTTCTATATTCCTTTTACTTAGGTGATACCTTGCAGCCAACGTCTGGTCTTCAGCTTCTTTGAAGGATTCTACTTTGGGTTTCACGCTCTTTGTTCTTACCGGCAGCAACGGGAAATGGTCACCTGAGAAAAGAGAAAATTGATGTAAGGGTTCAGCTGGGGAAAGGCAACTGAGACAATTCCCCCTAGGCTTCAGAAGTTGGCCACAGGACAACGCCATATACAATTGGGACATTTTCCCCTAGGCTCGAGACGTTGGCCACCAAACATCTTCAAATACAACTGGGATATTTTCCCCTAGGCTTGAAACGTTGGCCACCGGATATCTCCACATACACCTCGGACATTTCCCCCTAGGCTTGAGAAGTTGGCCACAGGACAACTCCATATACAATTGGGACATTTTCCCCTAGGCTTGAAACGTTGGCCACCGGATATCTCCACATACACCTCGGACATTTCCCCCTAGGCTTGAGAAGTTGGCCACAGGACAACGCCATATACAACTGGGACATTTTCCCCTAGGCTTGAAACGTTGGCCACCGGATATCTCCACATACACCTCGGACATTTCCCCCTAGGCTTGAGAAGTTGGCCACAGGACAACTCCATATACAATTGGGACATTTTCCCCTAGGCTCGAGACGTTGGCCACCGAACATCTTCATATACAACTGGGACATTTTCCCCTAGGCTTGAAACATTGGTGACCGGATATCTCCATATACACCTGGGACATTTTCCTCTTGACTTGAGAAGTTGGCCACAGGACATGTCCACATACAATTGGGACATTTTCCCCTAGGCTTGACCAGGTGTACACAGGACATCTCCATATACAACTGAGACATTTTCCCGTAGGCTTGAGCAGTTGTCCACAGGACATCTCCATATACAACTGGGACATTTTCCCCTAGGCTTGAGAAGTTGTCCACAGGACATGTCTATATACAACTGGGACATTTTCCCCTTGGCTTGACCAGGTGTACACAGGACATCTCCACATACAACTGAGACATTTTCCCGTAGGCTTGAGCAGTTGTCCACAGGACATCTCCATATAAAACTGGGACATTTTCCCCTAGGCTTGAAATGTTGGCCACCGGATATCTCCATATACAACTGGGACATTTTCCCCTTGGCTTGAGCAGTTGTCCACAGGACATCTCCATATACAACTGAAACATTTTCCCCTAGGCTCAAAAAAATCCCAAACAGAAAAAAAACCCCAAATTGTGGAATTACACATTTTTTACAATTTCACTGCACTTTGATTTTTTTCCACTCATTTTCCAGTACACAATATGACAAAAATAACGGTTTAATTCAAAAGTACAACTCGTCCCACAAAAAAGCAAGCCCTCATATGACTATATTGAGGGCAAAATAAAAAAGAAATTATTAAAAAAAAAAGTTATGGTTCTTGGAAAAAGGGGAGGAAAAAAAATTAAAAAGTGAAGGTGGGGGAAGCCCCAAATTCATAATTTTAAATTTGGAACTCCGGGATATTTTTTTTTTTTATGTTGAAGAAGGCATTTACTAATGTAATGCATTTTTATACCTACAAAATAATTCCTTCTGGATCAGGCCATGCATGATTCTCCCCCAAAAAAAAAAAAAAAAAAAAAAAAAAATCAGGTGCAGATTTAGCCACTGTTATAATAACTCATTGTACATACAAAACACATACATATGGAATATAAAAGTGGAGAGGGGAAAAAAAATGTTTCCAAAGCGTCTTTGTATCCAGAATCTCCTTTATTAGCCATTTCACTGAGAATAATTACACATTGCAGCCGGTACAGAGAGAACAGAGTTCAGATAAAAGAACGAATGCGAGGGTCTCGAAAACATTTGACCTTCTTCAAGGTTTGTGCTGTGACCCTTATTTGCATATGGGAAGTAATAATTATGCCCCTGAAAAAAAAAAAAAATGCTTTTTCTGCACCAAAGTCATGAATAGCCGGGATACAATGGCGGCCGCTCCTCCTCTCCCACCTTGTGTTTGTGTAATCACAGATACTTCCAAAAAACTGAACCGGATTTAAAGCTGAATAAACAAAGATTATTTTGACCGATCATCAATCATGTCAGGGAACCGGGGGGCGCACTGTGTGCCAGACCTTCGCCTCATCTACTATTTCCACCTTAAAAAAAAAAATACAAATGTAAAACTGTTTATTTGACATCGATTCTGACCCTGGAGACGTTAATGTTCTGTCTGACATAGGACAAGAAGAAGAAAAATAAATCTATATATATAATTGCCTTATTCTGTCTGTCTGTCTATCTGTCTGTCTGTCTGTCATGCTCCGAAATTGTGTCCTTACGGTGACACAAAGCCGATTGGCCGCTGGGCTCGCCATGGCCCCGCCCCCCCACACGGATTGGCCTCTCGCCCCGGCTCTCTGCAGGCCCCGCCCCCTCACGCAATGCACGCTCGCTGTGGCCCAACTGACACGGGGCTCCGATTCCCAGGTGAGTACACACACATCAGATCACACTCACTCTCACACTCACTCTCACACATCACATCCACACACTCACAACATGCTGGGATATCGCTTGCTTCTACACCGGCTCCGTCAGGATCCCGGCAGCGCCAGACATAACCTTGCGATGCTGGGATCTTAACGGAGGCCGTGAAAGCTGGTAACCATTATACACATCGGGTAACTAAGGTCCCTTAGTTACCCGATGTGTATCATAGTTACCAGTGTACACCGGCTCACACTCACTCTCACACACACCTCACACACACATCACATCGCATCCACACATCAAGGTCCTGCAGCTGCAGAACATACATAACATAACAGCACACACACACACACACAAATCAGATCAGATCACACTCACTCACATACACACATCACATCGCATCCACATACTCACAACATCCTGGGATATCGCTTGCTTCTCGGCGGCGATATTGTGCTGTGAGCTTCCAGGACCTGACGGAGGATCACATGGCCAGAAGCATGTGATATCCCCGGATGTTGTGAGTATCAGCGCGTATGTGCAATATCGTCAGTGTCTGTGTGTGTGAGTGTATGCGATCGGGTGTGTGTGAGTGTATGCGATCGGGGGTGTGTGTGAGTGGATGCGATCGGGTGTGTGTGTGAGTGTATGCGATCGGGTGTGTGTGTGAGTGTATGCGATCGGGTGTGTGTGTGTGAGTGGATGCGATCGGTTGTGTGTGTGAGTGGATGCGATCGGTTGTGTGTGTGAGTGGATGCGATCGGTTGTGTGGGTGAGTGGATGCGATCGGTTGTGTGGGTGAGTGGATGCGATCGGGTGTGGGTGAGTGTCGGCAGAGGAGCACGGCGTGCTGGAGGAGGCTGGGAGCAGAGAGGCTGATCTTGGGGAAGGCTGGGAGGGGGGGGCTGATGCTGAGGGAGGCTGGAAGGAGAGAGGCTGAGCAAACGTGCTCCATCCGCCATACTGCGCACTCCCCATCGTGCTGCATCCCCCATGCTGCGCACTCCCAAACGTGGTCCATCCGCCATGCTGCGCACTCCCAAACGTGGTCCATCCGCCATGCTGCGCACTCCCAAACGTGGTCCATCCGCCATGCTGCGCACTCCCAAACGTGCTCCATCCGCCATGCTGCGCACTCCCAAACGTGCTCCATCCGCCATACTGCGCACTCCCCATCGTGCACCATCCGGCATGCTGCGCACTCCTAAGCGGATGGAGCATGATGGGGGGTGCGCAGCATGGCGGATGGAGCACGTTTGGGAGTGCGCAGCATGGCGGATGGAGCATGATAGGGGGTGCGCAGCATGGCGGATGGAGCACGTTTGGGAGTGCGCAGCATGGCGGATGGAGCACGTTTGGGAGTGTGCAGCATGGCGGATACAGCACGATGGGGAGTGCGCAGCATGGCGGATGGAGCACGTTTGGGAGTGCGCAGCATGGGGGATGCAGCACGATGGGGAGTGCGCAGTATGGCGGATGGAGCACGTTTGGGAGTGCGCAGCATGGCGGATGGAACACGTTTGGGAGTGCGCAGCATGGCGGATGGAGCACGTTTGGGAGTGCGCAGCATGGGGGATGCAGCACGATGGGGGGTGCGCAGCATGGGGGATGGAGCACGATGGGAGGTGCACACCTCCCCCCAACACACACACACACGCGCACTGCACAACACACACACACTAGGAATCACAAACAACGCCCTACACAGACACCCACACACACAGACAACGCTGCACACACAAATATACGCACATACTGCACAACACACACATTGCTCAAAACATACCTCCCCCCAAAACACACCACACCCACACAAACCGCACAACACACACACACACGCAACGCTACAGACACACAGCGCTCCACAAACAACGCAACACACGCAACACACATACAACACCGCTCTCACCCCCCGCGACACTCAGAACATGTACAGCGCCCTACACAAACACTTGGTAACTACACACAACAACATCTATATATATAACAAAAATCATACATGAACTACACAATACGTAAATTCTAGAATACCCGATGCGTAGAATCGGGCCACCTTCTAGTATAATAATAAATATCTATCTATATCTATAGACACACAGACACACACACACACACACACACACACACTAGCTGTAGGACCTGGGCGTTGCCCGGGATAGAAACTGTCTCTCTGTCTCTTATCTTCGTCTATTTGTGTCTGTTTATCTTTCTCTGTGTCTGTCTGTCTCAATGTCTTTTTCTGTCTGTGTCTGTCTGTCTCTTTCCCTGTCTGTCTGTCTCTATCCATGTGTGTCTCTTTCTATCCATGTCTCTCTGGCTATCAGTCTCTCTTTATCTCTGTGTCTGTCTGTCTCTTTCCCCGTCTGTCTGTCTCTTTCCCTTTCTGTTTTATATAACTTGTTTTTTTGTTTTTTTTTTACTGCACTTTTCTATGTCCTGTTGTGTATAAATATGTGACTCTTCAGATTTTGTGTTATACCATGCCTGATGAAGAGACCTGAGTAGTCTCGAAAGCTTGCAATTATTACCATCTTTTCAGTTAGCCATTAAAAGGTATCAACCACTGAGGACTCTCTGTTCTTTTAAACAAATTTTTTTTATCCCTACTGGCTAACACGGTACAAAGATATATTTTACTTGTATCATGTCTCTTTCCCTGTCACTTTCTTTGTCTTTTTCTTTCCTTATCTTTTTCCTTGTATTTATCTCTTTCCCTGTCTGTCTTTCCCCATCTGCCTCTTTCCTTGCCTCTGTCTCTTTCCCTGTCCGTCTCAGTGTTTCTTTTCCGGTTTGCCTGTGTTTTTCCCTGTCTGTGTCTTCCTGTGTGTCTCTCTGTCTCTTTCCTCGTCTCTCTCTCTGTCTCTGTGTCTCTCTATCCGTATCTCCACCGACATCTTATTACCTCACACATAAACCTTCTTATACTAACAGTTTATTTTGTTCCTATAGCAACCACTGGCAGTTGCTATTAATAGCCTGTAGCTCCCACCTCCATTCAGTTTAATGGAGGCATAATTTTTGGAGAGTAACTGTAAAGCACGGGGTTAAATTTTCCTGTTTAAACAGTCTATGATGTTACCGGAGTCACATGGAGTGTGTGTGCTAAATTTCGTGATTGTTAATGCGACACTGCGGATTCCTTTATTGGACATACACAGATACATACATACACATACACACACACACACACACACACACATATACATACATACATATATATATATGTATATGTAATTGCCTTATTCTGTCTGTCTGTCTTGCTCCAAAATTGTGTCACCGTGACAGTGTCATTTCAGTGACAACTGTCGGATTGCCGCTGGGCTCGGCTTTCCCCCCCCCCCAACGGATTGGCCGCTCGCCTCGGCCTGGCCACGCCCCTCGCATGGATTAGCCGCTCGCCCCGACCCTCCGCACGCATCGCCCGCTCCAGCGTACACCGGCTCCCGGTACACATGTGCAGGGAGCCGGCACCCGGCCCTCCGCAGGCATACATAAATATACGCACATACCGTGCTACACACACACTGCACAAAACATACCTCCCCCCAAAACACACACACGCACTCCACACCCACACAGCACCACAGACACAGAACGCTGCAGACACACAGCGCTCCACAAACAATGCAACACACAACGCAACACACACACCGCTCTCTCACCCCCCACACCCAGAACATTTACAGCGCCCTACACAGACACTTGGCAACTACAGACAACATCTATCTATCTATCTATATAATTGCCTTATTCTCTGTCTGTCTTGCTCCAAAATTGTGTCCTTACGGTGACACAAAGCGGATTGGCCGCTGGCCTCGCCATGGCCCCGCCCCCCTGCACGGATTGGTCGCTCGCCCTGGCTCTCCCCCCCACACGGATTGGCCGGCCGCTGGCACAGGCTCCGCCCCCCACACGGATTGGCCTCTCGCCCCGCACCCTGCACGTATTGGCAACTCGGCCACGCCCCGCCCCCCCACGCAATGCACGTACGCTCACTCTGGCCCCGCCCCCCACACGCATCCCCCGAACTGACACGGAGACACGACTCCCAGGTGAGTACTGTACCCCCGGGAGCCCACATCAGCGTACGCCGCCAACCCAGCCGACACATACCCTCGCATTGCTGGGGCTGGCCGGCGTATGCTGGTGTGGGCTCCCGTGCGAGTGGGGGACGGGATGCGCTGGTAACCATGGTAGCATAGTTACCAGCGCATCAAGGTCCTGCAGCGGCGGAACATCCACACGCACACACATAACAGACACACACACATCAGATCACACTCACTCTCACACACACCTCACACACACATCAGATCGCATCCACACACTCACAGCATCCGGAGATATCGCTTGCTTCTCGGCCGCGATACTGTGCTGAAGTGAGCTTCCAGGACCTGCCGGAGGATCACATGGCCAGAAGCATGTGGTATCTCCGGATGTTGTGAGTGAGCGCGTATGTGCAATATCGTCAATGTGTGTGTGAGTGTATGCGATCGGGTGGGTGTGAGTGTATGCGATCGGGTGGGCGTGAGTGTATGCGATCGGGTGGGCGTGAGTGTATGCGATCGGGTGGGTGTGAGTGTGTGAGTGTATGCGATCGGATCTGTGAGTGTCGGCAGAGAAGCACGGCGTGCTGGAGGAGGCTGGGAGGGTGTAGGCTGATGCTGGGGGAGGCTGATGCTGGGGGAGGCTGATGCTGGGGATGAGAGAGGCTGGAAGGAGAGAGGCTGATGCTGGGGGAGGCTGATGTTGGAGGAGGCTGGGAGGGTGTAGGCTGATGCTGGGGGTGGCTGGGAGGAGAGAGGCTGATGCTGGGGGAGGCTGGGAGGAGAGAGGCTGATGCTGGGGGAGGCTGGGAGGAGAGAGGCTGATGCTGGGGGAGGCTGGGAGGAGAGAGGCTGATGCTGGGGGAGGCTGGGAGGAGAGAGGCTGATGCTGGGGGAGGCTGGGAGGAGAGAGGCTGATGCTGGGGGAGGCTGGGAGGAGAGAGGCTGATGCTGGGGGAGGCTGGGAGGAGAGAGGCTGATGCTGGGGGAGGCTGGGAGGAGAGAGGCTGATGCTGGGGGAGGCTGGGAGGAGAGAGGCTGATGCTGGGGGAGGCTGGGAGGAGAGAGGCTGATGCTGGGGGAGGCTGGGAGGAGAGAGGCTGATGCTGGGGGAGGCTGGGAGGAGAGAGGCTGATGCTGGGGGAGGCTGGGAGGAGAGAGGCTGATGCTGGGGGAGGCTGGGAGGCGGAGGCTGATGCTGGGGAAGGCTGGGAGGGGGAGGCTGATGCTGGGGAAGGCTGGGAGGGGGAGGCTGATGCTGGGGAAGGCTGGGAGGAGGGAGGCTGGAAGGAGAGAGGCTGATGCTGAGGGAGGCTGATGCTGGGGGAGGCTGATGCTGGGGGAGGCTGGAAGGAGAGAGGCTGATGCTGGGGGAGGCTGATGCTGGGGGAGGCTGATGCTGGGGGAGGCTGATGCTGGGGGAGGCTGATGCTGGGGGAGGCTGATGCTGGGGGAGGCTGATGCTGGGGGAGGCTGGAAGGAGAGAGGCTGATGCTGGGGGAGGCTGATGCTGGGGGAGGCTGATGCTGGGGGAGGCTGGAAGGAGAGAGGCTGATGCTGGGGGAGGCTGATGCTGGGGGAGGCTGATGCTGGGGGAGGCTGATGCTGGGGGAGGCTGATGCTGGGGGAGGCTGATGCTGGGGGAGGCTGATGCTGGGGGAGGCTGATGCTGGGGAGGCTGATGCTGGGGGAGAGAGGCTGATGCTGGGGGAGAGAGGCTGATGCTGGGGGAGAGAGGCTGATGCTGGGGGAGAGAGGCTGATGCTGGGGGAGAGAGGCTGATGCTGGGGGAGAGAGGCTGATGCTGGGGGAGGCTGGGAGGAGGGAGGCTGGGAGGGGGGAGGCTCAGAGAAGAGAGGCTGATGCTGGGAGGAGAGAGGCTGATGCTGGGGGGAGAGAGGCTGATGCTGGGAGGAGAGAGGCTGATGCTGGGAGGAGAGAGGCTGATGCTGGGAGGAGAGAGGCTGATGCTGGGAGGAGAGAGGCTGATGCTGGGAGGAGAGAGGCTGATGCTGGTGCAGCATGGGGGATGGACCACGTTTGGGAGTGCGCAGCATGGCGGATGGACCACGTTTGGGAGTGCGCAGCATGGCGGATGGACCACGTTTGGGAGTGCGCAGCATGGCGGATGGACCACGTTTGGGAGTGCGCAGCATGGCGGATGGACCACGTTTGGGAGTGCGCAGCATGGCGGATGGACCACGTTTGGGAGTGCGCAGCATGGCGGATGGACCACGATGGGGGGTGCGCAGCATGGGGGATGGAGCACGATGGGGGGTGCGCAGCATGGGGGATGGAGCACGATGGGAGGTGCACACCTCCCCCCAACACACACACACACACACACTGGGAACCACAAACACTGCCCTACACAGACACCCACACACACAGACAACGCTGCACACACACACACACACACAACACTCAACACACAAACACCGCGGCATACATAAATATACGCACATACCACGCAACACACACACATTGCACAAAACATACCTCCCCCCAAAACACACCACACCCACACAAACCGCGCAACACACACAACGCTACAGACACACAGCGCTCCACAAACAACGCAACACACATACAACAACGCCCGTCACACCCAGACAACACCCAGAACATGTACAGCGCCCTACACAAACACTTGGTAACTACACACAACAACATCTCTATCTATCTATATATAACAAAAATCATACATTAACTACACAATACGTAAATTCTAGAATACCCGATGCGTAGAATCGGGCCACCTTCTTCTATATATATATTAGAAGAAGGTGGCCCGATTCTAACGCATCAGGTATTCTAGAATTCACGTATTGTGTAGTTAATGTATGATTTCTGTTAATAAATATTATATATATATATATATATATATATATATGCACACTAACACACACATATATTTTAAATATATATATATATTTATTTATAATCTGTGTGTGTATATCTAATATATAACGATGAGTATATGTATATATATATATATATATATATATATATATATATATATATATATATATATATATATATATATATATATATATATATATATATATATATATATATATATATATATATACATATACACATACATACATACATACACTCAGCGTTATATATTAGATATACACACACAGATTATAAATAAATATATATTTAAAATATATGTGTGTGAGTGTGTATATATATATAAGAAAAATATGTCGCTGTCCAGTTGTGCGCGTTTCTTCAGAAGTGTCTTTAGTTCCATAAAGATGCGGTACATTCTGGTATCCTCCATTTTGATAAATAAATAAATCAAAATGGAGGATACCAGAATGTACCGTATATATATATATAATTTATTAACAAAAATCATACATTAACTACACAATACGTGAATTCTAGAATACCTGATGCGTTAGAACCGGGCCACCTTCTAGTAATATATAATATCATATATATATATATATAAATATATATACATATTATATATATATATATATATATATATATATATATACATATATATATATACATACACACATATACATACACATACATACATAGATACATACACACAGTATAATGTATTTATTTTTTTCACCGTTTTAAAGCTGGAGGGTGACAGGTGAGTGTGCCGAGCAGATGAGGTTCGGGACGTTCCTTCGGTTGTTTTTTAAATATTTATCTGTTTTGTGCAAGAAGGAAACAAAATGTAAATAAAAGGTCTACGAATGGCAACATTGTATCTGTAGATGAGATCCTGGGAAATGATCTCTTTCCTCTGCTCATGGGAGCAGGGGGATGATTTCCATCTGGTCAGGCTGGGACATAGGGATGGGGTCAGGATGGGACATAGGGATGGGGTCAGGATGGGACATAGGGAGTGGATATTTAAAGGGCATATACATGTAAAGGAGTGTTGTTTTATTTGGGACATCCCTCCATAGAGCACCGTTAAAGGGGTTGTCCACTACTTTTACAGTGAAGGCCTATCCTTAGGATAGGTCACCAATGTCTGATCAGCCGGGATCTGACACCCCGCACCCCCTGCCAATCAGCTATTTTCGGTCCCGGCGGTGGCAGCAGGAAATGCTCACTTCCGGAGCTGCTCCATCTTCTGATAGTGACTGCAACCGGGTACTGCACATCCGCTTCCTATTGATTAAAATGGGTGAGCCGGGAGGGCTGGGGGCGGGGGGGGGCTGGGTTGTCAGACCCCGGCCGATCAGACATTGATGACCTACCCTAAGGATTGGCCATCAGTGTAAAAGTAGGGGACAACCCCTTTATTGTATTCCATGCAATACTTCATTTCACCAATAGTGGCTGCTGTACAAGAATTAAGCAGCAACTTCAAACTCCCCCCCAGCAAGATAAAGGGGCGGTCCACTACTGTACAACCCAACCTCAATCTATTCAGGACCCCAATAAAAAAAAAAAAATAATTACTCTTCTTCCATAGTGGCACCATTCCTACGCTGCTATTCCCAGTGAGTGATATGGTTGGGGCAAATAGTAAAGACTGCAGAGGGTCAGACGACAACAATATCGTATCACTCAGTAGGAATAGCAGTGCCAACATGGTAGGAATGGTGCCACTGTGGGAGGAGAATATGAATAATTGAGGTCTCAAATTAATTAAGCAAGAGGTGTTCAGCAGAGGACGACCCCCATTGGATCCGAGGTCAACTGACGACCCCCATTGGATCCGAGGTCAACTGACGACCCCCATTGGATCCGAGGTCAACTGACGACCCCCATTGGATCCGAAATGAACTCACGACCCCCATTGGATCCGAAATGAACTCACGACCCCCATTGGATCCAAAATGAACTCACGACCCCCATTGGATCCAAAATGAACTGACGAACCCCATTGGATCCAAAATGAACTCACGAACCCCATTGGATCTGATGCGAATTGATGACCCCCATTGGATCTGATGCGAATTGATGACCCCCATTGGATCTGATGCGAATTGATGACCCCCATTGGATCTGATGCGAATTGATGACCCCCATTGGATCTGATGCGAATTGATGACCCCCATTGGATCTGATGCGAATTGATGACCCCCATTGGATCTGATGCGAATTGATGACCCCCATTGGATCTGATGCAAATTGATGACCCCCATTGGATCTGATGCAAATTGATGACCCCCATTGGATCTGATGCAAATTGATGACCCCCATTGGATCTGATGCAAATTGATGACCCCCATTGGATCTGATGCAAATTGATGACCCCCATTGGATCTGATGCAAATTGATGACCCCCATTGGATCTGATGCAAATTGATGACCCCCATTGGATCTGATGCGAATTTATGACCCCCATTGGATCTGATGCGAATTGGTGGACCCAAAGTGATCCCAAGAGAAGGGGTTTTAAAGTCCTGTGTGAAAGAAGAGTTAACTTCTTCACGACATATGACCTATATTTACATCACATGGAATGTTCCTTGCGTTAATGCGGGTTCACACGCCAAGCCCACATCTTTCCCTGCACATGTGGGCTGATTGGATGTGCCCATGGCGTGATCGAAGAGTGGTCATGACAGCCAGGGGTCAACCGATGATCCCCAACTGCGAGCGAGAGTCAAAGGAGATGAGGAGGTCTGCTGTACAGAGCTGTGCTGTGGCTGACGCTCACCCTGTTTTAAGCTTTAGGCCCCCAAAGAGTACTAATGAATACAATAAAAATTGTTTAGCAAAACAAAAAAATAAGCCACAACAAAAGTTAAAATCACCCCCCCAATTGAAAAAAATAAAATAAAAATATTAAAAACACCAGAATTACAGTTTATTTGGATTGCTGCAACATTACAATAAAATACAATGTTTTGATTGACTCTTCTTGTATCTGCCCCAAAATGGCATCAGTAAAGACATCAGCTCAAGTTGCAAAAAAGAATCCATCATAAAGCCCACGATCACAAACACTGTAGATGTTACGAGTTTTAGAAAATGGCGACAAGCAAAATTTTCGTTACAAATTTCTAAATTTTCTCTTCAACAGTACTCAACACTTAAATAAAAACAACAACAAAAAAAAAAATCCAAAAAAATTATGCTTGGTCTCTACATACTTATACCAGTCAGTTTTACCATGGTAAAAATAATTTTGCTTTTTAATTTTTTTTTTCCAGTTTCACTTGCAATTTTTTTCCTATTTTTCAGTGCACTATATGGTAAAATCAATGTCACTTTCCAAAAGTACAAATCGTCCCGCAAAAAAATAAACTCTGAAGCAGCTAAATTTGCAGGAAAAAAGCAAAAAAATCCAAAAAAAAAAAAAAAAAAAAAAAAAAGAAAATAGCCAGGTAATGAAAGGGTTAGTGCACATATAACTCTCACCATCACTTTTTTGGGGTCAGACCACTGCTCTGCAAGATAACCACCTCTATATCCACTTTTATGGGTCCGTTGGAGGAGTATAAGGCTATGTGCGCACGCTGTGCTTTTTACTGCGTTTTTGTGCATTATTGGCCTCAAAACTGCATGTACTTTCTATCCCAGCAAAGCCTATGACACTTCATTTTTGTTGTCCGCACAGTGCAGTTTTGTTTGGCTGCGTTTTTGTGCATAAAAAAAAAAAAAAAAAAAAAAAAAAAAAAAAAAAAGCATGTCAATTCCTTTGTTTTTCCACCCAATCCATTGGAAAAACGCAGCAAAACGCAGCTAAAAACGTGGTAAAACGCAGTGCGTTTTTACCGATGGGTCTTTGCCGCGGGTGCGTTTTTCTTTTTTAGCAGAAAAAAAACAAAAACAAAAAAACCCTACAAAAACGCAGCCTAAAAAGAAAAAAAAAAGCAATGTGTGCATAAAGCCTACGGCTGTGAGCACACATTACATTTTTGCTTGCAGATTTTCAGAAATCTGCAAGGAAATCCTGATACCAGCAAAGTCTATGAGAATCCTGAAGGGCTGTGCATACGTTCAGGATTTTTTCCTTTCAGATAAAAAATATGCAGTGTGTCAATTTTTTCTGCAATTTTCCCAACATTTTCACCGTTAAAAGCAACACAAAATTACAAAAACAAACAAAAAATGCATAAAAAGCATCAGAAAACCCAACAAATAAGCTCATTTTTGCTGCAGCGTTTTTCCTGCCAGGAGATGCAGATTTGTAGAATTTCTGCAACCAAATCTGCAATGTCTGCACATAGCCTAACATACCTACAGGGGGAAGATATAGAGTGCACATACAAAACTGAATACGAGGGTCTTGGTTGTGATCACAGTGTATGAGCCACAGCACAGTGAATGTGGCCGGAGTAACACCATGCAGCGACCACCGATGCCACCATACCAGGTCAGCAGAGGGAGCAACCAAACCAAATGCCAACCAAAACCCCCATAGCTGAGGGCTATAGCTCCAACACCAAATGAAAAGGTCTGATAGAAACTCACCCTCCATAGTATCTCAGCCAAAAAGCAGAGCACAAAATAGGCAGCGCCCCTTCCTCCTCTCCTGGTAATTTACCACCACCTGGTCCAAATGGGAGGAGAGCTGGAGGCAAGGGAACAGAGGAGATCAATGGAAGAAAACCATCAGTATATTTGGTTGTGTCCACATGGATTTTTCTACAGCTCTGAGCACGTGGGGACAGTAATGCGCATGCGCCCATCACTCCAGTCACTTCTATGGGCCTGTTGGAGTAGTCATGCGCAAATGTGACTCATGCGGATGTCTAACAGACTGTTAAGGCTTTGTGCGCACGCTACATTTTCTTCTGAGTGCATCTTTTTTCCTGTGGTCACAGAAACGTAGCTCGTCGCCCCAAAAACGCATGACATTTTGCCGTGTTTTGTTAATGCGTTTTTTAAAGGAAAAACAAACTATAATAGGATGGGATAATTGATAGCTAAAATAGATAGATAGAGAAAAAATAAAAGAATGGCTTGATAGAGGGATAGCTAGCATGGCCAGCTGTTTATTTTTTATTATTCTTTGGTAAAAAAATGAAGTGGGGTCCCCCCCCTTTTTCATATCCAGCACAGGAACAGCAGCAGCTGTGGGCTGCAACCCAAATAACCATAGCCCTTCCCACCCTAATAATATCAGCCCCCAGCTCTCTGCTGTACCTTGGCTGGTTATGAAAAATAAAGGTAATCCCACACTTTTTTTTTTATTCCCCCATTTTTCTTAAACCATTCAAGGTACAGCAGACAACTGGGGCCTTATATTATTAGAGTGGGAAGGGCCATGGTTATTTGGCCCTCCCAGCCTAATAATAGCAACCTGCAGCTGCCCCAGAAGTGGCATTTCCATTAGATGTGCCAATTCTGGCGCTGGACCCGGCTCTTCCCATTACCCTGGTGCGGTGGCAAGTGGGGTAATAAGGAGTTAATGGCAGCCCACAGCTGCCACTAAGCCCTAGATTAGTGATGTCAGCATCTATGAGACTCCCCCATCACTAATCTGTAAAGGAAAGTAAATAAACACAAACACTGAAAAAATCCTTTTTTTGAAAGAAAAGACAAAAAAGCACCTTCTTTCAACACTTTATTAACCTCCAAAAACACTGCTACATCTGAAGCTTAAAGCGAGCACCATAAAACATGACTGCCCGCTGTGAACTCCAGGCAGCAACTGAAGTGAGCACCCCACTAAAAAAACCCCCAACACTCTGCCCTCTCTCCTCTGGAAGTGATCTGTTTATGGTTGGCTGCATGTGGGTGGAGACCTGAACTGCCCAATCAGTGACTTCGAGTGAATTTTGGATCAAGTCTGGATCCAGAACAGAACTTTAAAGTCCAGATTAACCCGCAGAACCTGAACTTCCACGGGTCCGATCATTTCTACTGATGGGTTTTCTTTAAAGGGTTTGTACAGTCAAAGAGAAATTGCATACATCCCGGTGACTGTCAGTTACTCATGGAGCCTCGTTGTGACTATGTTCTCAGGACGAATCTTCAACGGATTTGATGGGTGTCATGGGACATTACACCACTGGATTATGTTGGAATGTTGAGGAATTTTTTTAATACATTGGTGAACGAGGGATAGTGTGGGGAAGTCTTTACTCAAACAAACTACTTTGTTGTGTGTATTTTTTAACTCTACACTTACTGGATTAGTAAGGAGGTGTCTGATAGACCTCACTCCATTACTAACATCTGGGCTTGATGCTAACTTTCAATTCACAGCTGACATCAACCCCAAAAGTATTACTTCGATTGCCACCACTGCAGTGCCAGAGTTGTCGCACCTAATGGATGTGACACTTCTGGGGCAGCTCTAGGCTGCTAATTTTAGGCTGGGAAGGGACCAATAAACATGGGCCTTACCAGCTTGATAATACCGGCCACCAGCTGTCTGCTTTACTTTGGCTGTTCTTTTTTTTAATTTTAAGAAAAACGCTGTGTGTTATCCTCTATTTTTCATAACCAGCGTAGGTACAGATGACAGCTGAGGGCTATCGAAAATAGGCCGGATCTCAAGTAATTTTTTTTATCTTTATTGTTCACATCAGCGGACAGGCAACGTTTGCATGTAATAAAGCCTGTTGTTTGTCTGTGCTGCAGCCTTTCAACACTGAACTCGAACACAGACTTTTTTTGTAAAAGTCCGTATTTAGGTCCGAGCCCCGGTCACCCGGTGTCCAGAACAAACTCCAAACTTTACCGTTCGAGTTTTCTCATCCCTAGTATATGCAGCTGGCCACAATTGCTGGCCACAATTGCCTCCTAACAGCTTCATATCTGTGATGTTCTGCATGTTCCGAAAATCATAATTGTGAAGCTTTGTGTGTTCTGACAACTTTCTTGAACTATTAAAACAATTTGTATTTCTGAATCTCTTCTGTGAGATCGGACCAGAGGGGCAAACCTTCACCTCACACACACTACTCACAAAAAGTTAGGGATATTTGGCTTTCAGGTGAGATTTCAGGATGATCCTCCTCTTTTGGAGGCACATGTCCAACTGCTCAATATTTCTGGAATTTTTGCACAACTTGCTGTTCCCCAACAAGGAGCTTAATGGCAAAATCACAACAGGTATTCATCACCCAATAAATTTCAGAATTCACTTAGAATTGGTATTAATCAGTCCTCTTCATCATGCTGTTCACATTTTGACATCTTGAGACTAAGACAACACCAAAACATTGATCAGCAGTACCGTGGCATTGTTAGGCTTCAAGCAGGAGGTTGTCAGACAGAAGTGGCCAATAAGCTTAGAGTGTCACCAGAAGGTTGTGCAGAGACACAGAGAGACTGGAAGAGTCACAAAAAGGCAAAGAAGTGGCCACTGATCTTAGTGTCACAAGCAGGTTGTACAGAGATACTGAGAGACTGGAAGAGTAGTGCAGAAGGTAGAGAAGTGGACGTCCTTTGGCCACATCTCACACTGATGACCGCTTCATTATGAACAATGTCCTTCAGAACCAAATAATGAATGCCACACAACTCCAGGCACATTTAAAGGAGGTGAGAGGCACCAAGTGTCACATTGGACTATCAAAACCGTTGATATCATCATGGTCTGTGTGCTAGATTACCTGCAAGGTACCTAACCACACCACCAGGCACAGGTGTCATCTACGATGGACGAGGGAACAGTGGCCTCAGTGCTGGTCACTGATGAAACTCAACTCACACTGAGCAGTAATGATGGCCGGCCCACCAACGATATTGGAGACATCTAGTAGAGCACTGTGCATCAGCTACTGCTGTCACCAAACGAGCCTTTGGTGGTGGTGATGTTACAGTGTGGGCCGGCATGTCGAGTCAGTACAGAACGGCCCCACATTGTGTGAATGGTGCAGTGACACCCCCTACTACTGGAGTAACATCATTAATCCAGTCATTCTGCCTCAGCATGAACAACACCGGTCTAATTTAATCTTCATGGAGGACAATGCTCCAGCTCATCGAGGTCACATCATTAGGGAACGGCTGCTGGAGACTGGAAACCTCAAATGGAGTGGCTGCACTTTCTCCAGACCTGAATCCCATAGAAAACCTATGGCATCAGCTCAGTCGCTGTGTAAAGGCTGTAGCTCTGTACCCCAGATCCTCAATGACCTGGTGGCCGCCCTTCAAGAAGAGTGGGATGCCATGCCTCCCTAGACAATACCTCCACTTGTGACCAGCAGGAGGCGTCATTGTCAGTTGGAATTGATGCTCAAAGCCACGTGACAAGTTGAGACTGACATTTTGGAGGTATATCCTCCACTAGTTTTGGCTTTTGTTCCAAAAAATCAGACTGCAAGTTCCCAGGGGGTGTCACTGTACTTGGAACAAGTGCAGATGCATTGACACGCCCACATGCACTTGCAGCTGAATTTGCATATGGCTTCTATAATAGTTTTCCATCTGATCTCTACAAAAGGTATCATTTTTATAGAGGTGCAAGTGACTATACGGCCAAAGCCATCTACTAAATGGTGCCAACAGGTCCCTTTATTGTTATGGCTGGTCGATGAATATATATAGGAATGTAAAGAAATCATTTACTTTTCAGTAGACGTATGAGTGAAATCTGCGCCTTCTCCTCGGAGGCTGATGTGCGCCCTCTACACTGAGTCACTGATTGTATTTGCTATTAAATCTGCTGACCCTGAGCCAATATACTGCAGCTCGGCTTTACTTGGCGAAATAATCTCCCCCTCTGCCAACCATTCAGACTGAAACTGAACATTAAACAATAATAAAAGATTTTTTATTTTTTTTTCTGTTTCTGCTTTTACATTTGTTCGCAGCACGGAGCAGACGTTCTACAATAGGACTTTGGCTCCGGGTCTGAATGGATATAACAAAAAAAATATATATATACTGTATATTCCCCTTCTTTTTAATGATCTTCATTTAGTGCCGATCCAACTCCACATTGTTCTGCTTCAAAAAGTAGAAATGATTCAATTGCTCAGTATTTGGAACACATTTTTATTCCTGAAAATATCTGCATTCTTATAAACGCAGAGGATCAAAGGCAAATTTAAAGGGATCTTAATTTTAAAATAGTAATAACAAAATACCTTTAGGGTAGAGCTGAGTGAATTTATATGGCAGGACCCTGGTCTAGCGGATAGTGGACTTGAGCCCTGCAAACCGCTTCCTACCTCTTTGTTGTGGCATGATGTACACTTTTGCCAAGGGTTGGGGAAACCAGCAGAACTCCCATTCGGCAGTGCTACTATCCGGCAGAGTTCCCATCCGGTAGAGCTACCATCCAGCAGAGTTACCATCCGGCAGGGCTCCTATCCGGCACAGTTCCCATCCAACAGGGCTCCTATGCAGCAGAGTTCCCATCCGGCATGGCTCCCATCCAGCACAGTTCCCATCGGTCAGAGTTCCCATCCGGCAGGGATTCCATCCGGCAGAGTTACCATTCGGCAGAGTTCCCATCTGGCAGAGTTCCCATCCGGCATGGCTCCCATCCGGCAGAGTTCCCATTCGGCAGGTTTCCCATGTGGCAGGTTTCCCATCCGGCAAAGTTCCCATCTGACAGGGCTCCCATCCGGCAGAGTTCTCATCCGGCAGGTTTCCCATCCGACAGGGCTCCCATCCGGCAGAGTTCCTATCCGACAGGGATCCCATCCAGCAGAGCTCCCATCCAGTAGGGCTCCCATCCAGCAGGACTCCCATCAGACAGAACTCCCATCAGGCAGAGCTCCCATCCAGCAGAGTTCCCATCTGGCAGGGCTCCCATCCAGCAGAGTTCCAATCTGGCAGAGCTCCCACCCGGCAGAGCTCCCATCCGGCATGGCTCCCATCCAGCAGAGTTCCCATCGGTCAGAGTTCCCATCTGACAAGGCTCCCATCCGGCAGGGCTCCCATCCGGCAGGGCTCCCATCCAGCAGGGCTCCCATTCGGCAGAGATTCCATCCGGCAGAGTTGCCATTCGGCAGAGTTCCCATCTGGCAGAGTTCCCATCCGGCACGGCTCCCATCCGGCAGAGTTCCCATTCGGCAGGTTTCCCATGCGGCAGGTTTCCCATCTGGCAAAGTTCCCATCCGACAGGGCTCCCATCCGGCAGAGTTCCTATCCGACAGGGATCCCATCCAGCAGAGCTCCCATCCAGTAGGGCTCCCATCCAGCAGGACTCCCATCAGACAGAACTCCCATCAGGCAGAGCTCCCATCCAGCAGAGTTCCCATCTGGCAGGGCTCCCATCTGGCAGAGTTCCAATCTGGCAGGGCTCCCACCCGGCAGAGCTCCCATCCGGCATGGCTCCCATCCAGCAGAGTTCCCATCGGTCAGAGTTCCCATCTGACAAGGCTCCCATCCGGCAGGGCTCCCATCCGGCAGGGCTCCCATCCAGCAGGGCTCCCATTCGGCAGAGATTCCATCCGGCAGAGTTGCCATTCGGCAGAGTTCCCATCTGGCAGAGTTCCCATCCGGCACGGCTCCCATCCGGCAGAGTTCCCATTCGGCAGGTTTCCCATGCGGCAGGTTTCCCATCTGGCAAAGTTCCCATCCGACAGGGCTCCCATCCGGCAGAGTTCCTATCCGACAGGGATCCCATCCAGCAGAGCTCCCATCCAGTAGGGCTCCCATCCAGCAGGACTCCCATCAGACAGAACTCCCATCAGGCAGAGCTCCCATCCAGCAGAGTTCCCATCTGGCAGGGCTCCCATCTGGCAGAGTTCCAATCTGGCAGGGCTCCCACCTGGCAGAGCTCCCATCCGGCATGGCTCCCATCCAGCAGAGTTCCCATCGGTCAGAGTTCCCATCTGACAAGGCTCCCATCCGGCAGGGCTCCCATCCGGCAGGGCTCCCATCCAGCAGGGCTCCCATTCGGCAGAGATTCCATCCGGCAGAGTTGCCATTCGGCAGAGTTCCCATCTGGCAGAGTTCCCATTTGGCAGGTTTCCCATGCGGCAGGTTTCCCATCTGGCAAAGTTCCCATCCGACAGGGCTCCCATCCAGCAGAGTTCTCATCCGGCAGGTTTCCCATCCGACAGGGCTCCCATCCGGCAGAGTTCCTATCCGACAGGGATCCCATCCAGCAGAGCTCCCATCCAGTAGGGCTCCCATCCAGCAGGACTCCCATCAGACAGAACTCCCATCAGGCAGAGCTCCCATCCAGCAGAGTTCCCATCTGGCAGAGTTCCAATCTGGCAGGGCTCCCACCCGGCAGAGCTCCCACCCAGCAGAGCTCCCATCCTGCAGGGCTCCCATCCAGCAGGACTCCAATCAGGCAGAGCTACCATCTGATAGGGCTCCTATCCAGCAAGACTCCCAATAAGCATGACTCCCATTTGGCAGGACTCCACTTCCATCCAGCAAAGCTTCCATCCAACAGGACTCCCATCCAGCAAGATTCCCATCCGGCAGGACTCCCATCCGTCAGGACTCCCATCCAGTGCTGCAATACCTGGGTCCTGCATAATGACTATCTCATCTCTACTGTAAGGACCACATATTCACTTCCTGCTGACTTCTCTGTTGTAGTACATACTTACATTGCCCATTAAGTAACAATTTTAGAACATTATTTTTTCCCTTACAGGACATTTAACAAACTTAGGGGTACTTTGCATGCTGCGACATCGCTACTGCGATATCGTCAGGGTCAAATCGAAAGTGACGCACATCCGGCGCCGGTAACGACGTCGCAACTTGTAAAGCCTAGATGCGCCGATAAACGATCGCAAAAGCGTCGCAAATCGGTGATCTGTGTAGCGTCGGACATTTTCATAATGTCGCACCAATAGGAGATACGATGTTGTTCCTCGTTCCTGCAGCAGCGCACATCGCTGTGTATGAATCCGTAGGAGCGAGGAACATCTCCTTACCTGCCTCCACCGGCTATGCGGAAGGAAGGAGGTGGGCAGGATGTTTACGCCCCGCTCATCTCCGCCCCTCCGCTTCTATTGGCCGCCTGCCGTGTGACGTCGCTATGACGCCGCATGACCCGCCCCCTTAGGAAGGAGGCGGGTCGCCGGCCAGATCGACGTCGCAGGGCAGGTAAGTGCGTGTGAAGCTGCCGTAGCGATAATGTTCGCTACGCCAGCAATCACAAGATATTGCATGTGCGACAGGGGCGGGTACTATCGCGCTCGGCATCGCTAGCATCGGCTTGCGATGTCGCAGCGTGCAAAGTACCCCTTAGTCTTTGGGATCGGCGCAGGTATGCAGTGTGTGCGTGTACGCTGCAACGATTACACAACTCCAGGTCTACGAATCAAAAGAGGAGCCGCCGTGGATGGCTGCAGGTAGGAACCGATTGGCAAGACTCCCGTCCACGGAATACTGACCAGATCAATGGACCTGGTTCAGCAAATGGATGTGCTCCTATCTATATCACTATAATCATTCCTCATCCAGTGATGAAGTTGTCGTCTTTTGAGGTTGAGTCTTTTGTGTGATTCGAGCTTTGCGGAAAAACAGACACAATTCCCTGTTGTTCCACTCGTCAGGAAGAGGAAGCTTATGCAGACCCGGATTTATCTGAATTGTGTTCACGTGAGTTATGCCGTCTGCCACCCTAAGTGTGAGCTCTGGGGATAATCTTATATCACCGTGGTCTGCACAACCTGCACAGCATACGCTACTGACAGACATAACCCAGAACCTCGCTACTGACTGTTCCCGAGACAAAACCCAGGGCCACAGGAGATACCGAGAGGAAGCCTGATTAAAAACAGTCAGAATGTATCTCTTACAGCAAGGAAATACTGGTTACTGAACATGTCCGATGCCGGATCGCCTAATATATAAATCAGCTTTTTATGCGATGTATTGGTATAAGTACGGCCGTGCCCAGAGCAGAGGTTGCACAGGAATAAAAGATTTTGGCTAAAGTCACTGGTCATGTTGCAAAGCTCGTTAAAGGGTCCTAGATTGACTTATGAGAATTGTGTAAATTATTGTAATTTCATTCCAGCTGCGATCCATAAAAAAGTCAAATCACACTTCACCTTGTGCGTCATCACGTGCCTAGGCCCTCGCTGACCCTAAACTCACCCTGGCTAGTGAGTAGGTCAGCGAGACACTAGTCTCACTACTGCAATAAAACAATAATAAATAATAATAGTAATAATAACATGAGAAATTTAGCTGAAACAACACCACAGCTATGCAGACACAAGCTTTTACAATGTGGTCAGGATAGAGAATTTATCACCGGCATGGAGTAAATCCAGGAGTGGGTATATATAGTGGAAGGATATGATGACAAAATGTTGCAGCATGTTGAAAAGCTCTTTAACGGGTCCTAGATTGACTTATGGGGCTTCCGAAAAGGACTGTATTTTCATTCCAACTGCAATCCATCAAAACTCAAATCACACTTCCCTTCCATGCACCTGTCAAGTGCCTAGGCCCTTACTGACCATGAATTTACCCTGGCTATAGAGCAGGTCAGCGAGACACTAGTCCCACTACTACAATAAAACAGCATGAAGAAGTTAAGACAAACTAGTGGAGAAAGACACAACAAAAAGCACTCCTTGGCTTCTTCAGCAGGAAACTACACAGCTGTAACCTAAACAACACCACAGCTATGCAGAGAGAAGCTCTTTCAATGAGGTCAGAATAGAGCATCTATCACCGGCATAGAGTAAAGCCAGGAGTGGGTATATATAATGGGAGGGCATGATGACTAAATACTGCAGCATGTTGCAAAGCTCTTTAAAGAGTCCCAGATTTACTTATGGGGCTTTTGAAAATGACTGTATTTTCATTCCAACTGCGATCCATCAAAAATCAAATCACACTTCCCTTTCATGCGCCGTCAAGTGCCTAGGCCCTCACTGACCATAAATTCATCCTGGTTAGTGAGTAGGAAAGCGAGACACTAGTCCCACTACAACTGGTGGGGAAAGATACAATAGAAAACACTCCCTGGTTTCTTCAGCAGTAAACTTTGCAGCTGTAGCTGAAATGACACCACAGCTACTCAGAGATAAGCTCTTTCAATGTGTTCAGGATAGAGAATCTATCACCAGCATGGAGTAAAGCCAGGAGTGGGTATATATAGCAGAAAGGTATGATGACAAAATGCTGCAGCTGTGATTAAGGCTAAGAGTAATCTCACCATTATTGAAAAAGTCCTTAACCCTTTCAGCATCAAAAGAAAGTGACTCCAATACAAGATGTAACCTATGGACGCGACATACTTATGACACATAGATATAGGAAAGTCTCTTTGGTTTTGAGCACAGGATCGGCAGTGGAACTGGTACATTGCTGATAGCCGAAGATTGGGACACCGGAAAAAAATGAAAGGCGCTTCATATTAATTTCTCTGTTTTTGCCCAAAACCTGCGGCAGCTTTAAATCGGCGAGCGGTAACTTTTTTTTTTCTCGTCAAGAGAAGTCACTAATGATCTTTTAATAAAGATATTGTTTCTATAAAATACATCGTTATGTTCTTGTGACAGTCTCATCATGGCAGCCTACATCTGATTGGCAGCTTACATTCCCATCAAATTAAAAGTAAAATGCAAAGCCATTATTTGAAATGATTATTAGTCTTCACCCACGCGTAATATATATATATATATATATACGATGAAGATGAGACATTTGTCACATTTGTGGTGGGCGGAACGTATAGAGAGTTCAACTTTGTTTTTCAGAAAATTTTTACTTGTTTCATCGGAATTTGGTTTGTTTTGTCTATATAGTAAATTAAGGCGGATCTTGTTAGATCATCAAAGGGGTAAGAAGGAATAATGATAACTACTGTAACGCTCGCGGCCGGTGTAGTGGGAGTGAGCAGGATTCGTGGACCCACTGGACCACAGGGAGAACCAGGTTTACCCTTTTAGTGCGAGTGGCTTAACTAAGCGCCCACCGCGAGGCGGACTCCAGGTACCACTCCAAGGGCAGTGAAGGAACTGTGGCAGCTGACCCCCAGGACAGGTGATGGACTCAGGAATAGCCAGATACAGGTGCGGTGACTGAGGAAGGCTGGACAGGTGGGTATGGACATGGGCAGGAATGGTGGGCATGGCATGGATAGACAGGTAGGGCAAGGCAGGTACTGGAGAAGGGACACAGGGATAACAGAGCAGGAGCACAGAACCTAAAAACTAGCTAGGTAGCAGACTGGAGACTGAATGACTAACTAGAGGCATTGCACAGGCACCTCCCCTAATTGGAGGGTGCCCTAAATACACAGTGCCTCTCAGCCATAGGCTGAGAGGCATTTCCTGAAAATGGTATGCTGGCCCTTTAAGAGGTGGTCCGGTGTGCACGCGTGTGTCTTAGGTACACTCCCAGGAACCCTGTGCAGCATATACAGGGCCTGGGCAGGGAAGGAAGCAGCAGGACACATGGATGGTGAGTAGAGGAGGCTTTACATGCTGCGATATTGTTAATGAATTATCGTCAGGGTCATGGTGTTTGTGACGCACATCCGGCGTCATTAACGATATCGCAGTGTGTGACACTTATGAGCGACCTTAAACTATCGCAAAAGCAGCAAAAATTGTTTGACGCGGAGAGGCCGTCCTGAAACAAAAAATCGTTTTTGTCTTATTAGCGATGTTGTTTCTTGTTCCTGCGGCACCACACATCACTATGTGTGACACCGCAGGAGCGACGAACATCTCCTTACCTGCCTCCACTGGCAATGTGGAAGGAAGACGGTGGGCGGGATGTTACGTCCCGCTCATCTCCGCCTCTCCGCTTCTATTGGACGCCTGCCATGACGCCGCACTAACCGTCCCCTTAGAAAGGAGGCGGTTCGCCGGCCAGAGCGACGTCGCAGGGCAGGTAGGTCCGTGTGACGCTGGTAAGCGATGTTGTGCGCCTCGGGCAGCGATTAGCCGGTGTCGCACAACCGACGGGGGCGGGTAGGATCGCTTGCGATCTCGCTAGCGAGATCGCAGCGTGTACAGCCCGCTTAAGTCGGCATCTGTGCAGAGACAGTGGCGCTACAACTACTGGAACATCGAAGGTCTGACAAATGAGACCCCCTTCTGTCCCCTGCTTTAATGGAGTGGTGATCAATCATATTTAAATTTGTGTTTAACCCCTTCTACAATCCAGTAGTTGACCTCCATTAGCCTGAAGCGAATTGCAGAAAATTTGAATTTTGGTGAAATCCAATTTTTGGGAAAGGTTGAGTGACTTTGGATTTATCTTGAACTATGAGGGCCTACGGGAGCCCCAACAAGCCAATTCATCTTGACCAGGGAATTCAGATACATGGTGTAGTGTCGACATCTCTTCTGAGACGCCAATTTACTCACCGTCCCGCCGGGTCGCATCCCCCCCCTCACTTCCCCGGCTATCCACGTGTTCTGCTGCCTTCTTTCCCTCCCGAGCCCTGTACATACTGCACAGGCTTCCCAGTAGTGCACCTAAGATGTGCGCGTACACTCCGGCTCTCCTCTTAAAGAGCGGTGTGCCATTTCCTGGAAATGCCTCTCAGCCTATGGCTGTGAGGCACTGTGTATTTAGGGCACCCTTCCATTAGGGGAGTTGCCTGGGCAACACATTCTGTTGTCAGAAAGTTGTCAGGTCCTGCGTCCATCACCCGAGTCTGCCTTCCTATCTCTGCCATGTCCATCATTCCTGTCCGTACCCACCTGTCTAGCCTACCTCAGTCACCCTGCCTGTACCCGTCTATACCTGAGTCTGTCACCTGTCCAGGGGGTCAGCTGCCACAGTCCCGGTCACTGCCCTGGGAGTGGTACCTGGCCGGAGAGGTACTTAAGGTTATGTCCGGGCACCCCTGTGGTCAAATGGGTCCACTAATCCCGGTCGCTGCCCCTACACCGGCCGTGAGCGTTACACACGGCTTGAAGAATGAACAGAACCTTTTTCTTGGGTGAAATAAAGCTACAACTTACTAATAAGTGATTGGTTGCAACAGATTACATTGCATTTATGTTATTTGTAACCATATTATTATCTAAGCTTTTCAAAAATTGCTACACCGTCAATTTTCGATGCAGTCATGGGATAGGCATCAAATAAATCCTCTTAAGTTCGTCTGGCTATTACTTATTTGCAAACTGTGAGCAGACGTTTCTGCTTACCGATCTGATTTTTTTTAGCGAGGATATATTTTCTTTCTCGAATATTTTCGAGCATCTGGCAGTTTCTATTTAGTAATCATAACGTGGAAAATACGTGTAAAATGTCTTTTATGGTCGAGAGTCAACAGGAAAGGATTTTTTTTTTCCATCTATTTAAGTATCTGAATAATGTCTCTGTTTTCTACATCAAAGTTCAAGATGTTAAATGAGGGAGTTACCGAACGCCAGCCGTGGTGGAACCAAACCGGAATGATGCATTAGATAAACATTTCGTTACCTCAGTCGTTTTAATGGCCGTTAAAGCTGAATTATTTTCTCTTCTATCTCCTGAATGCTTGTTTTATTGCTGTGCATATTTGTGGGCTTAGCCTGTTTAGCCTTTGTGGCTGCTGATACAATGCTTTTAGGCTCTGTAATTCAGAAGTCCTGACTACTGGTAATAAATTGAGTCATCAGGATGGCACTTGGATGTCACTCTCTGCAATGGCCGGATTTTATGGAAATGAACTAAGATCAGTCTCGAAGTATTCCAGGATATGAAACATATTGTTGGTACTTAATTTCTAGCATTCTTGATCGGTGTAGTCCACATGTGACTTACTGATTAATTTTGCACCATGCCTGTACTCATGCTGATAAACCATAGAGTGCAGCTTTGCAACTAAGTCTAAGCCATGCTGTCATTAAGTGGTTAATCCTAAAGGCTATGGACACCTATGTTTTATCATATAACACAGTTCTGCATTGTTTTGATTACAAAGTTTTAACTTTTTTTTTTACAGAGCTTGCATGTATTATAATACACTGCAAGCTGCTCAATTCCATTAGCTCTCAATTAAGGCTGTCAGCTCTCTATTGAGTTATGCGGTCTTTACACGGTACGATCGATCGTGCGATTTCACGATTGATCGTACCCGCCCCCGTCGTTTGTGCGTCACGGGCAAATTGCTGCCCGTGTCGCACAAAGTCGTTTAAGCGTCGTCACACGCACTTACCTGCTGTGCGACCTCGCTGTGAGCGGCGAATGTCCACTTCCTGAAGGGGGAGGGACGTTCGGCGTCAAAGCAACGTCACACAGCCGCCGGCCAATAGAAGCGGAGGGGCAGAGATGAGCGGGACGTAAACATCCCGCCCACCTCCTTCCTTCCGCATAGCCGGCGGGTGCCGCGGGACGCAGGTAAGCTGCTGTTCATCGTTCCCGGGGTGTCACACGGAGCGACGTGTGCTGCCACGGGAACGATGAACAACCGGCGCCATGTTTCATAAACAATTTTATGAAACCTAGCGACGAGTACACGACTCACGATTTGTGAGCGATACTGCGTCGCTAGGAGGTGTCACACAGGCCGACGTCGCAAGCAATGCCGGATGTGCGTCACAAAAACCGTGACCCCGACGATCTATCGCACGATAGATCTTCTCGTGGAAAGCAGGCATTAGTCTTTAGCCCAAATCCCTTCTTTACTGAATGACCATCTGGAATCAAATCTGGTTTGATTTGACACCTTTGCAATTTTGCTATAGTGCATTGTATTAAGTTGTAAAAGACAGTTCTGCAATTAGTTTTGGTTACAAAGTGTTTTTACTATTTTTCTTCTGCAGCTTGCATGTATTATAATACATGGCAAGCTGCTTTATTTTTATCAGTCTCAATCATGGCAGTCAGCTCCGTATTCAGTTACTTGATCAGTGTAGTCCACATAATTATTAATTTTGCATCATGCCTGTACTCAGATTAACCCACAGAGAGCAACTTTGCATTTTGCAGCCATTTAGGGGTTAATCCTAAAGCCTATGGTCACCTTTTCAGATATTTCTTCCGTGTTTTGCTATATAACACAGTTTTGCATTGGTTTTGATTACAAAGTTTTAACAGTTGTTTTTTCTGGAGCTTGCATGTATTACAATACACTGCAGGCTGCTCAATTCCATTACCTCTCAATCAAGGCTGTCAGATCCCTATTGAGTTATTTAATCTCCAACCCAAATCGCTTGTCTACTGAATGCCCATCTGGGATAAAATCTGGTTTGATGTATTTTGATTTGAGACCTTGGCAATTTTGTTATAGTGCATTTTATATATTATGCTATAAAAACAGTTTGTGTGATCAGTTTTGGTTATAAAGTGTTTATATATTGACCTCCCTCTTTTTAGGCTTAGCCTTGAAATTTTCTATAGAAGCACAAACCGAGATCTCCATTCTTGTGACCTCTTAGGACAGGACATATGTGTCATGAGGTGTGAGAGGATAACAGGGGACCGGGGCTCCTAAACTAGCCCTCAGGTTAGGGGGCCTTAGCTGTCCCCACTCCCAGAGATACATCTAATGGTGAAGAGGTCTGGGCTGCCTTCCTTGCCCTGCTCCTGGCCAGCACTGAACTTGTATATCCTCTCTCCCACCCCAGGGAAGGGCCAGGACAGGAGTGGTTGAACCCACAGATATGGACAAACTGGGGAAACCAGAACTCTATCACGCAGCACACGCACACAGAGTAATCAGACAACAAATGATAAGGAGGAAAATAAAGAGCAGGGAGGAAATAACCAGATGACAGGATGAATTCCACAGCACACCAAGGAACACACAATAAATCACCAGTTACTGGAACACAACAGCACATGGACCGGATAAGCAAAATGCTATAGTCGGCATGGGAAGACAGATTCCTCTATCTTAAAAAGGAGGAGAGTAACTGTAATAGATCTTCACAACATGTGATCCAAAAAGTAACCACCAGTCTAGCAGAAATTAACTCCTGCAAGTCCGATCACTAATGAGCACACATCTGGTTGATGCCTGAGCCTGTCTGTGCAACTCAAAAGCACCTGAGAAAGCAAAGTGTGAAGTGTCAGAGTCTGTAGTCTGAAAAAGGTGGGAAGTGACTGTGATTGGTCTCCTGCAACATATCATGCCAAAGATAACCAGCAGGCTAGTAGAAATTAATTCCTGCTAGCCTGATCACTAATGAGCACACAGCTGGTTGATGCCTGAGCAACTCAGAAGCACCAGAGAAAGCATAGTGTGGTGTGTCAAAGCCTATAGTCTGAAAAAGGCGGGAAGTGACTGTGATAGGTCTCCTGCAACATGTGATGCCAAAGGTAACCAGTAGGCTAGCAGAAATTAACTCCTGCTAGCCCGATCACTAATGAGGACAGAGATGGTTGATGCCCAAGCTTGTCTGTGCAACTCAGAAGCACCAGAGAAAGCATAGTGTGGTGTGTCAAAGTCTATAGTCTGAAAAAGGTGGGAAGTGACTGTGATAGGTCTCCTGCAACATGTGATGCCAAAGGTAAGCAGCAGGCTAGCAGAAATTAACTCCTGCTAGCCCGATCACTAATGAGCACACAGCTGTTCAATGCCTGACCTATCTGTGCAAGCACTAGAGAAAGCATAGCGTGGAGTGTCAGAGTCTGTAGTCTGAACAGTGTCTGATGCCGAAATGACACTTGGTGAGTTAAGAGCCACTGTTACATAAGTGAGAGTAATACCAGTTTTCCCCACTAGTGGCCACTGCAGAGAAACTCATCAGCCTGACCCTGATATAAAATGGATTTTTTGTGATCATTAAAATGTCCTGAAAATGAGACATTGTGGTCCTTGGACCGAAAAGTTTATGAGCCACAGACCTGTGCTTTGGATGGACAATATGGTGGGAATTCCAACCTAATCAGGACAATCCCTTTAAATGCTAAATTCCCCTTTAAAATCAACACAAATGCCCTATATAACCAATATAGATGCCTTTTTTATGTAATACTAGCTGTACTACCCGGCTTCGCCCGAATTAATAACTGCTGTTAACAAAATAGAATGTATTAACAAAAATGTATTCTGCACACAAAAAACACAAAACAAATAGATAGAAATGTAATTATAATGTCTGTCTCCCCCTCTGTATACATCTCTCTGTCTCTCTCTATCTCTTTGTCTGTCTTTCTCTTTCCCTGTCTGTCTCTGACTGTCTCTGTCTCTTTCTCCGTCTGTCTCAATCTCTTTCCCTGTCTGTCTATCTATCTCTGTCACTTTCCCTGTCTGTCTCTTTCCCTCTCTTTTCCTCTCTTTCCCTGTCTTTCTCTTTCCCTGTGTCTGTCTCTTTGTCTGTCTCTTTACCTGTCTTTATCTGTCTCTTACCCTGTCTGTCTCTTTCCCTGTCTGTCTGTTTCCCTGTCTGTCTCTTTGTCTGTGTCTGTCTCTTTACCTGTCTGTGTCTGTCTCCTAACCTGTCTCTTTCTTTCCCTCTCTTTCCCTGTCTGTCTCTTTCCCTGTCAGTCTGTCTCTTTGTCTGTGTCTGTCTTTTACCCTGTCTATGTCGGTTTCTTGCCCTGTCTGTGTCTGCCTCTTTCCCTGTCTGTGTCTGTCTCTTTCCCTGGCTGCATTGTGACACGCCAACATTCCATATAAGGGCGTGGCTGCGCATTCTTCTGAAGTTCTGGCTGCACTGTGGCTCCCAGCTCCATCCGCTTTAATGGAGGCAGGTTTTTTGGCGAATAACTGTAAAGCGTGGGGTTAAAATTTCCCCTCAAAACATAGCCTATGACGCTCTTGGGGCCAGAAGTGTGAGTGTGCAAAATATTGTGGCTGTAGCTGCGTCGGTGCAGATGCCAATCCCGGACATACACACACACACACACACACACACACACACATACAGCTTTATATATTAGATTCCCCGGCGCTGCGTATGTCTATTATCATCAGCAGGCAATAACTAAGAAGTGATCGCTGAATGTCTATGATATGGACTCTATTGATTCTTCTCCGTATGTCTTCTAATAATTGGTACTTTACAACAAGTCAATTATTTGTCATTTTAATTACCCGGAGACGCGCTGCGCCATCCGCGATAGTTAATCATAGGCACAGTTTGTGTATATACGTATCGACTGCTGCCATTTTTAGTGTGTAATTTGCCACATTATAAGGAAATTGAGAAGATGTAGTTTCTGGTGATTTTACCTGATTTTCCCACTTAACAGATGCATTACGAGCCTCATTGTCAATCGGTTATCATAACAAGTTCATTACCCGGCATGTTATTTACGTTGCCTTTTCTATAATTGCTGTTCTGGGGGAGGTCCTCGATATCTGCATAAACCGCTTCTATTTTGTATAATTTACATGTGATTAGGAATCCGCCAAGCTGTGTGAACAATCATTTCTGCCTAGATAAATAGCCCCTTTGGAGCCGGGTTTTCAAATCAATCTGACGAAAATTGATTGTCGGCCACGAGGGTACAAACACGTATCCGCTTCCTTCTGCTTTAACCCATCCTCCGCTGGCACCACGTAATAATACCTATTCTTTGCAGCTACTCATGTAGCAGAGCTATTTTTGCCATTTTCATCTCCTGCATTGTTATGTTCACACTAGTATTGTTTTATCTCCTGATATGATTTATTTTAAAGGGGTATTCCAATCTCCAAGGTGTAGTAATAATAATAATATTAGCAAATACCTCCACTTAGAAATGTAATATATTTCTCCTAATTAGCTATCACTTACCTCATGTGCAGGGCATTGTACAACCATAACCATGGCTAACTAAGGTCCTTCTAACTAAGCATTATTCATGGACTTGAAGTTCATATTGTCATTAATTCATGATAATGACTTTTCAAGACTGGTTTCTTTTCCTCAGTGTTCCCCAATTAGATGACTTGACCAATATCCAAGGAGTAGAAAGCCACGTCATACACCATCCAATATTCCAAGGTGCTTTTTTTTCATGGTAAAGTGCAGATAAAAATAGCGGGGAGAGAGCTGGGCGCAGGCTTCCTAAAGATGGCCGACGGCCGTTTCGTACGTCTTAGTGCTTCAATGGGACCCGTTGAAGCACTAAGAGGTACAAAACGGCCGTCGGCCGTCTTTAGGAGGCTTGCGCCCAGCTACACCATCCAATATTCCAAGGTGCTTTATTTCATGGTAAAGTGCAGATAAAAATAGCGGGGAAAGAGCTGGGCGCAGGCTTCCTAAAGATGGCTGACGGCCGTTTCGTACATCTTAGTGCTTCAATGGGATCCGTTGAAGCACTAAGAGGTACGAAACGGCCGTCGGCCGTCTTTAGGAGGCTTGCGCCCAGCTACACCATCCAATATTCCAAGGTGCTTTATTTCATGGTAAAGTGCAAATAAAAATAGCGGGGAGAGAGCTGGGTGCAGGCCTCCTAAAGACGGCCGACGGCCGTTTCGTAACAATTAGTGCTTCAACGGGTCCCATTGAAGCACTAACAGGTACGAAACGGCCGTTGGCCATCTTTAGCAGGCCTACGCCCAGCTCTCTCCCCGCTATTTTTAACTGCACTTTACCATGAAAAACAGCACCTTGGAATATTGGATGATGTATGCTGTGGCTTTCTACTCCTTGGATATTGATCTGGATTTTCTTTTCCTATGCTCCGTGCACCCATCACTTTTTCCATAAGGAGGACTTAAGCTGACATATTTATCTGGTTATAAGGTAGAGCACGGTTGGATGCAGAAACTGCTTCTGTTTATATATATATAAATATATATATATATATATATATATATATGTGACGCCCCTGGACTATTCAGGTCGTCACAGGGTACTGCACGCTCTTTCCCTGCAAAGCAGGATTCAACCCCCCCCATGGTTCTGGGTCCCATATTGTAGTACTGCCTCCACCAGCATATACAAATCCTAGTCAACGTCACACCACACCCTGTCAGGCACACCAGTGGGCTGCTGAGCTGGAATAGGGCAGTCCACCTAAGGGTCAGACAGACTGGTGGGAGAGGGGAAATCAGCAAGGGAGGAAGTGGAGCACAGAGCAGAGCTGACAGGCAGAACAGAAGTAGCTCCCAGAGAGTGAAGAGCTGGGAGCAGCAGCTCCCTGAAGAACAGTGGTAGCCCTCGAGCAGTGAGGAGCTCGGAGGAATCTGGGAGTTGTAGCTCCCAGGGGATAAGCAGACTAGGTCGCAGATGGTGGTCTGAACCTAGAGGAGTCAGACCCTCGGTCGCAGGGTATTGAGGCTAGTACCTGGGACCTGTCTTGGAGGACGGTCAGCAGCCTGAGCCTATTCACCAGTCCGGGACCGAAGGCATGACGGGGTATACGGACCCTAGGTTGGGAAGAGGCTTCAAGCAAACCAGCAATTAACCTGCGGAGCACAGGGCCTCTATCGACTGTTCCCACGAAGCTCAGAGATCTGGTCAGTCCCTGTCCAAATGCTGATGGTCTTTTTACTTTTACTTTTGCTTCTTTTTCTAAAATGTGTGATTATCACCTGTTTTTAATTGCTCATTTTCTGTGTCCCATCATATCCTGGGTGGGGCTACTTATATTCTCCTTTTTCCAGTCGTCTCTGCAGGCGCTATAAATTTCAAAGGAGCTCTCAACAAAGAGAAACCGACCATAATTAGGCTGAAACAAAGAAGAAATGTTAGGAATGGCCAAACCAACAATTTGGTACTTTCTGCAAAAAAAAGAGAGCACTGGTGAGCATGGGAAGTCATAAAGGTCTGGACGTCCAGGGAAGACACCAGTGGTGGATTATCACTGACTCCTCTCCATGGTGAAGAAAAACCTTCACAACATCCACCCAAGTGAAGAACAATCTCCACGAAGTCAGTATTTCAGTATCTAAATCCACCATAGAGAGAAAGAGAGCAAATACAGAGGAGTCACCACAAGGAGCAAATACAGAGGAGTCACCACAAGGAGCAAATACAAAGGAGTCACCACAAGGAGCAAATACAGAGGGGTCACCACAAGGAGCAAATACAGAGGGGTCACCACAAGGAGCAAATACAGAGGGGTCACCACAAGGAGCAAATACAGAGGAGTCACCACAAGGAGCAAATACAGAGGGGTCACCACAAGGAGCAAATACAGAGGAGTCACCACAGGGAGCAAATACAGAGGGGTCACCACAAGGAGCAAATACAGAGGAGTCACCACAGGGAGCAAATACAGAGGGGTCACCACAAGGAGCAAATACAGAGGAGTCACCACAGGGAGCAAATACAGAGGGGTCACCACAAGGAGCAAATACAGAGGAGTCACCACAGGGAGCAAATACAGAGGGGTCACCACAGGGAGCAAATACAGAGGGGTCACCACAAGGGGTAAATACAGAGGAGTCACCACAAGGAGCAAATACAGAGGAGTCACCACAAGGAGCAAATACAGAGGAGTCACCACAAGGAGCAAATACAGAGGAGTCACCACAAGGAGCAAATACAGAGGAGTCACCACAAGGAGCAAATACAGAGGAGTCACCACAAGGAGCAAATACAGAGGAGTCACCACAAGGAGCAAATACAGAGGAGTCACCACAAGGAGCAAATACAGAGAAGTCACCACAAGGAGCAAATACAGAGGGGTCACCACAAGGAGCAAATACAGAGGGGTCACCACAAGAAGCAAATACAGAGGGGTCACCACAAGGAGCAAATATAGAAGAGTCACCACAAGGAGCAAATACAGAGGGGTCACCACAAGGAGCAAATATAGAAGAGTCACCACAAGGAGCAAATACAAAGGGGTCACCACAAGGTGCAAATACAGAGGAGTCACAACAAGGAGCAAATACAGAGGGGTCACCACAAGGAGCAAATACAGAAGGGTCACCACAAGGAGCAAATACAAAGGGGTCACCACAAGGTGCAAATACAGAGGAGTCACCACAAGGAGCAAATACAGAGGGGTCACCACAAGGAGCAAATACAGAGGGGTCACCACAAGGGGCAAATACAGAGGGGTCACCACAAAGAGCAAATACAGAGGGGTCACCACAAGGAGAAAATACAGAGGAGTCACCACAAGGTGCAAATACAGAGGAGTCACCACAAGGAGCAAATACAAAGGGGTCACCACAAGGTGCAAATACAGAGGAGTCACCACAAGGAGCAAATACAGAGGGGTCACCACAAGGAGCAAATACAGAGGGGTCACCACAAGGTGCAAATACAGAGGGGTCACCCCAAGGAGCAAATACAGAAGGGTCACCACAAGGGGTAAATACAGAAGGGTCACCACAAGGAGCAAATACAGAGGAGTCACCACAAGGAGCAAATACAGAGGAGTCACCACAAGGTGCAAATACAGAGGGGTCACCACAAGGGGTAAATACAGAGGGGTCACCACAAGGAGCAAATACAGAGGGGTCACCACAAGGAGCAAATACAGAGGAGTCACCACAAGGTGCAAATACAGAGGGGTCACCACAAGGTGCAAATACAGAGGAGTCACCACAAGGTGCAAATACAGAGGGGTCACCACAAGGTGCAAATACAGAGGAGTCACCACAAGGAGCAAATACAGAGGGGTCACCACAAGGAGCAAATATAGAGGGGTCACCACAAGGAGCAAATAGACAAGAGACACCACAAGGAGAAAATACAGAGGGGTCACCACAAGGTGCAAATACAGAGGGGTCACCACAAGGAGCAAATACAGAGGAGTCACCACAAGGTGCAAATACAGAGGGGTCACCACAAGGTGCAAATACAGAGGAGTCACCACAAGGTGCAAATACAGAGGGGTCACCACAAGGTGCAAATACAGAGGAGTCACCACAAGGAGCAAATACAGAGGGGTCACCACAAGGGGCAAATACAGAGGGGTCACCACAAGGAGCAAATATAGAGGGGTCACCACAAGGAGCAAATAGACAAGAGACACCACAAGGAGAAAATACAGAGGGGTCACCACAAGGTGCAAATACAGAGGGGTCACCACAAGGAGCAAATACAGAGGGGTCACCACAAGGAGCAAATATAGAAGAGTCACCACAAGGAGAAAATACAGAGGAGTCACCACAAGGAGGAAATACAGAGGAGTCACCACAAGGAGCAAGTACAGAGGGGTCATCACAAGGAGCAAATACAGAGGGGTTACCACAAGGAGCAAATACAGAGGGGTTACCACAAGGAGCAAATACACAGGGGTCACCACAAGGAGCAAATATAGAAGAGTCACCACAAGGAGCAAATACAAAGGGGTCACCACAAGGTGCAAATACAGAGGAGTCACCACAAGGAGCAAATACAGAGGGGTCACCACAAGGAGCAAATACAAAGGGGTCACCACAAGGTGCAAATACAGAGGAGTCACCACAAGGAGCAAATACAGAGGAGTCACCACAAGGGGAAAATACAGAGGGGTCACCACAAGGTGCAAATACAGAGGGGTCACCACAAGGAGCAAATACAGAAGGGTCACCACAAGGAGCAAATACAGAGGAGTCACCACAAGGAGCAAATACCGAGGAGTCACCACAAGGTGCAAATACAGAGGGGTCACCACAAGGGGTAAATACAGAGGGGTCACCACAAGGAGCAAATACAGAGGGGTCACCACAAGGAGCAAATACAGAGGAGTCACCACAAGGTGCAAATACAGAGGGGTCACCACAAGGGCTAAATACAGAAGGGTCACCACAAGGAGCAAATACAGAGGGGTCACCACAAGGTGCAAATACAGAGGAGTCACCACAAGGAGCAAATACAGAGGGGTCACCACAAGGGGCAAATACAGAGGGGTCACCACAAGGTGCAAATACAGAGGGGTCACCACAAGGAGCAAATACAGAGGAGTCACCACAAGGAGCAAATATAGAAGAGTCACCACAAGGAGAAAATACAGAGGAGTCACCACAAGGTGCAAATACAGAGGAGTCACCACAAGGAGCAAATACAGAGGGGTCACCACAAGGAGCAAATATAGAAGAGTCACCACAAGGAGAAAATACAGAGGAGTCACCACAAGGTGCAAATACAGAGGGGTCACCACAAGGAGCAAATACAGAGGGGTCACCACAAGGAGCAAATATAGAAGAGTCACCACAAGGAGCAAATACAAAGGGGTCACCACAAGGTGCAAATACAGAGGAGTCACCACAAGGAGCAAATACAGAGGGGTCACCACAAGGAGCAAATACAAAGGGGTCACCACAAGGTGCAAATACAGAGGAGTCACCACAAGGAGCAAATACAGAGGGGTCACCACAAGGAGCAAATACAGAGGGGTCACCACAAGGTGCAAATACAGAGGGGTCACCACAAGGAGCAAATACAGAAGGGTCACCACAAGGGGTAAATACAGAGGAGTCACCACAAGGAGCAAATACAGAGGGGTCACCACAAGGAGCAAATACAGAGGGGTCACCACAAGGTGCAAATACAGAGGGGTCACCACAAGGAGCAAATACAGAAGGGTCACCACAAGGAGCAAATACAGAGGAGTCACCACAAGGAGCAAATACCGAGGAGTCACCACAAGGTGCAAATACAGAGGGGTCACCACAAGGGGTAAATACAGAGGGGTCACCACAAGGAGCAAATACAGAGGGGTCACCACAAGGAGCAAATACAGAGGAGTCACCACAAGGTGCAAATACAGAGGAGTCACCACAAGGAGCAAATACAGAGGAGTCACCACAAGGAGCAAATACAGAGGGGTCACCACAGGGAGCAAATACAGAGGAGTCACCACAAGGAGCAAATACAGAGGAGTCACCACAAGGAGCAAATACAGAGGAGTCACCACAAGGAGCAAATACAGAGGAGTCACCACAAGGAGCAAATACAGAGAAGTCACCACAAGGAGCAAATACAGAGGGGTCACCACAAGGAGCAAATACAGAGGGGTCACCACAAGAAGCAAATACAGAGGGGTCACCACAAGGAGCAAATATAGAAGAGTCACCACAAGGAGCAAATACAAAGGGGTCACCACAAGGTGCAAATACAGAGGAGTCACAACAAGGAGCAAATACAGAGGGGTCACCACAAGGAGCAAATACAGAAGGGTCACCACAAGGAGCAAATACAAAGGGGTCACCACAAGGTGCAAATACAGAGGAGTCACCACAAGGAGCAAATACAGAGGGGTCACCACAAGGAGCAAATACAGAGGGGTCACCACAAGGGGCAAATACAGAGGGGTCACCACAAGGAGCAAATACAAAGGGGTCACCACAAGGTGCAAATACAGAGGAGTCACCACAAGGAGCAAATACAGAGGGGTCACCACAAGGAGCAAATACAGAGGGGTCACCACAAGGTGCAAATACAGAGGGGTCACCCCAAGGAGCAAATACAGAAGGGTCACCACAAGGGGTAAATACAGAAGGGTCACCACAAGGAGCAAATACAGAGGAGTCACCACAAGGAGCAAATACAGAGGAGTCACCACAAGGTGCAAATACAGAGGGGTCACCACAAGGGGTAAATACAGAGGGGTCACCACAAGGAGCAAATACAGAGGGGTCACCACAAGGAGCAAATACAGAGGAGTCACCACAAGGTGCAAATACAGAGGGGTCACCACAAGGTGCAAATACAGAGGAGTCACCACAAGGTGCAAATACAGAGGGGTCACCACAAGGTGCAAATACAGAGGAGTCACCACAAGGAGCAAATACAGAGGGGTCACCACAAGGAGCAAATATAGAAGAGTCACCACAAGGAGAAAATACAGAGGGGTCACCACAAGGAGCAAATAGACAAGAGACACCACAAGGAGAAAATACAGAGGGGTCACCACAAGGTGCAAATACAGAGGGGTCACCACAAGGAGCAAATACAGAGGAGTCACCACAAGGTGCAAATACAGAGGGGTCACCACAAGGTGCAAATACAGAGGAGTCACCACAAGGTGCAAATACAGAGGGGTCACCACAAGGTGCAAATACAGAGGAGTCACCACAAGGAGCAAATACAGAGGGGTCACCACAAGGGGCAAATACAGAGGGGTCACCACAAGGAGCAAATACAAAGGAGTCACCACAAGGTGCAAATACAGAGGGGTCACCACAAGGAGCAAATACAGAGGGGTCACCACAAGGAGCAAATAGACAAGAGACACCACAAGGAGAAAATACAGAGGGGTCACCACAAGGTGCAAATACAGAGGGGTCACCACAAGGAGCAAATACAGAGGGGTCACCACAAGGAGCAAATATAGAAGAGTCACCACAAGGAGAAAATACAGAGGAGTCACCACAAGGAGGAAATACAGAGGAGTCACCACAAGGAGCAAGTACAGAGGGGTCATCACAAGGAGCAAATACAGAGGGGTTACCACAAGGAGCAAATACAGAGGGGTTACCACAAGGAGCAAATACACAGGGGTCAACACAAGGAGCAAATATAGAAGAGTCACCACAAGGAGCAAATACAAAGGGGTCACCACAAGGTGCAAATACAGAGGAGTCACCACAAGGAGCAAATACAGAGGGGTCACCACAAGGAGCAAATACAAAGGGGTCACCACAAGGTGCAAATACAGAGGAGTCACCACAAGGAGCAAATACAGAGGGGTCACCACAAGGAGCAAATACAGAGGGGTCACCACAAGGTGCAAATACAGAGGGGTCACCACAAGGAGCAAATACAGAAGGGTCACCACAAGGGGTAAATACAGAAGGGTCACCACAAGGAGCAAATACAGAGGAGTCACCACAAGGTGCAAATACAGAGGGGTCACCACAAGGGGTAAATACAGAGGGGTCACCACAAGGAGCAAATACAGAGGGGTCACCACAAGGAGCAAATACAGAGGAGTCACCACAAGGTGCAAATACAGAGGGGTCACCACAAGGGCTAAATACAGAAGGGTCACCACAAGGAGCAAATACAGAGGGGTCACCACAAGGAGCAAATATAGAAGAGACACCACAAGGAGAAAATACAGAGGGGTCACCACAAGGTGCAAATACAGAGGAGTCACCACAAGGAGCAAATACAGAGGGGTCACCACAAGGGGCAAATACAGAGGGGTCACCACAAGGTGCAAATACAGAGGGGTCACCACAAGGAGCAAATACAGAGGGGTCACCACAAGGAGCAAATATAGAAGAGTCACCACAAGGAGAAAATACAGAGGAGTCACCACAAGGTGCAAATACAGAGGAGTCACCACAAGGAGCAAATACAGAGGGGTTACCACAAGGAGCAAATACACAGGGGTCACCACAAGGAGCAAATATAGAAGAGTCACCACAAGGAGCAAATACAAAGGGGTCACCACAAGGTGCAAATACAGAGGAGTCACCACATGGAGCAAATACAGAGGGGTCACCACAAGGAGCAAATACAAAGGGGTCACCACAAGGTGCAAATACAGAGGGGTCACCACAAGGAGCAAATACAGAGGGGTCACCACAAGGAGCAAATATAGAAGAGTCACCACAAGGAGAAAATACAGAGGAGTCACCACAAGGTGCAAATACAGAGGAGTCACCACAAGGAGCAAATACAGAGGGGTCACCACAAGGAGCAAATACAAAGGGGTCACCACAAGGTGCAAATACAGAGGAGTCACCACAAGGAGCAAATACAGAGGGGTCACCACAAGGAGCAAATACAGAGGGGTCACCACAAGGAGAAAATACCGAGGAGTCACCACAAGGTGCAAATACAGAGGGGTCACCACAAGGAGCAAATACAAAGGGGTCACCACAAGGTGCAAATACAGAGGAGTCACCACAAGGAGCAAATACAGAGGGGTCACCACAAGGAGCAAATACAGAGGGGTCACCACAAGGAGAAAATACAGAGGGGTCACCACAAGGTGCAAATACAGAGGGGTCACCACAAGGAGCAAATACAGAGGGGTCACCACAAGGAGCAAATACAGAGGGGTCACCACAAGGTGCAAATACAGAGGGGTCACCACAAGGAGCAAATACAGAAGGGTCACCACAAGGGGTAAATACAGAAGGGTCACCACAAGGAGCAAATACAGAGGAGTCACCACAAGGAGCAAATACCGAGGAGTCACCACAAGGTGCAAATACAGAGGGGTCACCACAAGGGGTAAATACAGAGGGGTCACCACAAGGAGCAAATACAGAGGGGTCACCACAAGGAGCAAATACAGAGGAGTCACCACAAGGTGCAAATACAGAGGGGTCACCACAAGGGCTAAATACAGAAGGGTCACCACAAGGTGCAAATACAGAGGGGTCACCACAAGGAACAAATACAGAGGGGTCACCACAAGGAGCAAATACAGAGGAGTCACCACAAGGAGCAAATACAGAGGGGTCACCACAAGGAGCAAATACAGAGGGGTCACCACAAGGAGCAAATACAGAGGGGTCACCACAAGGAACAAATACAGAGGGGTCACCACAAGGAGCAAATACAGAGGAGTCACCACAAGGAGCAAATACAGAGGGGTCACCACAAAGAGCAAATACAGAGGGGTCACCACAAGGAGCAAATACAGAGGGGTCACCACAAGGAGCAAATACAGAGGAGTCACCACAAGGAGCAAATACCGAGGAGTCACCACAAGGTGCAAATACAGAGGGGTCACCACAAGGGGTAAATACAGAGGGGTCACCACAAGGAGCAAATACAGAGGGGTCACCACAAGGAGCAAATACAGAGGAGTCACCACAAGGTGCAAATACAGAGGGGTCACCACAAGGGCTAAATACAGAAGGGTCACCACAAGGAGCAAATACAGAGGGGTCACCACAAGGAGCAAATATAGAAGAGACACCACAAGGAGAAAATACAGAGGGGTCACCACAAGGTGCAAATACAGAGGAGTCACCACAAAGAGCAAATACAGAGGAGTCACCACAAGGAGCAAATATAGAAGAGACACCACAAGGAGAAAATACAGAGGGGTCACCACAAGGTGCAAATACAGAGGGGTCACCACAAGGAGCAAATACAGAGGGGTCACCACAAGGAGCAAATATAGAAGAGTCACCACAAGGAGAAAATAAAGAGGAGTCACCACAAGGTGCAAATACAGAGGAGTCACCACAAGGAGCAAATACAGAGGAGTCACCACAAGGAGAAAATACAGAAGGGTCACCACAAGGAGCAAATACAGAGGAGTCACCACAAGGAGCAAATACAGAGGAGTCACCACAAGGAGAAAATACAGAAGGGTCACCACAAGGAGCAAATACAGAGGAGTCACCACAAGGAGCAAATACAGAGGAGTCACCACAAGGAGCAAATACAGAGGAGTCACCACAAAGAGCAAATACAGAGAGGTCACCACAAGGAGCAAATACAGAGGAGTCACCACAAAGAGCAAATGCAGAGAGGTCACCACAAGGAGCAAATACAGAGGAGTCACCACAAAGAGCAAATACAAAGGGGTCACCACAAGGTGCAAATACAGAGAGGTCACCACAAGGTGCAAATACAGAGGGGTCACCACAAGGAGCAAATACAAAGGGGTCACCACAAGGAGCAAATACAGAGGGATCACCACAAGGAGCAAATACAGAGGGGTCACCACAAGGAGCAAATACAGAGGAGTCACCACAAGGAGCAAATACAGAGGGGTCACCACAAGGAGCAAATACAGAGGAGTCACCACAAGGAAAGAAAATTATCAGATTAGGCTTAACCAAAAAAAACATGTAAAGAAGCCGCCCAAGTCTGGAAAAGCAGCAGAGGATTGAAGAGAATAAGATCAACCAGGACGAGAATGATGGAAAAAGAAAGTCTGGAGAAGGCTTGGAGCGGCTCCTGATCCAGAGCACAGCACATCCTCTGTAACACGAGGTGGAGGCAGTGTGATGACCGGGCATGCGGGGCTAACAATGACCCTTGGGCACTAGTGGTTATTGATGATGTGACTGAAGACATAAGCATCTGGATGAATTCTGAGTGTACAGGGTGATACTTTCTGCTCAGATGCAACCAAATACAGCAATGATTAGATGATGCTTCACAGACAGACGGACAATGACCCAAAACATCCTGCGAAAGTAAAGAAGTGGAATATTCTGCAATGGCTGAGAATCATCAGATCTCACCCCATCGAACTGCATTTCACTTGATTAAGGTCAAACTTAAGGCAGAAGGAGCCACAAACAAGAAACTGCTGAAGTCACCGCAGTAAAGGCGGCAATGCCTCACACAGGAGACCAGTGATGGAGACGTCCACGGAAGAAAGATTTCAGGTGTCATTGCTGCAAAGGCTTCTCTACAAAGGGTTAAAAATTAACATTTTATTTATGGTAAAGTTACATTGTCCAATTACGATTGAGTCCCTGAAATGAGGAGGCTTTGTAGAAAAATGGCTGTAAATTCCTAAATATTTTACAGGATATTTTTATTCAGCCCCTTTACTTAAACCTGAAAGTCTCCCCTTCAATTGCATGTCAGCTGTTTGATGTGAAGTCCAAAATACTTACAAGTGAAAAGGTTTTGGTACCGTGTTAGCCAGTTGAAAAATTATTGAATGTTCTCAGGGAGAGGAACAAAATTATGATCTTGTGCTAACTAAAATAAAACAAAGTGATGTTACAAAGCAAGTTTTCGAGACATCTCAGGTCCCTTCATCAGGCATGGTATGACAAAATATCTGACGAAACACAAATATATGCACAAACACAGCAGAGGGATGGCATAATAAAAGACATTTAAATAAACAAACACTGAGCTTAGAAAGTGAATCTTTAATTAGCTTTGATTAGTGGTGTGAGAGTTTTATTGTCCCAATATCCATGTAGGATCAGAGGTCTGGTGAGTCTCTGGAATGACTCCTCAGATTTTGTAATGGGCCATAAATCCTCCTGACAGGCTGAGTCCTGTGTCCACAGAGTTAAACATTTTAATGAATTTGTATTCCCAGACCCTGCGATGGCTCTGTGATCTGAAGTTGCCTTTTAATATGACAACTTTCATATGGTTTATGTTGTGTCCTGAAGCGCAGAAATGTTTGGCCACAGGTAAATGGATTTTTTTGTCTGTAATTGTGTTGCGGTGAGATCTCATCCTTGCTCTCAGTCTCTGTCCTGTTTCTCCAACATAGAGGCCCCCAATAGGACATATAGTCCAAAGGATTAAGTACACCACGTTGGAAGAGGAAATTCCTAGGACATTCACATGTTCCTTTTCCAACGTGGTGTACTTAATCCTTTGGACTATATGTCCTACCTGTGGCCAAACATTTCTGCGCTTCAGGACACAACATAAACCATATGAAAGTTGTCATATTAAAAGGCAACTTCAGATCACAGAGCCATCGCAGGGTCTGGGAATACAATTCATTAAAATGTTTAACTCTGTGGACACAGGACTCAACCTGTCAGGAGGATTTATGGCCCATTACAAAATCTGAGGAGTCATTCCAGAGACTCACCAGACCTCTGATCCTACATGGATATTGGGACAATAAAACTCACACACCACTAATCAAAGCTAATTAAGGATTCACTTTGTAAGCTTAGTGTTTGTTTATTTAAATGTATTTTATTATGCCATCCCTCTGCTCTGTTTGTGCATATATTTGTGTTTCTTCAGATATTTTGTCATACCATGCCTGATGAAGGGACCTGAGATGTCTCGAAAGCTTGCTTTGTAACATCCCTTTATTTTATTTTAGTTAGCCATTAAAAGGTATCACAAGATTATAATTGTGTTCCTCTCACTGAGAACATTCAATAATAATCAAAAATAGTGGCCTGCAGAGCTGAAATCACGAAGATCCGGTCAGTGTCCAAAAATTTCTGGACTTAACTGTGAATATCATTGAGATGGGTGCATGAGCCGCTGCAGTCCTATGTAAAAACAATTGTGCCAAAATGACAGACTGTGCGCTGCGACATCTGAAAAAGTAAAAGTTGCTACATCTATATTTTGAAATATATATCATAGTATTTCTTATTTCACATCTTAAATCAAGTTACAGTAAATCAATGGAAAAAATAGAGGAGGGGGCGGTGGTGGCTACCTTTAATTCCAACTGCATGCTTCGGTCTGGAAAGAGCCATAAAACCTGGAATGTGATGTACATTGAGTAGGCCGTTAAATATACATGAATGGATCTTATTTTAATATTTTCTTTTTCTTCTCCCGTTATTTCCACTGACTGATTCTTTTTTTTTCTTTCTGTAATGTGATGAGCATCCCAAATGTCAGAAAGGAATATATCGGAGCAATGACATCACTAACGGTAACGGTCGGAATTGTTTTGTTTTGTTTTAAAATTTGAATTTCGAAATATTTAGAATCAATGTAACCATTTAAAAAATAACTGCTGAACCGTTCCAATGCGGGGTATTGTTCCATTATTGCTGGAGGAGTGAATATAGTCAGCTTTCAAGATGAATAGGGCCGACAACCAGGTACCTAAACCAGAGGTGTATCTAGGCTTTCCAGAACCCGGGGCAAGAATTCCATTTGGCACCCCCTACCCAAGCAATTTGGGTGGTCGTCATGTGACCAGTCACTCATATGTGATTTGCACACTCACAGTCATGTGGTAACGAGCTTCTCTTAATAATTCTATGAAAATCACATATGAGTGGAGTGGCCATGTGGTGACCAGCGAGCAGAGCTGAATTGTGACAGTGGGTATATTACACGCTGTTAGAACTGAGGATACTACACTACTTAATTTTGTAATTAAAGGGATTGTCCAGATTAGAGATGAAAGTCTGCAGTGAATCTATTCGTGACTTCACGTTTCTGAATTCTGCTCTGCAGACGTTTAGGATTCTCCGGTGCCAGTGACGAGAGTGGACGATCATGTGAGCACAAGTATGAGATTTGTACACTTCTGCCCACATTCTGGTTTGATGTGTCCATGTCCAGCCTCAGTCAATTCATTTTCATTGAGCATGTCTGTTCAGCACATGACCACATCTATGTAAATCGCATACTTGCAGCTTCGTAAGCTCCCACTGTCACTGCCGGCATCAGAGAATCCTGACAGTGTGCAGTGTGCGCACTGTGAGAATTCAGAAGGCTGCAGTCACAGAGTGACACAAGGAGTGACTGCAGACTCATCACAAACTTGGACAACTCCTTTAATGCTCCTAACAACATAAATAAAAACATAGTAACCCTTAACTTGTCAAACATACACCATCCCTCATCATTTCTCTCCCCATACTGTGCCCAAAGAGGCAGTCCCCCTCCCCAACCTCTCTTCCCACCATACTGTCAAAAGATCAATCCCCCTCACCCCAACTGTGTCTATAGATACTGCTCCCTTCCCATCCTCTCTTCTCCATACTGTCTTTAGATACTGCCCCCTCCCCAACCTCTATCCCCTCATAATGTGTCCACTGATAGTTCCCTCTCCCCACCCTCTGTCCTCCCATTCCGTGTGCATAGATACCTCCCCCTCACCCCATAATGTTCCTCCGTCCGTGTCTTCAGCTCCACAGTGGAGCACTTATCAGCACTCTCTGCCGCCTCTGCGCTGCGGCCCTGACTTCCGGGTCAGCAGTGTAATCAGCTGACCTGATCACATGACAGCCGTCGCTCTGACCCGGAAGTCAGCGCTGGCGTCACCGCTCCAATTGTCCTCGTGTCTGACAGATACGAGGACAATTGAGCAGTGGGAGCCGCGCGCTGCAGCTTCTATGAGTGCAGCTGTCAGCGTGACCGCTGCACTCGGAGAATAGCGGCATCCATTGCAGGGCGGCAACCGCAGCCCCTGGGGAGACTTTCACAGCGCTGCATCAGGCAGCCTGACAGCGCCCCCCTCACAGTTGCGCCCGGGGCAGATGCCCCGCCAGCCCCCCCCTGAATACGCCTCTGCCTAAACTAGAAATGTGTTCAGATCAGTTGTCACTTCTATCTCTTGGAGAAGTATGAGACAGTGAGCACAGGAGAAGGTTCCGTCCTTTTGTATAAAAGCCAGATAAATGTTTGACGCCTGCTAAAAGGATATTCATAAAATATTCCAAATATGCTGAATACTGGTTGGTCAAAAAGTGAATACACCCCTCCCAATTTTGTAAATATTTTATCATCCCTTGTCATGGGACAGCACTGCAGATCTGACCCTGTGATGCAATGTGCAGTGTCAGTGTGCAGCTTGTTTAACAGGGGAAATTTGGTGTCCTCTAAATAACTCAGCACACAGCCATTCATTATTTTCATAGCCATCAGAGAGGGTTGTTTTTTTCTCACAGAGCTGTCTGCTGCCGGCATCACACTTAGGGGTACTTTACATGTTGCGACATCGCATCTGAAATATCGTTGGGGTCAGGTCGTTAGTGACGCACATCCGGCGCCGGTAACGACATCCCAACGTGTAAATCCTTTGTGCGACGATAAGCGATCGCAAATGCGTCGAAAATCGGTGATCTATGTAGCGTCGGTCATTTTCATAATGTCGGGTTGACCGCAGGTACGATGTTGTTTGTCGTTCCTGCAGGTCCACACATCACTATGTGTAAACCTGCAGGAGCGACAAACATCTCCTTACCTCCGCCCCGACGGCAATGCGGAAGGGAGAAAGGTGGGCGAGATGTTATGTCCCGCTCATCTCCGCCCCTCCGCTTCTATTGGCCGGCCGATTAGTGACGTTGCGGTGATGTCGATGTGACGCCGAACGCACCTCCCCCTTGAAGGATTCATATTTCGGCAGTCACAGCGACGTCGCCGAGCAGGTATGTGCGTGTGAAGCTGCCGTAGCGATAATGTTCGCTACGGCAGCAATCACCACATATCGCATGTGCGACGGGGGCGGGTACTATCGCGCTCGGCATCGCTAGCAACGTGTAAAGTACCCCTTAGTTCAGTCCTACTCGTATCAGCTCTTCTGACCTAGTAATTACAAGCCCTGTTGTGGAGAAGCGCAGAAGAGTTGAGCTCTGTTATAAACCAGCAAACGATGAACCAAACGGGCAGCAATAATGTTGTAGATGGCAGAAGATAAAATTAGGCAAAGTACTGTATATTGTACAGGAGCATAGTGTGTATTATAAACAAGGGTGAAACTACAATAGGTGTGGGGTTTGCAGTTGCACCCGAGTCCTAATGCCAAGGGGGCCCCAAAAGTTCCTTATCTCCTGTCCAAAAAGACTAAAGGACGCATTACACGTTACGATTTATCTGACGATCTCAGTAGCGATGTGACACGCCCAGATCGTAGTTACGATTTGCCGAGATCGCACATAGGTCGTTTATTAGCGGTCACACGTACACATCTCACCAACGACGTAACAGCGATCAACGATATATTGTTTGACCAAGGCGGTCATGTGGATGTTGTTTGTCGTTGGCAGGGTGTCAAACGTAGCAATATGTCTGCTGCGTTCCAAACGACGACCAATATTTTGAAACTGAACGACGTGTTAGCGATCAACGATTTTCAACCTATTTGCGATCGTTCGGAGTCGCATGTAGGTGTCACACGCAACGACGTCGCTAACGAATCTGTGACCCCGACGACATATCATCAGATAAATCGTAGCATGTAACGCTGCCTTAAAACAATTGGGGGCCTTCTTTGGAGCTTTTGTATTGATGCCCGTGAGCTTCAAGTTACGGCACTGATTGTACAGGTACATTTTATTGCATGTCAGAGGTAGAGGCAGAGCACAGCTTTGCCTCTACCTCTGATCACATGATCACATGATCGACCAAAAGAAATAGAACTACAGCAGGACCGATCAAAAGGCAACTAGAGGATAAATAGATCCTAAAAGGACATTCTCTGTAGCTCTCCTCCAATCCTCCGCTGGCTTCCTAGACCCAGCTATAGTGCCAGTCTCCGCCTCACTCTTTGCTGACGGTTTTAGTACTGACGTCCGAATGTTTTTTTCTGCTTGAAACACGTTGATGTTTCCATGTTATTATACCTTATATCTGTAATGGGTTTTTAACTTTCATAATAAACATTTTCTTTTTATTGATGCTGGTGTTGGATTTTCCCCATTATTTGCTCTTCACCTGAAAGTTAGGCCAGTACGTCCGAGCACCGCACCCTTCAATTATTCTCCGAGGAGCTGCTATTCTCTTCTTTGACACTATGAGGTAATGTCAGTTTGCGTTTCACCCCCTCATGTGTGCGGCACCCTTCATGTTATCGGAATGTGCAACTAGACCTAGCCAGGACCAGAAGTGTGAGGAGACCACATGGGAACCAAGGAAATCAGTGGAGCACCAGCATGGACAGGGTGAAATAAGTATATATTTTTATTGTTTTTTAACCCCTTTGTGGCACATCTGTTTATTGTACACTGGGTTCAGGAGACCTCGGAGCTTTTACAAATGACAATCAAGACTTTCTAAGATGATTTTGAGCAAATCTGTCGAATTCTAACTTTGGCAACTTCACTCATCTTTATTGGAGACCTTTTAGTTCCCAAACGACCCTTCATGTTGTAATCTTGCTGATGGTTTTGGTGCTGACGTCAGAAAGTTCCAACAGTTTCAGGTAATGTCAGTTTGCATTTCATCCCTCAAGTGTGCGGCACAGTTCATGTTATCGGAATGTGCAAGTAGACCTAGCCAGAACCAGAAGTGTGAGGAGACCAAATGGGGACCAAGGAAGTTAGTGGAGCACTGACATGGACAGGGCGAAATAAGTATACATTTTTGTTTTCTAACCCCTTCCTGGCACATCTGGGGTCAGGACACTTCGAGGCTTTTATAAATGACAATTAAGACTTTCCAAGATGATTTTGAGAAAATCTACTGAACTCTAGCCTTGGCAGCTTTACGCATCTCTATTGGAGACCCTTTAGTTCTCAAACGACCCTTCATGTTGTAATCTTGCTGATGGTTTTGGTGCTGATGTCAGAAAGTTCCAACAGTTTCAGGTAATGTCAGTTTGCATTTCATCCCTCAAGTGTGCGGCACAGTTCATGTTATCGGAATGTGCAACTAGACCTAGCCAGGACCAGAAGTGTGAGGAGACCAAATGGGGACCAAGGAAGTTAGTGGATCACCGGCATGGACAGGGCGAAATAAGTATACATTTTTATTGTTTTCTAACCCCTTCCTGGCACATCTAGGGTCAGGACACGTCAGAAAGTTCCAACAGTTTCAGGTAATGTCAGTTTGCATTTCATCCCTCAAGTGTGCGGCACAGTTCATGTTATCGGAATGTGCAAGTAGACCTAGCCAGGACCAGAAGTGTGAGGAGACCAAATGGGGACCAAGGAAGTTAGTGGAGCACCGGCATGGACAGGGCGAAATAAGTATACATTTTTATTGTTTTCTAACCCCTTCCTGACACATCTGGGGTCAGGACACTTCAAGGCTTTTATAAATGACAATTGAGACTTTCCAAGATGATTTTGAGAGAATCTACTGAACTTTAGCCTTGGCAGCTTTACGCATCTCTATTGGAGACCCTTTAGTTCTCAAACGACCCTTCATGCTGTAAACTTTTATCCATTTTCCCGACTGAAACGACACTTAATGGTTTCCATTGTATAATGTGTTATTTCTTTGTCCCACATCACAGGTAATTCTCACGGCAGTAAGATTTCTAGCCAAGTGGCTGAAGAAAATACTAATATTCTCCCGAGGAGCTCCAACAAAACATGGCCCCGGATTTTTCCCCCTCCGCTCCCAATGCTACTTTCATATGTGTTGCTTCAATGGAATATTTAGAAGACATTTATAGAAAAGACATTGAGATATGAATGTAAAACACATGACATCTGGAGATTTATTTGTAAAGCTCCCCCCCCATCAAAGCTGAGTCCAGATCACACCATATTAGCTGTGTTTTTCCAGTTCAGCAGATTCAGGAAGGCAACCACAGACTTCCTTAATAGAAAACATATGAAGCACCAAGCAAATTGCAATATGTAGTTGCAGTCATTTCTTCAAGTAGCATCATTTAATATAATTTTAGAACAAATGTGCAAAAGGTCTTTAAAGGACGGTGGGGGGAATAATTTTGTAATTTTAGATTAATTGTGCATTGGTTTGCACTAGTCACTATTGTCTATCTCTAGGTATGATGTATCTAGTAGAGTATATTTCGTACATCAGAGCAAATCTTTCGGAAAGTCTGGAAAACTCACAAAAAAAGAGAGACTACCCGTCCTCCTGGAAGAGTCATCAATCTCCTGAGCACCAATAAATCCATCTGTCATGGCAGCATTGGACTCTGTTCAGATTGCAGATTCTGACACTCCGCCCGATGGTTTCTCTGGTGTCTGGGATGAACACGGGCAGACTCGGGCATCTACCTGCTGTGTGCTGATTCATATGCAGGCTAGCAAGAGTTAATCTCGGCTGGTCTGCTTGTGCCTTTGATACCATGTTGTGGGGAGACCTATCACATCTGCTCCCCTCCTATTTATGCTGGTTGAACCCTTCCACCCATTCCAGCTATAGTTTGTCTATGTTGCTCTGTGATGTATTGTGTACCAGAATTTCTGGTGAAAGTTGAACTCATTCCTTTGTGCAGTTGTAGAGTTTACCCTGGTTGTTTTGTACTTGCTTCTTGCTCTTGTTTTCCTCCTGAATCTCTTATCGTCTTTGCCTTCGTGTGTGTGTGCTTGTGACAGAGTTTTGTTTTTCCCTTGTCTGTCTTTATCTGTGGGTTTCATCGTACTCCTGTCCCTCCCTAGGAGGAGGAAGAATCAGATTAGGAGTGATCAGGATCAGGGCCAGGCAGAAGAGTCAGGCAAATCCACCATCAGGAGTATCCCTGAGATTGGGGATAGCATAGAACCCCCTAGCTTCTTAACTTTTGTGTGTGCGTGTTGTGTGACAGAGTTTTACTTTTCCCTTCTATTTGTGGATTTCAATGCACTCCTGTCCTGTCCCTCCCTGGCGGGAGGGTGAATCAGATAAGGACTAATCAGGAGCAGGCCCAGAAAGGAGACTCGGGCATCTCCACCATTAAGAGTATCCCAGAGCTTAGTGATAACATAGGGCCCCCTAGCTTGAGGGACAGCTTAGGAGCCCCGATTCCCCGCTATCCAAAAATCAATGGGACAGATTTTTGCACATTTTGATATTAGGGGAAAGAAAGCAAGGAATAGAGGAAGTAGAAGAATGGGTAGGTTTCTTGTTTTAATCAGTATTTTGGGTTCAAGAGTGAGGAACCAATGGATGCAGAAGAATGGGGTGGAGGATAAATATTTATGGCAGCAAAAACGAGGGATTATCCCAGAGACCAACTATTAAAAGCTGAAAAGTGCACCCCTAAAGTAGAGTCATTCCACACAAATGATAGTATTATTGGGTAGAGATTCTGAATAGAGGACTTGGCTTTCCAGAGTGGTTCAATCAGTATGGAGAGGGATAATTTGGTATTTCTCAAAAGAAATGTAATCATGCGCTTTGTGGTAGGGTGAAACCTGGCGCATGAGCAAAGAACTGAACAGGGCAAATGTGCATCCACTGGGCTCCAGCCCAACTGTGACATTGTATGGAAACTAGTGTGGATCACATAGGGGTCCTCTCCGCACCAGTTAGGTACCAAGGATGGTATTAGTCATTGTATAGGAGGGATAGGAGGTGTGCTGTGACATCACCTATTGTGAATGGTAGATCCTGTGTTATCTACAGTATATAAAGGTGTTATCAGCCATTCAGGAGGAGGCGGTGAGCTTTGACATCACCTATTGTGAATGGTAGATCTTGTGTTAGCTACAGTATATTAGAGGTTTTATCAGTCATTGTATGAGAGGAGGAGGAGGTAAGCTGTGACATAATCTATTGTGAATGGTGGATCCTGTGTTATCTACTGTATATACAGGACAGTGTTATCAGTCATTGTACAGGAGGAGGAGGTGAGCTGTGATGCCCCATATTGTGAAAGGTGGATCCTGTGTTAACTACTGTATATAGAGGTGTTATCAGTCATGGTAATCCTGCTTCTGATAATAATGATGTCTCCTGAGATCTCTATGGAGCATAAGGCTCAATGGCCAATGTGACATGGAAAGTAGTGAAAAAGAACCACCAAAAATTGTAAATGCAAGAGGAAAACAATAGTATAACAGACCCTGTGAGTAACCCACTCCCAGATTACAGGCTGCCCAAAATGCTGATGTTCCCATATTTTATTATTTTGTGTAAGAAATGCTCATAAATCTGTTGTAATAACTCAAAATGACTGAACCATACAATTTTAGGTCCTACACACTGTTCTGATTATTTTTGTAATTTCCACTTCAAGTGGTGAGTGCTGAGAACACCGGTCCAAATTCCCTACTTAGTCTTAGAATTAAATTATATAGCTGCTGCCACCACTAGGGGGAGCTTAGGTACTGAATGTATTCACTGTATGCAGTAGGCTCCTGAGCATCCCCCTTGTGGTGGCTGCATGGAGCTACAATTCTATCATTTTCCTTCTTAACATCTGGAGTTCTTACTGCTACTTAGTCTTAGAATTAAATGCTATGAATCGTTTGTCCAGTGTAATATAATAAGATAATCTGTCCTTTGAATGCTTTATGTATTGCTTCTCCAAATATACCTAATTGAAATATTAACGGAATGTATAACTGAAACAAATTATGCTTAGAGCTAAGTAGAATAAGTTTTAGTTCATGAATAAGTAACTGACATTCTTGAATAGAAGAAATATTCATTTGTAGTTTAATGAATGAGTAACTGACATTCATGAATAGAAGAGATACTCATCTGTAGTTTCAAATAAGTAACTGACATTGCTCTATGCATAGACTTTCGTCTATGCCTAGACACACCTGAAATGCTCTACTAAGGAATGTTGCTCAAAGAAGGGAATGAGCTAGACCCAAGCTAATTGGTTGGTTAACAGACAATGCATAAAAAACTATATAAGAATGTTATGCTTTGAATACAAGGGTTAGAAGAGCACTGTGCTTCTCCCATATAGAGATAAGTCTCTGTGTAGTCATTTTTCCTGATTCATATACATCTGCACAGTTCTGATCTGGAATCCTCCTCCAAGACCCTAAGAGAGGCCCCCTGGAGGTCTACCCCAACAATGTATCTGCTGCTACCACTAGGGGGAGCTTAGGTACTGAATGCATTCACTGTATGCAGTAGGCTCCTGAGCTCCCCCTTGTGGAGGCTGCATGGAGCTACAATTCTATCATTTTCCTTCTTAACATCTGGAGTTCTTACTGCTACTTAGTCTTAGAACTATCGTTTTTCCAGTGTAATATAATAAAATAATCTGTCCTTTGAATGCCTTATGTATTACTTCTCCACATATACCTAATTGAAATATTAATGGAATGTATAACCGAAACAAATTATGCTTAGGGCTAAGTAGAATAAGTTTTAGTTCATGAATAAGTAACTAACATTCTTGAATAGAAGAGATACTCATTTGTAGTTTCATGAATCAGTAACTGACATTCATGAATAGAAGAGATACCCATCTGTAGTTTCAAATAAGTAATTGACATTCATGAATAGAAGAGATACCCATCTGTAGTTTCAAATAAGTAACTGACATTAATGAATAGAAGAGATACCCATTTGTAGTTTCAAATAAGTAACTGACATTCATGAATAGAAGAGATACCCATTTGTAGTTTCAAATAAGTAACTGACATTCATGAAAAAAAGAGACTCATCTGTAGTTTCAAATAAGTAACTGACATTGTTCTATCCATAGACTCTCGTCTATGCCTAGACACACCTGAAATGCTTTACTAAGGAATGTTTCTCAAATAAGGGAATGAGCTAGACCCAAGCTAATTGGTTGGTTAAGAGACAATTCAGAAAAACTGTATAAGAATGTTATGCTTTGAATACAAAGGTTAGAAGAGCACTGTGCTTCTCCCATATAGAGATACGTCTCTGTGTAGTCATTTCTCCTGATTCATATACATCTGCGCAGTTCTGATCTGGAATCCTCCTCCGAGACCCTGAGAGAGGCCCCCTGGAGGTCTCCCCCAACAATGTATCTGCTGCTACCACTAGGTGGAGCTTAGGTACTGAATGTATTCACTGTATGCAGTAGGCTCCTGAGCTCCCCCTTGTGGTGGCTGCCTGGAGCTACAATTCTATCATTTTCCTTCTTAACATCTGGCGTTCTTACTGCTATAACATAAAGATGTATTATGAGCTTAATAAGCACCGAATGTTGGACCTAAAAACAACATAGGTAGACATAAAATTCTGAAATTGCCTAGATAAACCTGTCAGTATTAAGCTAAAGTTGGCAAACATCAAACCCTAGCCAGATTCCTCCCGTGCACCAAACTGCATCTATATATTTTACTGTCCATCTAAAGGAAAAATAAACTCTAAATACATTTTCAAGTCTTCTAATTTCGACATTTGAGCCAAAATACCTTGCACGTAATGGATTTTTTTTTTTCCTTCCGAGCCCGGGTTCATGGTACACTAAGCTCTCCACAATATGTATATAATACACAAAAGCGACATCACGTATAAAATATGCAGCCAAACTTCTGGAAGCTATTAGAAGCCAAATAAACAAATGAGATTACACTTCAAAGAAACGTCAACACGTTTTCTCTCCTGGAACAGAAAAGTTTTCTTTACTAAAATCCACATCTGGAAATGCCTTGCCTCTTTACACTTTTCCAATGCTGAACTGATTTATTAATTTAGCAAAAAAATTACCGCATACATTTAATCAAATATTCAACCAGATTCTTCGCCCGTTTTCCCCTCCTCGGTATTTGTTTAAGGCTACAATCGCTTCATTGAGGGCGGGATGCGCGGGGTATTATGGGATGCCAATTTTATCACCTCAGCAATTTGGGTCTAAGACTTAAGTAGCAAAAAAAGGAAAAAAAAAAAAAGGAAAAGTAAGCAGACCGAAAAATCGAGCAGGAGGGAAAAATATAACGTGGTCTGTGTATGAAAGGTTTATTTTGCAAATAAAAGGTCTAAACAAAATTATTACTTTGCCCGATGCCGCCATTTGGGAATCAAGCGGTTGGGGCAAATTATAATTTACGGTAAATGGAATTTTGGGGATTTTTGTTACCTTTTATGTTTTGAATGCCTGGAAAACTTTAAGTTGCAAAAGTTAAAGTATCCCTGAAGTTTTGGGAGACCCCCAATGACCCTTACCATTGAGGATCAGAAGGAAAAAACATTGCCCTCCTCCAACACCAAAGACTTTGTAGACTTTCTGCACTTATGGAGAAGAGCAGAGCTCAGCTGAGCACTTCTGCTCAAAAGTTTTAGTATCCGGACCCCTATGTATTAAAACTTCTATTTGTAGGACGTGTGCACTGTGCACTTACACTTTGTCTCTAAACTTACCGCGTGTCATGACCACAGACACTGAAACTCCACACTATACTTTCTCTTGTGCTTCTAATTTGCTCAGACAGGCTCAGGCGTCGACCAGCTGTGTGCTCATTAGGGATCGGACTACCAAGAGTTAATTTCATCCAGCCTGCTAGTAATCTGTTGGATCAAATGTTGTGAGAGACCTATCATAGTTACTGCCCACCTTTTTAAGATGGAGGAATTTGTCTTCCCATGCTGTCTATAGCTTTTTCCTACTCTAACACTCCTCACTATACTTTCTCTGGTGCTTCTGGTGGAGCCTGTCTTCCTATGCTGACTATAGCTTTTTGCTACTCTGACCTCCTCACTATACTTTCTCTGGTGCTTCTGAATTGTACAGACAGGCTCGGGCATTGACCAGCTGAGTGTTCATTAGTGATTGGTCTAGCAAGTGTTAATTTAAGCTAGCCTGCTGGTTACCTGTTGGATCAAATATTGCAAGAGACCTATCACAGTTACTCCCCGCCTTTTTCAGATAAAGGAATTTGTCTTCCCATGCTGACTACAGCTTTTTGTTATGCTGACACTCCTCACTATACTTTCTCTGGTGCCTCTGAGTTGCACAGGCAGGCTCGGGTGTCAACCAGCTGTGTGCTCATTAGTGATCGGACTAGCAAGAGTTACTTTCAGCAAGCCTGCTGGTGACCTGTTGGATCAAATGTTGTGGGAGACCTATCACAGTTACTCCCCGCCTTTTTCAGATGGAGGAATTTGTTTTCCCATGCTGACTATAGCTTTTTACTACTCTGACACTGCTCATTATACTTTCTTTTGTACTTCTGAGTTGCACAGGCAGGCTCGAGCATCGACCAGCTGTGTGCTTATTAGTGATTGCACTAGCAAGAGTTAATTTCAGATAGCCTGCTGGTTACCTCTTGGATCACATGTTGCGGGAGACCTATCACAGTTACTCCCTGCCTTTTTAAGATGGAGGCATTTGTCTTCCCATGCCGACAATAGCTTTTTGCTAGACCGGTCTATGTGCTGTTGTGTTCCACTAACTGGTGATTTACTGCATGCTGCTTGGTGTGCAGTGGAATTCCTTCTGTCATCTGGTAATTTCCTCCCTGCTTTAGTTTTCCTCCTTGTTACTTGTTTTCTGATTACTCTGTGTAAGCATGCTGTGTGATAGAGTTTTGGTTTTCCCTCTTTAGGCCGCTTTACACGCTGCGATATCGGTACCAATATCGCTAGCGTGGATACCCGCCCCCATCTGTTGTGTGACACGGGCAAATCGCTGCCCGTGCCGCACAACATTGCCCAGACCCGTCACACGTACTTACCTGCCCGGCAACGTCACTGTGACCGGCGAACCGCCTCCTTTCTAAGGGGGCGGTTCGTTCAGCGTCACAGCGATGTCACAGCTGCATCACTGAACCGCCGCCCAATAGAAGTGGAGGGGTGGAGATGAGCGGGACGTAACATCCCGCCCACCTCCTTCCTTCCGCATAGCGGCCGGGAGCCAGGTAAGGAGAGGTTCCTCGTTCCTGCGGTGTCACACGGCGCGATGTGTGCTGCCGCAGGAACGAGGAACAACTTCGTTACTGCTGCAGTAACGATTTTTGAGAATGAATCCCCATGTCACCGATGAGCGATTTTGCACGTTTTTGCGACGATGCAAAATCGCTCATAGGTGTCATACGCAACGGCATCGCTAAAGCGACCGGATGTGCGTCACCAATTCCGTGACCCCGAGTTCGGATTAGCGATGTCGTAGCGTGTAAAGCCCCCTTTAGTGTATTAATGTTGGTGTTGTTAACACGCTCCTGTCCCCCTCCTGAGGTAGACAGGGAGGGGCTATAGTCACTATGCTGACTAAAGCTTTTTACTACTCTGACACTCCTTACTAAACTTTCTCTAGTGCTTCTAATTTGCACAGGCAGGCTCGGGCATCAACCAGTTTTGTGCTTATTAGTGATCGGACTAGCAAGAGTTAATTTCAGCTAGTCTGCTGGATACTTTTTGGATCACATGTTGCGGGGGACCTATCACAGTTATTCACTGCCCTTTATAACGTGGAATAATTGGTATTGCCATGCTGACAATAGCTTTTTGCTACTCTGAGACTCACTATACTTTCTCTGGTGCTTCTGAGTTGCACAGGCAGGCTCAGGCGTTGATCAGATGTGTGCTCATTAGGGATCAGACTAGCAAGAGTTAATTTCTGCTAGCCTGCTGGTTACCTTTTGGAGCTGGGCAGTTGGTTCCTTTTCAGATGTACGGTTCTAAGTGAAGGGAGTTACCCACTGAAATTGGACTGGCGGCTTAGTAGGTCATACTATAGCCCTGTTAGAGCCTGTGTGTTGAAAGATTGAATTGTCTAGACAAGTGGGATTGTGACAAGGGCTGGGGTGTCATAACGTTTCCCTAGCACAGAGCCTGGGACTAAGTTAAAGTTAGCTATACCGGTTATTTAGTCTTTTAAGAAACCAAGTGTAAAGGATTGCATTAATACCTTGCATAACTCTTGGTGTATATTATTCTGTCACTTAATAGTCACTTGTGCTGTTCTTTGATCATACCTTAACACCAGTCCGCCACTCCTTTGTTTGTGTAAATAAATATCTTTTGTTAAGTCACAACTGAGTCACCTCCATTGAGCCACTGCAGTCACATAAGCTGCTTATACTAGTATAACTCCCCTCACTTAGTATTGTACATCTGGACAGGAAGAAACAACCCAGCTCACTTGGATCTTCTTGGTTGGTTTTCAGTGTTTGGTATTTGGCCTTTGCTGTCCAGTTTTTGGTGTTTGGTCTTCGGTGTTCGGTCTTCAGTTTTAAATCTTCGGTGTTTGGTTTTTGCTATCTGTTTTTTGGTGTTCGGTCTTCAGTTTTCAGTCTTTGGTGTTCAGTTTTTGGTGTTTGGTTTTCAGTCTTCAGTTTTTAGCTTTCGGTGTTTTGGTTTTCGGTTTTCGTCTTCGGTGTTCGGTCTTCAGCTTTCAGTCTTCAGTGTTCGGTTTTTGGTGTTTGGTCTTTGATGTCCAGTTTTCAGTATCTGGTCTTTGGTGTTCAGTTTTCGGTGTTTGGTCTTCAGTTTTCAGTCTTTGGTGTTCGGTTGTCCTTGTTTGGTCTTTGGTGTTCCGTCTTCAATTTTCAGTCTTTGTTGTTCGGTTTTCGGTGTTTGGTCATTGGTGTTCGGTCTTTAGTTTTCAGTCTTCGGTTTTTGGTATTTAGCCTTCAGTGTTCAGTCTTCAGTTTTCAGTCATCAGTGTTCGGTTTTCGGTGTTTGGTCTTTGGTGCCCAGTTTTCGGTGTTTGGTCTTTGGACTTCAGTTTTCAGTGTTTGGTCTTCAGTTTTCAGTCTTCGGTGTTAGGTTTTCGGTGTTTGTTCTTCAGTGATCAGTCTTCCCCTGGAGCTGGTATAACTAAAGTCTTAACCAGAATCAAGTCACTCATGGGAACTTCTACGGTAATGGTTATAAGCTCACTCTCTGCTCACACCACCGCTTCCTTCGAAATCTTGACGCCAACTGCTCCCCTTGTTGACAGTCCAGGGCTTTCATCTTAAACAACTGTGCCACAACTGTCACCTGACCTGGCATCTCTTCTAAACTCTTCTCTTGGGAAACCCACACTCTATTCTTGAATTCCACCTTGCCTCTTTCAACCAGAAAATGGTTCACTTGCAGATACCGTAAGATGTTAACTGAATGGGTCTTCTGATCACTGCTTTAGGTTATGAACAAAAAGATGAGGCATGTTAAAATTCAGCATGCCCAATCCTTTTTTAATACAGATACAAAGTAGATTATTGTTTAAGTATGCCAAAATCCATAGCTTCGTCCAACATTCATGTAATGTACAGTACAGACCAAAGGTTTGGACACACCTTCTCATCTCTAGAACAACTGTTAAGAGGAGACTTTGTGCAGCAGGCCTTCATGGTAAAATATCTGCTAGGAAACCACTGCTAAGGACAGGCAACAAGCAGAAGAGACTTGTTTGGGTAAAGAACACAAGGAATGGACATTAGACCAGTGGAATTCTGTGCTTTGGTCTGATGAGTCCAAATTTGAGATCTTTGGATCCAACCACCGTGTCTTTGTAGAAAAGGTGAACGGATGGACTCTACATGGCTGGTTCCCACCATGAAGCATGGAGGAGGAGGTGTGATGGTGTGGGGGTGCTTTGCTAGTTACACTGTTGAGGATTTATTGAAAATTGAAGGCATACAGAACCAGCATAGCTACCACAGCATCTTGCAGCGGCGTGCTATTCCATCCGGTTTACGTTTAGTTGGACCATAATTTATTTTTCAACAAGACAATGACCCCAAACACACCTCCAGGCTGTGTAGGGGCTATTTGACTAAGAAGGAGAGTGATGGGGTGCTACGCCAGATGACCTGGCCTCCACAGTCACCAGACCTGAACCCAATCGAGATGGTTTGGGGGTGAGCTGGACCGCAGAGTGAAGGCAAAAGGGCCAACAAGTGCTAAGCATCTCTGGGAACTCCTTCAAGACTGTTGGAAAACCATTTCCGGTGACTACCTCTTGAAGCTCATCAAGAGAATGCAGTGTGTACATCGCCCTGGCTAAAAACTAGTACTCTAGCAGGATACAGCTAAACCCCCACTAAAGTGGAAGCGTCAGAGGTGCAGGAGCAACAAATCGCACACACACCTCCATGAAATGGAGGAGGGCGATTGCTAGATGATAAAACTGCACACTAGTGGCTTGCATAGAGCGCTGTTCACATATGTAGATAACACAGTCACAAACCCGCAGCCTATTAGGTGACACCCATACTATTAGATCAGGCGGGCTGCCAAGCCGTACCCCACTGTGTATCATGCACGGACAGACACTCTACAGTGCAAGGCCCAACAGAAAGGGGCCTGGCTGTATCCTGTCCAAAAAAAAAAAAAAATATGAGGTTTTTGTTGGTATTTATGGCCATAAAAACGTAAGCCTACAACCTGCGTCACGGAACCTCATGCTTGTAGGTCCTGTAGCGGGGTAGGGGTCCCCCAGGACGACAATGAGGCAGTGACCCAAAACAGTCTGATCCAAACAGTTTTATTGTCCTTGCTGTACAGGAAAAGTCATCCGGAACACAGCCGGGTTACTCACAGTCCATATGGTTTCCCGTCACACAGGCACGGCTTGCCGTAGGAGACGGTCTTACTATATTCCGTTTTGCTATTCCCGGGGGTCCACAGACCTGTGTTATAGTTCCACACAGGCCTGAACTTTCTTCAGTTTCCTGCTCTGCAGCTTACACAACACGCTCTACCCCACCCAGGCCTTTACAAAGAGCTTTTAAATGAGAACTGTGGACATGAGCCACCTGCATAACCCGGCCTGGAGGTTTCCGGACTGACCACTATGTAGGGCTCTAATATGTTTCTGTGCGCATTCTGGGAGATACGTACCGTCCGTCACATATCAATGGCCCCGCTATCTCACAGTCCCTACACTAAATATAAACATAGCAACAAAAAGAGGAAAATATCCTCCAAAAATTAAGTATTACTTACAGCAAGATGGGCTGCAGTGTGTACATTGCCCTGGCCAAAAACTAGTATCTAGCAGGATACAGCTAAACCCCCACTAAAGTGGAAGCGTCACAGGTGCAGGAGGAGCAAATCACACACACACACACCTGCATGGAATGGAGGAGGGCGATTGCTAGATGATAAAAGTGTAAGGACCTACAAGCATGAGGTTCCGTGACGCGGGTTGTAGGCTTACGTTTTTATGGCCATAAATACCAACAAAACCTCATATTTATTTTTTTTGGACAGGATACAGCCAGGCCCCTTTCTGTTGGGCCTTGCACTGTAGAGTGTCTGTCCGTGCATGATACACAGTGGGGTACGGCTTGGCAGCCCGCCTGATCTAATAGTATGGGTGTCACCTAATAGGCTGCGGGTTTGTGACTGTGCCATCTGCATGTGAACAGCGCTCTATGCAAGCCACTAGTGTGCAGTTTTATCATCTAGCAATCGCCCTCCTCCATTCCATGGAGGTGTGTGTGTGTGTGATTTGCTCCTCCTGCACCTGTGACGCTTCCACTTTAGTGGGGGTTTAGCTGTATCCTGCTAGAGTACTAGTTTTTGGCCAGGGCGATGTACACACTGTAGCCCATCTTGCTATAAGTAATACTTACTTTTTGGAGGATATTTTCCTCTTTTTGTTGCTATGTTTTCATCAAGAGAATGCCAAGAGTGTGCAAAGCATTAATCAAAGCAAAAGGTGTCTACTTTGAAGAATCTAGAATATAAGACATATTTTCAGCTGTTTCACACTTTTTTGTTAAGTATTTCATTCCACATGTGTTAATTCATAGTTTTGATGCCTTCAATGTGAATCTACAATTTTCAGAGTCATGAAAATAAAGAAAACTCTTTGAATGAGAAGGTGTGTCCAAACTTTTGGTCAGTACTGTATATGACCTTCAATTTTACTTTTCTTTGATATAAGACAAGCAAAGATGAAGATGAACAGTATTCTCTGCTCCTCCTTGTTCATAGAAGGTGGAATGTGGTGTATATATTAAAAACTGTTTATCATGTAGCCACCTGATATATTAGGGTTACCCCAAAGGCAAAAGCAATAGGATGGCTCTTTTTTTAAAAGAAGTCCCCAAAAATTACTGATCATAAAGTGTTCTGCTACTCGGACCCTCAGCAATCAGATCAATAAGTGTTCAATTCCTTTACAGCGCCCCCTTGGGGTAATTGAATATTCTTCACTGTAATTAATAGGCCATATGGGTAATTCACGAACATGTTGGGTTCTCTAGAAAAAAGCAAAAATACACAGTTTTTTTATGGCTGCTCTGAACTCTCACCTTTTCTGAGGGCTCTGCATAAACCCTTTGATTTAAGGTGTCAAAATATCCCCCAAAATGCTGAAAAAGAAGGCCATGTGATAAAATAATGTAATCAACTAGCTGTAGCCCCCTTTGCTCCAGCACAAGCTGGTGGTCTCTGGTGGTCTCCGCTGGACAAGAAGTGATACCATCCTGTCCCTTGGTGACCCACCAGATTATTATGACCTGTTATTGACTGCAAAGCCGGGCGCCATTACTTTCTGTCCTTGGAGAGATCATCAAAGTAACTACTAGAGTTACAGCGGCTGAATATAGATTTTTTTATTATTTTATCATATGTCCTGCTTTTTTTTAAAAAAAAAAAAAAAAATCAACTCCTTGTAGGGTATTTTTAAAATGGGTCTACCTTGTTTTTTTTTTTTCATTTATATATTTAAATATTTTATATTTATTTATTTAGAAGATACATTTCACACTTTTTGCTTTAAGGCTTACCTACTTTTTTATACATGCATTTTTCAAGGGTAAAAAACACTACACTTTAAAGTACCAGTGAAGTGGATGAAACTTCGGAAATCTTATGCACACGCTGCTTATTTTTTCTTTGCTCTGAACCACCAAGGAGTTTTTTTAAATCTGCAACGTCAATTCTTTCAGCGTTTTTGTCCCCGGTGTGTCACGGGTGACAGACAGGCATGTGGTTTCTGGCCATAGAAGGTCACAGCGTTTGGCTGCACAGAATGCTTCCTGACTTTCCATTGTTACTGCTGTCAGTATTCATTGGAATATGTAGATTTCCTGTTGGATTTTTGACTTTCCCCATTTAGAACCCAGCAGGAGCTCTCCTTCCACCCAGCTGCTGATTATCAGTATTCTCTTGGTCTCATTGCTGAAAACTATGCTGAACTTCTAACTGTGGATAAGTTGCTCATGCTTTCCCCCTGTGTGTCATCCTCCTTGTGTCTTCCATAGTGTTTTGTGGGGTCGCTGAAGAGCTCATCCCACCCGATCCCTATTTAGAGTCCAGCACTAGGGATACCTAGGGTCAGGTATCCAGCTCGGCGCATAGGTGCGGAACCTATCTAGGGTGGTGAGGGATCCCAGGGACCAGCAGTAGGTTTGGTCAGGGGTCCCCATCACCCCCTTCCCTACACACAGGGTTTCCCTTCCTTTTGCTTGGTAGTTCCTCGTACCTAGCGTTACAGTTTTTGCATCGTTTTTCATCTATTCTAAGGAATAAGAAAAACTCTGCAAGTAAAAATGTGTAAAAAAAAGTGGTCCCCACATAGCTTCTCATAAGCCAGAACAGATACCCACACTTTGCACTGACGAGGGGCAATCACCCTGAAATACCGTGTCTGCAAATTGGGATTCTGATCTGGCAATAAATCCTAAGGGGTACTTTACACGTTGCGACATCGCTAGCATCGGCTAGCGATGTCCAGCGTGATAGCACCCGCCCCCATCGTACATGTGATATCTTGTGATTGCTGCCGTAGCGAACATTATCACTACGGCAGCTTCACACGCACATACCTGGTCGACGACGTCGCTGTGACTGCCGAACAATCCCTCCTTCAAGGGGGAGGTGCATTCGGCGTCACCGCGACGTCACCGTGACGTCACTAAGCGGCCGGCCAATAGAAGCGGAGGGGCGGAGATGAGCGGGACGTAACATCCCGCCCACCTTCTTTCTTCCGCATAGCCGGCGGGACGCAGGTAAGGTGATATTCCTCGCTCCTGCGGCTTCATACACAGCGATGTGCGCTGCCGCAGGAACGAGGAACAACATCGTACCTGCAGCTGGAGCGACATTATGAAAATTAATGACGTGACACAGATCAGCGATTTTTCACTGTTTTGGGCTCGTTCATCGTCGCTCCTAGGATTTACACATTGCGATGTCGCTACCGGCGCCGGATGTGCGTCACAACAACCGTGACCCCAACGATATTTAGGTAGCGATGTCGCAACATGTAAAGCCCCCCTAAGTCTTATGAAAAGGCTTGTTTAAAAAGCCACATTTGACTTTTAGGATTGCTACTTCCAATATGTGACGCTAGTGGTTGTCTCCTTCCTCACTGGAGAGACAATTTAAAAAAAAGCGTGAATTTTACACAACGTTTTTCCCACCAACACTGGCATTGGTGCCGAAATATTTGCTGCAAACACTCAACTCGTGCACATTTAACCTTTTGGTGTAGCCTCCGGTGTAACCATTAAATTGCTCCCCCTCGTCCTTGACTTATCTCCAGTTTTCCTTCTCTTCGACCCTATGCAGATCCTTTCGGCTGAATATTGTCTGAATATGGGGCCGTTATTCCATACGATGCTCCCTGAGTGCCTGTGGGACCCTCTATGTGGGGACCTCGTCGGAGCAGGTTCTGCACGACATTTCACTTATCAGACAGCAATAAAATTTCATTTCATAAGAAATATCTTCTCCCTTTTGTTGTGCAGAGAAAGTTCACATAAACATACCTTCTCCAATTAACTAGAAACAGACGCTGAAAAGAATTTGGCAGATTTACAGTATGTCTTATTGAGGGGGAAAAAAAAAACTTTGATTCAATTAAAAACATATAACTTATGGTTCACTGTCAGAACATTGGAATAATGGCTTTTTTTATTTTATTTTTGTACAAATCTTAATATTAATTATTTTTTATGTATTGGTGTTTAGAGCGGCATTTACCCTATAATAGAAAAAAAGTAAAGAAAAGTTCTAAACAAAGTTTTCTCATCAGAGGCAGACGGGGGCGATGAGAAATACAAGGATGGCTTCCACTCCTTTATAGGTTGGGGAACTCTTTTTATGGCCAATTGGCACGTGTGGTCTTCATAAGATGACTCCTCTAAGTTCTTGAATTGTTTTGTATCCATTGTTATTATTATTTAGGTGTTCTTTTTGCGTTTTTTCTAATTCTGACTGGCAACCAATATGGTCCTCATCACGACTACGACATGGGTAGTCTCTTTTCTAGAGAGGATTGATCTCTACTATAGAAGTGTGGTGGCTTCTATTTTGATGCCTGAAAATTCTAGATGACAACTCATCTATGCTGTTGGTAATTTTGTTTAATTTTGCTTAAGGAGGACCGTCCACCAGGATTTTGCAATATGCGGTAAAGGCAGTGCCATACTGGCGGTAAGATGCCGAATCCAGGCCTACCTGTTATAGGAAGATCGGATGCTTGGTTGATGAAATATTTTTAATCAAAGTTGACAGGTGCAATGGTTCAGGCCTTTGTGGGTCGGGTCCTCAGCATTTATTCCTCCTCCTGTGTCCTCTGACTTGCTCCCTTTTTCATTATTACAAATATTGTGACACGCCATCATTGCTGTTGTTGGCGGCGCATGCGCGTTGCAACAGTAATTCTGTCTTCATTAAAATGGCACCAGAGTCCGCGCATGCACGTACCACAATCCCCAACGCCATTTTATTGAATACACTGTGGTGAAGACTAAAGCGGGCTTCACACGCAGCGACATCGCTAATGAGATGTCGTTGGGGTCACGGAATTCATGCCGCACATCTGGCCTCGTTAGCGACATCGTTGCGTGTGAAACGCAGGAACGACCGTTAACGATCAAAATTGCTTACCTAATCATTGATCATTGACACGTCGTTCCTTTCCCGATTATTGTTGCTGTTGCAGGACGCAGGTTGTTCGTCGTTCCTGCAGCAGCACACATCGCTATGTGTGACACCGCAGGAACGAGGAACATCACCTTACTTACCTGCGGCCGCCCGCAATGAGGAAGGAAGGAGGTGGGCGGGATGTTCGGCCCACTCATCTCCGCCCCTCTGCTTCTATTGGGCGAGTGCTTAGTGACGCCGCTGTGACGCCGAACGAACGGTCCCCTTAGAAAGGAGGCGGTTCGCCGGCTACAGCGACGTCGCTAGGCAGGTAAGTATGTGTGACAGGTGTTAGCGATGTTGTGTGTCACGGGCAGCGATTTGCCCATGACGCACAACCGACGGGGGCGGGTGCTTTCACCAGCGACATCGCTAGCGATGTCGCTGCGTGTAAAGTGTCCTTTAGAGCAGCAGGGGCGACTGCGCATATGTAACAAAAAAATCTGCGCATGCACTGATGCCTCTCATAGTCTTCACCCTGGTGTCTTCATTAAAATTTTGCCAGAGATCGGGGTACGGGCATGTATAACCTCCGGCACCATTTTCATGAAGATGGAATTACTGTGGAAATGTGCATGCGTCGCCAACAACAGCAATGTCAGCATGGCGCGATATTCAAATAAAGAAAAGGGGGGCAAGTCGGAAAGACGCCAAAGGAGGAGTAAACGCAGAGAACCCAAGCCACAAAGGCCCACCCCTGTTGCACCCGTCAAAGTGCAGTGCACTTTTGCAACTTTGATTAAAGATATTTCATCAACCAAACATCAGATCTTTCTACAACAGGTATTTAGTGCCTGCACGGCACTGCCTTTAGTTCATATCGCAAAATCCTGGTGGTTGGTTCTCTTGAAGGTAGGGTCACTTTACTTTTGGCTCGGTTACCCCTCTTAGTCTGCATGACATTGGAACATTGGTAGCATGTGGACTAAAGACCGATATACATTAGTCATCCGAACCATTTTTTGTCAAGGCCGGTTGACCATCTAATGTACATGAAGACAATTTAGACAATTGTAGCTTCCAGCTTTGTGGGATCTGTTTGGAGAAGCCCCTTTTCTGTTCCCCATGACTGTGCCCAAGGCACAAAATCCACACAAACATGGTTGGCGGAGTTTAGGGTTTAAGAACATGACAGGCCACACAGATCCTGACCGTAACTCCAGGTTTGGATGAATTAGAACATAGACTGTGAGCTCGACCCTGTGCCTTCAAGATAAGTGTCTTACAGACCCCTATACACTTTTAAATAAGTAATTTCAACCTGCTTTTGGCCAGGCCGGTTGATCATCTAATTTGGAAGGCAATTTGGACAATTGTAGCCTCAAGCTTTGTAGGAACAGTATGGAGAAGAAGACCCTTTTCTGTTCCCCATGACTGTGCCCAAGGCACAAAGTCCATGGTTGGTGCAGTTTGGAATAGCAGAACAGGACTGGCCGCACAGATCCCAACATCAACTTCAGGTTTGGATGAACCAGAACAAAGATTGTGAGATCAATCCTATCCTTCAAGATCAGTATCTGACCTCACAAATACTTTTTTGGGTGAAATGAGCAAGAGCTTCCACTGATTCTTTCAAAAATCTTGCAGAAAGTCTTCCCTTGGGAGTGGAAGCTGTTATATTTCCAAGGGACCAACTCCATATTAACGTCTAGACTAGAAGGTCAGAAAACTTTCTCCATACCAATGTCTATGGATGTGGACTGGGAGGTCAGAAAACTCCTCCATACCAATGTCTATGGATGTGGACTGGGAGGTCAGAAAACCTCCTCCATACTAATGTCTATAGATGTGAACTGGGAGGTCAGAAAACCTCCTCCATACCAATGTCCTTGGATGTGGACTACGAGGTCAGAAAACCTCCTCCATACCAATGTCTATGGATGTGGATTAGGTCAGAAAACCTCCTTTATACTAATGTCTATGGATGTGGACTGGGAGGTCAGAAAACCTCCTCCATGCTAATGTCCATGGATGTGGACTGGGAGGTCAGAAAACCTCCTCCGTGCTAATGTCTATGGATGTGGACTGGGAGGTCAGAAAACCTCCTCCATACCAATGTCTATGGATGTGGACTGGGAGGTCAGAAAACCTACTCCATACCAATGTCTATGGATGTGGATTAGGAGGTCAGAAAAGCTCCTTTATACTAATGTCTATGGATGTGGACTGGGAGGTCAGAAAATCTCCTCCATACTAATGTCTATGGATGTGGACTGGGAGGTCAGAAAACCTCCTCCATACCAATGTCTATGAATGTGGACTGGGATGTCAGAAAATCTCCTCCATACCAATGTCCTTGGATGTGGACTGGGAGGTCAGAAAACCTTCTCCATACTAATGTTTATGGATGTGGATTAGGAGGTCAGAAAACCTAATCCATACCAATGTCTATGGATGTGGACTGGGAGGTCAGAAAACCTCCTCCATACTAATGTCTATGGATATGGACTGGGAGGTCAGAAAACCTCCTCCATACCAATGTCTATGGATGTGGACTGGGGGGTCAGAAAACCTCCTCCAAACCAATGTCTATGGATGTGAATTAGGAGGTCAGAAAACCTCATTTATACTAATGTCTATGGATGTGGACTGGGAGGTCAGAAAACCTCCTCCATACCAATGTCCATGGATGTGGACTAGGAGGTCAGAAAACCTCCTCCATACCAATGTCTATGGATGTGGACTAGGAGGTCAGAAAACCTCCTCCATACCAATGTCTATGGATGTGGACTGGGAGGTCAGAAAACCTCCTCCATACTAATGTCTATGGATGTGGATTAGGAGGTCAGAAAACCTCCTCAATACCAATGTCTATGGATGTGGACTAGGAGGTCAGAAAACCTCCTGGAGATGGAATAAGGTGAGGGCACATCATTTTGACCATATATTGGAGCTATAACAATGTTCAGCTGATAGCTGCTTCATGTGTTATGGATGTTGCAGCTTCGCCCTGGTGCCTGAGGGGGCGCCACTTAAGACACTAAAATGCAGATAGTACATGTTTTATGGGGCACTATTACAGATTTGGCATGGATCCCACCAGTTGACCATTACGCCTATGGATTCTAATGATTAAAATATACAATGATGAGCAGCTCCCATTTGCACCCATTGAACAATCCAATCCCCTTATTGAAATTTGGCTAAATGTTGGTCTCGTCAGACGGCGATGCGTGAAAATGATTACCCTCATCGTTACTGACTTGTATAAAGTTCTGCGGTCTTAAAGCGTCTCGTCCGACGCGCTTTGTAAACGATCTACGCATGGCAGCCAACTCCCGCCAGGATTGCTAATTTGATTGTAGTTTACAATTAGCTTAGCGGTAGCGAACTTTGTCTAAAACGGCTGCCAAACAAATCACATTTCTGGTTACATACCAAGTCTGGAAGTCTGAACAACAGATTTGAAAAGTAAAAAAAAGTAAAAAAAAAAAAGTTAAAATCTGTTTATCTAAACAATAGAATTTGAACAGAATTTTGAGAAATGATTTTTTTAAGTTTTTATTTGAAAATAACTGAAAGTTTAGGAAAGTGGTTACATTTCTGAAAGGCAATATGGCCCGAGCGTACAGTAAGTGCTTTGTCTGTGTTGAAATAAAAAATGAAAATAAACTTCATTCCGTCCGCTGTCGGCTAAAGGGGGGAGAGATCTATTTTGTTTATTTAGAAATGGGTAACAAGTAGATTCCTTCGCTGCAGCTGAACCAGACAGTAATTATAAACACACGCTGTTTAAATTCCCTGCATTTTATCAAAGGAAATGAACTCCCTTCTTTTTTTCCAAACACTGTCATTTGTTTATGGAGTTCTCGCGGGCCGGGTTTCACTAAAAAACTCAGCAAGTTCACATCTGTAACAAACACAATGTCCACCTTGTTGAGCTGAGTCAGGAATGCAGAAGGATTCCATATGCACTTAACAGATGAAGAGCACAAGGGAGAAGACGAGGTTGAGTTTCCTACAACTCTATCGGGTGGATTTAATTTTTAGTAGACTTGTCATCAATCCCGGGTTCTCGCGGTGGTTAACGCTGCTGCACCGGGGTCCTGAGTTCGAATCCTACCAGGGGCAACATCTGCGTTGAGTTTGTCTGATGGGTTCACTACTGGTTCTTTGGTTCCAATCCCACTTCCCAAAATTGGGTAATAGTAAATTCACACAGAGTAGAAATGGAACCTCCAAATTTTCGATGGGTTTTCAGTTTTTGAGGAGGCTAAAGACATTTTTCGTTCAGTTTCTGATCTAAAAACTCTGTGTGCAAGTCAAAGCTCTAATGAAGTAAAGGAATCTGTAGTGCCGGTGTCACTGCAAAGACGCCAACTTACTCACTGCCCTAGTTGGGTCACGTCCTCCCCACTATTCCTCGGCCATCCATGTGTGCTGCTGCCTTCCCCTCCTGGGTCATGTGCATGCCACACAGGGTTCCTGGAAGTGCACCTAAAATGCACACGCGCACACTGGTCCTCTTCTTGAAGGGCCGACGTGCTATTTCCAGGAAAGTCTCTCAGGCTATGCCTGAGAGGTGCAGTGTATTTAAGGCACCCTCCCATTAGGGGAGGTGCCAGCGCAACACTTCTAGTTAGTTAGTCAGTGTTCCAGTCTGCTTCCTGGCTAGTTGTCAGGTCCTGATCTCTTGCCCTGTTATCTGTGTGTCCTTTTCCAGTACCTGCCTATCCATACCTGTCTATCCCTGCCATGTCCACCATTCCTGTCCATACCCACCGGTCCAGCCTGCTTTAGTCATCCAACCTGTACCTGAGTCCGTCAGTTGTTTTCAGAGTCAGCTGCCTCAGTCCCAGTAACTGCCCTGGGAGTGGTACCTGGCATCTGCCTTGCGTGGGCACTAGTTAAGTTCCTCCCACTAAAGGGTAAGTCTGGGACCTCCTATGGCCCAGTGGGTCCACTAATCCTGCTCGCTGCTCCTGCACCAGCCATGAGCATTACAGACTCCTAAACTAAGGGATGCCCAAAGGTCTTGACACATCTTTTAAAATTGTCTGTTGAGATGGATCCTCACCATTATTTCCTCTTGTGGGAACCCTAGGTTGATACAGAAGAAAAAAATGAGAGAATGAGTCAAAATTTGAATTGGGCGAATTCACTCAAATTAGGTAGAGAAATTCGATTAGCATGGAGTTTGTTTGGATCGAATTGAAAGTCCAAATTAATGTTGTGAAATCTCTCCAGACCCCAGAGCCGAATAAACATAAGTAAGGAAACAAAAAAAAAAATCATACTCAACCACTCCTCACCTGTCACTGCGGCCACCTCACTGATAGTCAAGATGCCACGAGAACTAGGTGCCAAGATATGGAAGACCCGCACCGGACAGAACTAGAGGCAGCAACGTACCAAATAAGACCACCAAACAGAGCAGAGCTATGCACTGAAACAGGACAGAGCAGGGTGAATGTAATACATGTGGCGACTCAGTGTTTGGCAACTTGTGTGGGGAGTGAACTGTTCTTAATTAGGCCAGACATATAATTCCTTTATTTGTTAAATCAAGGGAAGTTAGCTATTGTCTCAAGTCAGATTGATCGGAGCCCTATTGTCTGTAAATGTGGATTGCCTCAGCCCTTCTGACTAAGTAATTCAGAGGAAAATTGTGCAGTCTGATTGAACTATCAACCAATGAGCCATCTCCAGCCAATCCTATAAGAGAACTGAGGGGTATAAAAGGGCCTTGCGTCACCAGATATATATTCTACATGACTTCAGCCAAGGAACTATGGTTTCAGCTGGGGGATCACAGAACTGCTTCAAGATTTGGGAATATTGTACAGGACTTCAGCCGAGGAGCTTCTGTTCCAGCTGGAGAATTACAGAACTGCTTCACTTTGGATATTCTACATTTCATGAGCCGAAAAGCTGCGATTCCAATAGGGGGGGTAACAGAATGGCTTCCAAATTCGGATATTCTACAAGAACTTAGTCGAGAAGCTACGGTTTCAGCTGGGGGGTCACAGCACTGCTTCAAGATTTGGGAATATTTTACAGGACTTCAGCCAAAGAGCTTCTGTTCCAGCTGGAGAATTACAGAACTGCTTCACTTTGGATATGACATGAGCCAAGAAGCTACAGTTCCAGTGGGGGGGTAACAGAACGACTTCCAAATTCAGACATTCTACAAGAACTCAGTCGAGGAGCTGTGGTTTCAGCTGGAGGATAACAGAACTACTTCAAGATTCATTCTACAGGATTTTAGCTAAGGATCCATGGTTACAGCTGAAGGGTCACACAACTGCTTCACCGCACAATGCTGAACCCATGCATTTGCTTGAAGAGCCAAGGTTGGGACAACTTGGTCGCCTGGCTACATATCTTACTGTGCTTAGTCAGCTTCCTAAGCTTGCTAATATCTCCTATTAGTAGGAGCCCACCAAAAACGATGTGCTGCTGGCTTCGACAGTTGGCCCTGTAAGGTAGAAGTCATGAAGATTCGAATCAATGGTAGGCCAGCAAAAGGGTTACGTTCTGTAGCTTGTACCATCTTCTGTTCTTGCTGGGAATGTTTGATATGTTTTTGCCTGTTCATGAATCAATTCATTTTTATCAATATGTGGTTCCCTCACCCTATGTTGTCTGGGTAGTGTTTTGCCCATGGTTGAACGAGTGCCGAGTGTTCAGTGGGATGAGGTCTGGTCCATGTGGTCTTTCTGAAGACAGCAGGCCAGCGGACGAGAGCACCCTCTGACCCTCGGGTTTCCACAATTTATGTTATTTTTTTTAACCAGTTTCAAGCTCTTTAAAACCTACTGAATGGCAGCCAAAAAAAATCACATGAATTTTCTGAGTAATGCAAGATAGGAGAGGTCCTACCCAAAAGAAAACGCTCTACGCTAACTCTACTTTGGAGAAGAGATTAGAATCCTGGACAGATGATCTCCCACTTTTTACTCCTTATTGTGATATTTGAAAATTGGTTTTCTAAGCAGAATAATCTCTTTAAAATAAAAGTAAATAGTCATCAAGTATATAAACCATTTAACTTGGAAACTATTTCTCTAAGTCAAGGGTGTCAAACTCAAGGCCCACAGACCAAACTTGGCCCTTCAAATCATTTTATGTGGCCTGCGAGTTGGCTTGCCAGTAAAAGTCGGGAGCTTTTCTCTGTCATCCATAGTGTCCAGCAGAAAAAAGCGGCTTCCATGATTTTTTAAAATTTTCTTCCAGTTTGTACTGCGCATGCGCTAAAGAGACTGCCATTCGCGGTACTAATGGTAGATGCTAAAATGAATGGACTCTTGCTAGGTGTGGCATCATTTTCATCACATGTTGTTGTTATCATTACTTTCCTGCCATTTAACGGAGGGGCTGGGGCTCAAGAGAGATGTTATGTGCACTCCCATCTTTAGCTCTCGTTCATTGCATCAATAAGAAGCTGCAGGTGAAAAGGGGCAAAAGGTGGTGGAATTTAATGGGGCCTATACTGCTGTGAGTATGCTTGTTTTGTGGTATAGGGGGTATAAAATGCTGGGGTCAAGCCTGTTGTGAGATTTAGGGTGTTTTAATTCAGCGGGATGCCTTTGTCTTGTCTATAATGTCGGGGGGACAACCGTGGTGGATTTTCGGTGGGTGTGCAATGCTGGGTGGATGCCTGTGGTGTGATTTTAATGATCTATAATACTGTAGGGATATCTGTGCTGGGATTTGGGTGTGTGTTCAATGCTTTAGGGATGTGTGTGATGGGATTTGGGGGATATACAATGTTGGCAGGACTCCTGGGGGGAGATTTTATAGGGGGGTACACTGTTGTAGGGAAGCCTGTCATGGGATTTTGGAGGGTGTTGAGGGACGCTTGAGATGGGATTTGGTTGGTCTATAATGCTATCGGTATGCCTGGAGTGAAATTTTGGAGATCTATGATTCCTCTGGTGGGATTTTGGAGTGTGCGAGTAATGTTCTTTTGATGGGAATTTAGGGGTGTGCGATTTTGGTGGGATGACTGTGCTGGGATTTTGGGGGGGGTGTAATACACTGGAGGATGACTGTGATGGAATTTTTTTTGGGTGTAAATGATGTAGATCTGCCTGTCGTGGGATGTGCGAGGTGCACAAAGCTAGGGGATGTCTTCAGTGAGATTTTGGGGGTCTCTAAAGCTGTGGAAATGCCTATGGTGGAAGTTTGGGTTGTGTGATGCTGGATGGATGCCTGTGATGGGATTTTGGTGATTGTGTGATGTAAGCCGGTGACAGGAGGAGAAAGAGGCCAGAGAATCTGGAGTGCTATAAGTGCTGGCCAAGATGCTAGCATTGCGAGCTCAATTGTTTAACAATTCAGTCGATTGATTACAAGACAACTTTGGGGTCTAAAAATCTGTTGACAGGGTCTCCTTAAAAAATCTGCTGTAAATAACAAACTGAGCAAGTCTAGAGGACCCACGAAATTTGTGTCTAATGAAGCCAACCTATTGTCACGGATGTGTCATGGCCTGTCACGGAGGTGTCACGACTGGCTGACAATCCAGTGGCAGAGTGTTAAAAAATCCCAGAGATTAGCAGCAAGTGGTATTATCTGACAGTTTCCTTTTTCTTCAGCAGCGGACTCTATGACCCTGGGAAACTGTTAGTTTGTCCTCTCAGTGCAGCCTCTAACTTCCTTTATAAACCTCACCCTGGGGTGGTTTGGGTGTGGTTTTTAGTTGTACATAGCTGTGGTTTGCAGCGGTCATGTCCTCTTGTTATTTCAGAGACTTCTGTGGTAGTTGCTCCTAAGATAAGTGCTTGACTTATGCAATCTACTTGGGCTCAGGTGATAGCATTTGTGTTTCCCCTTTATTGTTTCCTTTTGTTTCCCTTAGCGGTAGTGGTGTTGACAAGCGCTCATACCCTCCATCCTTACTTAGGTCCCAGATCAGGGTTTGCCTAGGGTGAGGTATTCCTGCTCGGCATCAGATATAGAGTTGGTGAGAGCAGTAAGGGTGAGCTGCAAGTTATTATCAGGGGTCACCACTTCCCCCTTTCCCTAGTGATAGCGCATTCCTTTCCCCTTCCCTTTGTATTGTACTATATAGCCAGTATAGCTTCCATCGCTGGCTGTGACACCTATTGATTCAAATAAAAAAAAAAATTCTGAAATTCCTCATTTCTTGCACCCCCAAATACAATACAGACCAAACGTTTGGACACACCTTCTCATCTCTAGAACAACTATTAAGAGGAGACTTTGTGCAGCAGCCTTCATAGTAAAATAGCTGCTAGGAAACCACTGCTAAGGACAGGCAACAAGCAGAAGAGACTTGTTTGGGCTAAAGAACACAAGGAATGAACATTAGACCAGTGGAAATCTGTGCTTTGGTCTGATGAGTCCGAATTTGAGATCTTTGGATCCAACCACAGTGTCTTTGTAGAAAAGGTGAACGGATGGACTCTACATAGCTGATTCCCACCGTGAAGCATGGAGGAGGAGGTGTGATGGTGTGGGGGTGCTTTGCTGGTGACACTGTTGGGTATTTATTCAACATTGAAGGCATACTAAACTAGCAAGGCTACAACAGCATCTTGCAGCGGCATGCTATTCCATCCGGTTTGCGTTTAGTTGGACCATCATTTATTTTTCAACAGGACAATGACCCCAAACACACCTCCAGGCTGTGTAAGGGCTATTTGACTAAGAAGGAGAGTGATGAGGTGCTACGCCAAATGACCTGGCCTCCATAGTCATCAGACCTGAACCCAATCGAGAGGGTTTGGGGTGAGCTGGACCGCAGAGTGAAGGCAAAAGGGCCAACAAGTGCTAAGCATCTCTGGGAACTCCTTCAAGACTGTTGGAAAACCATTTCCGGTGACTACCTCTTGAAGCTCATCAAGGGAATGCCAAGAGTGTGCAAAGCAGTAATCAAAGCAAAATGGGGATACTTAGAAGAACCTAGAATATAAGACATATTTTCAGTTGTTTCACTTTTTTAAGTATTTCATTCCACGTTTTCATTCAGTTTTGATGTCTTCAATTTAACTCTACAAATTTTAGAGTCATGAAAATAAAGAAAACTCTTTTAAAGAGAAGGTGTGTCCAAACTTTGGGTCTGTATTATATCTGTGGAGGATCAGAAATGTTCAATTTCACTGCAGCACCCCCACAGGAATAATGCAGCACTACACTGTATCCAATGAAAACCTTTAGCATTACCGATTTCTATTACATTCAGATGCCATATTAAGGCACAATTAGATGGCCGCATAATTGTGGTCTGGGGTCTACTTGGAGCTCCTGATCATAAGAATAACGAAGCTTTAGCCCCAGGTAAGCCTAGGACACCCTCTCAACATTTTCTTGAATGGCACAATGGGTGCTAAGAGTCCAAAACTGTCACGTGTATAGGGACAGGCTCAGGGCTAGTTTTACCTTACCGTCCGGGACCTTAAATTTTATATGAAGTTTTTTTCCTTTGGGCACACTAAGGGTTAATTCCTTTTCTGGTGCAGCAGCAGACTTGCTCAGCTGGCAGCAGTTAATCACTACCAGCCTGTATATAGCCCTCTGCTTCCTGGACTTGTTGCTGGTTATTCTATTCAGTTAGGAACTAGCCTGGGAGCAGAGAGGATGTGGTTGTTGCTGTATGCTGCAGTTTCTGCAAGTTTTTGTTTTTGTACTTTCTCCTTTCCCTTGTTATCCCTTCCCGTATAGCCTTAGTTATTCCTGGTGCAGGTTTTAGATGTGTATGAGGTTTTATTTAACTCCTGTCTGTTTTTCATTGTTGGTGGGGTTTTTTGGGATCTCCATCCTTGTCGACCCCCTGGGTGGTGGGGATTTTGTCGTCAGGGCCAGGACAGGAGGCAGGGCCAGGTCGGGGGCCAGGACAGGTGGCAGGGCCAAGTCGGGGGCCAGGACAGGAGGCAGGGCCAGGTTGGGGGCCCGGACCTCCCTACCTTTAAGGGTACCTCCGGGTGTGAGGGTAAGCTCAGAGACTTCAGTCGTAGCGTCTGCATAGGGTGTCCTGTGTCCTCATTACACACCCATATCTGACAAAACCTGACCATTCTTTTTTCCATTTTGGCATTAGCAGGGGATCCCAGAGATCAACTATTTCGACATATCGCATTTTAAAATGGTAATACTGCTTTAACAGGTGACCTCTTGACCGTAAACTAAACTTGTAAAATTGCCCTCCGTCATCCTGAAAGCCCAAAATGGAAACATAAAAAAAAGGACACAAAAGCTTTTTCTCCTCCATAAAGGTAAAAATTATTCATACGCTAAGTAAAAAAGACACATTTAAACATTGTCAGAGGGTGATATAATGTTTTTTAATGGTTCCAAGTCTCAATTTCTAAGGAGATATTTAAAATTCGGTCTTCCCCCTCCCCCATGTGGTTACACTTTGCATTTTGTAATACATTTGTATAATCATAGCAGTTGGCAAAGGCAGAAAAACCTTCAAAAGTAGAGACTATAACGCTAATATATCTCCCGATTCCAGCCTTTTCAACACAGAAAGCACTTAAAAGTTTATTAGACTAGTCATGCTAGAAAAGGCTGAAATGATGCGGAGTCAATGTATTCGCTGCAGAGAACAATATTTAAACCCCTAACTCGCTCCTATCTTGTGCAGGTTTTCAAGAGTTGCTTGTAATCTCCGTTCTTCGCGTCACATCGCTGCCTCCCAAATAAGAGAACTATCCACTGTTTAATGCTAAACTATTTTCTTGACAGCCTTCATCAATTTTATTCAGTCCCAATCATTATCACCCTATCTTGTCTGACCAGAACGCACAGAGACTTTTTTTTTCTTTTCTTACGTTGATGTCCCAGATACCAGAGGCTCAGGTTACAGAAGGAAAGAAATTAAAAACTATAGAACAAAGTCGTAATAATACAGTTTTTGGAATTATTTTTCATTTTATGATATTCTTATAAGGTTACAAGGGTGTAGATGTTGCTCAGAAGCATTGGGTACCGCCCTTGCTCATTAGCCTCACCCCTGCTTAAGTTATCCCCACCCTTGCTCAAGTTAGCCTCACCCCTGCTCAATTTACACCCACCCCTTCTTAAGTTAGCCTCACACCCACTCAAGTTATCCCCACCCCTTTTCAAGTTAGCCCTACCCCTGCTCAAGTTATCCACACCCTGCTCAAGTTAACCCCACCCCTGCTGAAGTTAGTCCCACCCTTGCTGAAGTTAGTCCCACCCTGCTCAAGTTATCCACATCCCTGCTCAAGTTAGCCTCACCCCCACTCACGTTAGCCTCAACTCTGCTCAAGTTAACCCCACCCCGCTCAAGTTATACCCATCCCTGCTCAAGTTAGCCCCACCCCTGTTCAAATTATCACCACCCTAGCTCAAGATAGCATCACCCCTGCTCAAGTTATAACCATCCCTGCTTAAGTTAGTCTCACCCCTACTCAAGTTATCCTCACCACTGCTCAAGTAATGCAGGCGTCACACAATACGATCCATCGTGCGATCACACGAGCGATCATACCCGCCCCCGTCGTTTGTGTGTCACGGGCAATTAGTTGTGTGACGTTCGGCGTCACAGCAACGTCACACAGCGGCCAGCCAATAGAAGAGGAGGGAATGAGATGAGCGGGACGTAAACATCCCGCCCACCTCCTTTCTTCCGCATTGCCGGCGGGACGCAGGTAAGCTGTGTTCATCGTTCCCGGGGTGTCACACGGAGCGATGTGTGTTGCCCCGGGTACGATGTACAACCGGCGCAAAGAAGAATAAACAATTTTTTAAAAATGAGCGACGTATCAACGATACATGATTTGGAACCGATTTGCGAATGTTCAGAGTCGCTCGTAGGTGTCACACGAAACGACGTTGCAAACAATGCAGGATGTGCATCACGAAAACCATGACCCCCGACGACATATCGCACGATAGATCGTCTCATGTGACGCCCGCATTAGCCTCACCTCCGCTTAAGTTAAACCCTCCTCTGCTCAAGTTAGCCCCACTCCTGCTCAAGTTATCACCACCTCAAGTTAGCCTCACCCCCCGCTAAAGTTAACCCCCACCCCTGCTCAAGTTAGCCTCTCTCCGCTTAAGTTAACCCCACCCATGCTCAAGTTAGCCTCTCCCCGCTTAAGTTAATTCCACCCCGGCTCAAGTTAGCCTCACCCCCGCTAAAGTTAACCCCCACCCCTGCTCAAGTTAGCCTTTCCCCGCTTTAGTTAACCCCACCCCTGCTCAAGTTAGAACCACCCCCACTCACACTAACCCCACCCCACTCAAGTTAGCACCACCCCCGCTCAAGTTATCCCCACCCCTTTTCAGTTAAACTCCTATAAGTCTTCTCCATCAAACGTTTTGGAAACGTTATACAGAAATATGACCCACCAGGTGACTTTTTTTGATCTTCAAATAGGGTAGAAGAGAAAATTGTTTTATTTATAAACTTTTTTATTGAGTTTTAATTAAATAGAACCATAAATCTTGACCATACACATTAGAACAATGTCAGCTAAATATGCCAATTTCAGAAGGTCTGGTTGACTATCTTTTGATCAGCTTCTATGAAGAGGTAAGTTCAAGCCTGGACCAGGGAAATGCAGTGGATGTTGTGTATATGGACTTTTCAAAAGCTTTTGATACGGTGCCACACAAAAGGTTGGTACATAAAATGAGAATAATGGGGATAGGGGAAAATATGTGTAACTGGGTTAAAATCTGGCTCAGTGATAGGAAACAAAGGGTGGTTATTAATGGTACGTACTAGGACTGGGTCTCAGTTCATAGTGGGGTACCACAGGGGTCAGTATTGGGCCCGCTTCTTTTCAACATATTTATAAATGACCTTGTTGGGGGCATGCGGAGTAGAATTTCAATATTTGCAGATGATACTAAACTCTGCAGGGTAATTAATACAGAGGAGGATCATTTTATATTACAGGGGGATTTATGTAAATTGGAGGATTGGGCTGAGAAGTGGCAATTGAAGTTTAATGTAGATAAATGTAAGGTCATGCACTTGGGTAGAGGAAATAACATTTATGATTATGTACTTAATTGTAGAACACTGGGTAAAACAGACACGGAAAAAGACTTGGGTGTATGGGTGGATGGTAAACTTCACTTTAGTGGACAGTGTCAGGCAGCTGCTGCCAGGGCTAATAAAATAATGGGATGTATTAAAAGAGGTATAAGTGTTCATGAAAAAAATATAGTTCTACCTCTGTACAAGTCACTAGTGCGACCGCACTTATATACTGTGTACAATTCTGCTCACCGATATATAAGAAGGACATAGCTGAACTGGAGAGGGTGCAGAGAAAAGCCACCAAGATTATTAGAGGAATGGGTGGGCTGCAATACCAAGACAGGTTATTAAACTGGGGGTTATTTCGTTTGGAAAAACGAAGGCTTAGGGGGATCTAATCACAATGTATAAATATATGAGGGGACAGTACAGAGACCTTTCCAAAGATCTCTTTACACCTAGGCCTGCGACTGGAACACGGGGGCATCTGCTACGTCTCGAGGAAAGTAGGTTTAATCATAATCACAGACGAGGATTCTTTACTGTACGAGCAGTGAGACTATGGAACTCTCTGCCGCATGATGTAATGAGTGATTCACTACTAACATTTAAGCAGAGCCTGGACGCCTTTCTTGAAAAATTTAATATTACCAGTTATGTATATTAGATTTTATGACAGGGTATTGATACAGGGAACTAGTCTGATTGCCGGATGTGGAGTCAGGAAGGACATTTTTTCCCCATTGGAACTTGTTTGCCACATTGGGGTTTTTTTTGCCTTCCTCTGGATCAACATGTTAGGCTACGGGTTGAACTAGATGGACTTAGAGTCTCCCTTCAACCTTAAAAACTATGATACTATGATACTATGTACATAGGTGCCTCCCAACTAGAGATGAGCGAACCGGTCGCGGTTCGGCTCGAGGTTGGTTCGCCGAACGGACCTCCCGTTCGAGTTCGGTTCGTCGAACGTTCGACGAACCGAACTCGAACTGCATAGGAAACAATGGCAGGCAATCACAAACACAGAAAAACACCTAGAAAACACCCTCAAAGGTGTCCTAAAGGTGACAAACAACTCAAACACATTGGAAAGTGACAAGGACATATACTCATGCGAAAACAAAACAGCTGGACAAGGAAAAAGAGGAGGACACACAGATATAGGCATGGCACGCCCTTCTAAAATCATGTAAAACACCGCAAGGTGACTCCAAGCGGAGTCTCCCTTTTTTCCAAAAATTGGGCCACACACACACCCACCCCTTCAGTGGTAGCACTTGTGCCCCAGTTGCACACTTCACAGCTAGATTTGCATCAAGCACATTCAAAAATACGCCATAATTAACCGTCCCCAGGATGACACCAGGGTAGGTAGCTAAGTCTTTCCTGATCCCAGCTCTGTGCAGCTTGGATCATTTATAAAAAACACAGCAATCAAGGGTTACTCCAAGCGGAGTCTCCCTTTTTTCCAAAAATTGGGCCCCACACACACCCACCCCTTCAGTGGCAGCAGTTGTGCCCTAGTTGTACACTTCACAGCTACATTTGCATCAAGCACATTCAAAAATACGCCATTCTTATCCGTCCCCAGGATGACACCGGGGTAGGTAGCAAAGTCTTTCCTGATCCCAGCTCTGTTCATCTTGGCTTCTTTTAAAAACACATCAAGCAAGGGTTACTCCAAGCGGAGTCTCCCTTTTTTTCCAAAAATTGGGCCCCACACACCCACCCCTTCAGTGGCAGCAGTTGTGCCCCAGTTGTACACTTCACAGCTAGATTTGCATCAAGCACATTCAAAAATACGCCATTCTTATCCGTCCCCAGGATGACACCGGGGTAGGTAGCAAAGTCTTTCCTGATCCCAGCTCTGTTCATCTTGGCTTCTTTTAAAAACACAGCAAGCAAGGGTTACTCCAAGCGGAGTCTCCCTTTTTTCCAAAAATTGGGCCCCACACACCCACCCCTTCAGTGGCAGCAGTTGTGCCCTAGTTGTACACTTCACAGCTACATTTGCATCAAGCACATTCAAAAATACGCCATTCTTATCCGTCCCCAGGATGACACCGGGGTAGGTAGCAAAGTCTTTCTTGATCCCAGCTCTGTTCATCTTGGCTTCTTTTAAAAACACAGCAAGCAAGGGTTACTCCAAGCGGAGTCTCCCTTTTTTTCCAAAAATTGGGCCCCACACACCCACCCATTCAGTGGCAGCACTTGTGCCCTAGTTGCAAACAGGATGTTTTGATTTGCATCAAGCACATTCCAAATCCACAAGCATTTACTCTCCCCAGGATGACACAGGGGTAGTAAATTCCTTCTGGATCCATGACTTGTTCATTTTGATGAACGTCAGTCTGTCCACATTGTCACTGGACAGACGCGTGCGCTTATCTGTCAGCACACACCCAGCAGCACTGAATACACGTTCAGAGACAACGCTGGCAGCTGGACACGACAAAGTCTCCAAGGCGTAAGTTGCGAGCTCTGGCCATTTTTCTAGGTTTGAAGCCCAAAAGGAGCAAGGCTCCATTTGCAAAGTCATGGCATCGATGTTCATTTGGAGATACTCCTGTATCATCCTCTCCAGCCGTTGACTATGTGTCAGACTTGTTGTCTCTGGTGGCCTTGCAAAAGAGGGTCTAAAAAAATTATGAAAAGATTCCATAAAATTGCTGTTACCGGCACCAGATACGGTCCTACTGGTACGGGTAGACTGTTGAAGATGACGAGACCGTCCCATGTTTGTCAAGTTACAACTGGGAGATTCACTCCCTGCACCTGCACGGTTGTTTGGTGGAAAAGCCGAGCTAAGATCTAGTAACAGCTTCTGCTGATACTCCTGCATACGTGCGTCCCTTTCTATGGCTGGAATTATGTCACAAAATTTGGACTTGTACCGGGGATCTAATAGTGTGGCAATCCAGTAGTCATCATCACTTCTAATTTTGACAATACGACTGTCATGTTGGAGGTAGTGCAACAAAAAGGCACTCATGTGTCTTGCGCAGCCATGCGGACCAAGTCCACGCTGTGTTTGTGGCATAGAGGTGCTACCCGTTCTTTCTTCCTCTGACATCTGACCCCAACCTCTTTCAACTGAAATTTGACCAAGGTCTCCCTCATCCGCTGAGTCTTCCATGTCCATGGACAGTTCGTCCTCCATTTCTTCATGTTCTCCTGCACCTTGCTCAACATTTCGCCTGCTACTATGCGCCCTTGTCGATCCCTGTCCCCCTTGGTCCCATGCCTGCTGCGTTGGTGATGATGAACGTCTGGACCTTGGTGATGTTGTTGTCCCTTGCGCATATGAATCCTCCTGTAGTTCCTCCCCTTCATGTTGTCCCACCCCCTGACTCCGAATAGTGTTTAGCGTGTGCTCCAGCATGTAAATGACTGGAATCGTCATGCTGATAATGGCATTGTCAGCGCTAAACATATTCGTCGCCATGTCGAAACTGTGCAGAAGGGTGCATAGGTCCTTGATCTGAGACCACTCCATCAGGGTGATCTGCCCCACCTCTGCATCTCGTTGGCCCAGGCTATACGTCATGACGTATTGCACCAGGGCTCTGCGGTGCTGCCACAGTCGCTGTAACATGTGGAGAGTTGAATTCCAGCGTGTCGCCACATCGCATTTCAGGCGATGAACCGGCAGGCCGAAAGACTTCTGGAGCGATGCAAGTCGCTCAGCTGCGGCGCTTGAACGGCGGAAGTGAGCAGACAGTTTTCGTGCCCTGTTCAGAAGGCCATCTAGGCCGGGATAGTGTGTTAAAAATTGCTGCACGACAAGGTTCAACACGTGAGCCATACAAGGTACGTGTGTCACCTTGCCCAGGCGAAGGGCCGCACCCAGGTTTGCAGCATTGTCGCACACAGCCTTACCAGGCTGCAGGTTGAGTGGAGACAACCATTTATTAAACTCGGACCGCAGAGCTGACCACAACTCCTCAGCTGTGTGACTCTTATTACCAAGACATGTCAAGCTAAAGACCGCCTGATGCCGTTGCGCTCTGCTGCCAGCATAGTAATGAGGGGTGCGTGATTCCTTCTGCGCAGTGAGAACGCTGGTGGCCTGACCAGGCAGGCTTGGGGCGGAGGTGGAGGACCCAGATGAGGTGGAGGATGCAGAAGCAGTGGCGGAACTTGGACAGACAGAGGATTGACACACAAGTCGTGGGGACGGCAAGACTTGTGCAGCAGACCCTTCACCATCTATCACCATAGTTACCCAGTGCCCAGTCAGCGACATGTAACGTCCCTGTCCATGCTTACTGGTCCAAGTATCGGTGGTGAAATGCACCCGTTCACACACAGAGTTTCTCAAGGAAGCGGTGATGTTGTGTGCGACATGCTGGTGTAGCGCGGGCACACCTTTCTTAGAGAAGTAGTGGCGACTGGGCATCTGGTACTGGGGCACAGCGACAGACATAAGGTCTCTAAAATCCTGTGTGTCCACTAGGCGGAAAGGCAGCATTTCGGTAGCCAACAGCTTACAGAGGGATAGAGTCAACCTCTTAGCTTTGTCATGGGTCGGAGGAAGTGGCCTTTTATTTGACCACATCTGAGGGACAGAGATCTGGCTGCTGTGTGTAGACGGTGTTGAGTAGGGTGTCCCTGGAAAAATGCAGGTTTGTGAGGAAAGTGCAGGCGGAGACATGATGTTGCCTTCATCCAACGTTGGTGCTATCGATGTCTGAGAGAGCTGTACACACTCACTTGTTTCCCCTTCCAAACCAACTGACGACCTTACAAGCAAACTGCCTGTTGCGGTTACAGTGGTGGAAGTTTTGCGTGGAAAAACAGGTGTGACAGCTGTCCCCACAGTCCTAGAAGATGAAGAGCGCGCGGATGCACTGGAAGGGGCGGGCGGTGGATGGTTCGCTCCGCTAGGCCGCATTGCAGCACGGTGAGCTTCCCACCGGGACTTATGATATTTAGTCATGTGACGATTCATGGAAGAAGTTGTCAAACTGCTGAGGTTTTGACCTCTACTAACAGAATCATGACAAATGTTACATATCACATGAGTTGGGTGATCTTTTTCGATGTGAAAAAAGGACCAGGCTAGGCAAGGCTTAGAGGCCATGTGACCTGTTGATCCACCCCGAATAATGCTCATAGGCAGAGTGGTGGCTGAGGATGCAGTTGTAGACGTGCTACCAGTGCTCCGACTCTGTCCAGGAAGGCGCAAGGTAACTTCGTCGTCGGTTGCATCCTCCTCCACCGCCTCTATTGACCTCCTCGAGTGCCTGACTGGGGGTTGACAGTAGGTGGGATCTAGAACGTCATCATCAATTGTTGTGTTGCACTCCCCTCCCCCTCAGACCGAGCCTCTTCTTGCCCTGACCGAATATTTAAGTTGTCATCCCAATCGGGTATCTGCGTCTCATCTTCATCAGTATGTTCCTCATTGTCTATAACCACAGGTGTTACAGTTTGTGACAAAGGGTCAACATTATGCTCAGAAACTTGGTCCTCACGGCCTGAATCAGAGTCACAAAGGTTCTGGGCATCACTGCAGACCATTTCCTGTTCTGTACTCACTGTAGCTTGGGAGCAGACCTCTGATTCCCAGGCTATAGTGTGACTGAACAGCTCTGCAGACTCAGCCATCTCAGTTCCACCAAACTGTGCAGGGCTGATGGAGACTTCAGAGCTGGGAGAAATCAAGTGTGATTGGGATGACAACTCAGAGGACTGGTGTTTTTTGGATGCGGTACTTGAAGTGGCTGAGAGGGCACTTGTTGGACCACTTGAGATCCATTCAAGCATTTTCCTTTTTTGCCCATCATCTACCTTTGTTCCTCTTGTTCGTGTCCGTAAAAAAGGGAGCACATCGGATTGTCCACAATAAGTAGTAGACATCTTACTTTTGCTAGTAGATGGTCTATCTGCAGCAGATGATAATGGAGCTTTGCCACCTTCCCCACTGACAAAACCTTTTTTGCCTTTTCCACCACGCCTCTTCCCCTTTCCACCAGCATCTGTCATTTTGCCACTCATGTTGATTGCGACAAGATTGTGGACTGAAAATGTGGTAGTAAAAATTGAGAGGTGGTGAAGATTGCAGTGGTGGTCTAGCTTTATTAACAGCAGAATAATAAAGAATAAATATCCCTGACAATGTAACTTAGTTATAATTAGTTGGAGTGTGCAACGCAGGCAGACGTGCTGCAAATGTCTTAGCACTAGTGGGACTAAAGCAAAGTCCAATAGCCACGTATAGGATGCCACTAGGTACACTGAGTGTTTGCTAGTATAATGGCTTAGTTATAATTAGTTGGAGTGTGCAACGCAGGCAGATGCGCTCTGCAAATGTCTTGGCACTAGTGGGACTATAGCAAAGTCCAATAGCCACGTATAGGATGCCACTAGGTACACTAAGTGTTTGCTACTATAATGGCTTAGTTATAATTAGTTGGAGTGTGCAACGCAGGCAGATGCGCTCTGCAAATGTCTTGGCACTAGTGGGACTATAGCAAAGTCCAATAGCCACGTATAGGATGCCACTAGGTACACTAAGTGTTTGCTAGTATAATGGCTTAGTTATAATTAGTTGGAGTGTGCAACGCAGGCAGATGCGCTCTGCAAATGTCTTGGCACTAGTGGGACTATAGCAAAGTCCAATAGCCACGTATAGGATGCCACTAGGTACACTGAGTGTGTGCTAGTATAATGGCTTAGTTATAATTAGTTGGAGTGTGCAACGCAGGCAGATGCGCTCTGCAAATGTCTTGGCACTAGTGGGACTATAGCAAAGTCCAATAGCCACGTATAGGATGCCACTAGGTACACTAAGTGTTTGCTAGTATAATGGCTTAGTTATAATTAGTTGGAGTGTGCAACGCAGGCAGATGCGCTCTGCAAATGTCTTGGCACTAGTGGGACTATAGCAAAGTCCAATAGCCACGTATAGGATGCCACTAGGTACACTGAGTGTGTGCTAGTATAATGGCTTAGTTATAATTAGTTGGAGTGTGCAACGCAGGCAGATGCGCTCTGCAAATGTCTTGGCACTAGTGGGACTATAGCAAAGTCCAATAGCCACGTATAGGATTCCACTAGGTACACTGAGTGTGTGCTAGTATAATGGCTTAGTTATAATTAGTTGGAGTGTGCAACGCAGGCAGATGCGCTCTGCAAATGTCTTGGCACTAGTGGGACTATAGCAAAGTCCAATAGCCACGTATAGGATGCCACTAGGTACACTGAGTGTGTGCTAGTATAATGGCTTAGTTATAATTAGTTGGAGTGTGCAACGCAGGCAGATGCGCTCTGCAAATGTCTTGGCACTAGTGGGACTATAGCAAAGTCCAATAGCCACGTATAGGATGCCAATAGGTACACTGAGTGTGTGCTAGTATAATGGCTTAGTTATAATTAGTTGGAGTGTGCAACGCAGGCAGATGCGCTCTGCAAATGTCTTGGCACTAGTGGGACTATAGCAAAGTCCAATAGCCACGTATAGGATGCCACTAGGTACACTGAGTGTGTGCTAGTATAATGGCTTAGTTATAATTAGTTGGAGTGTGCAACGCAGGCAGATGCGCTCTGCAAATGTCTTGGCACTAGTGGGACTATAGCAAAGTCCAATAGCCACGTATAGGATGCCACTAGGTACACTGAGTGTGTGCTAGTATAATGGCTTAGTTATAATTAGTTGGAGTGTGCAACGCAGGCAGATGCGCTCTGCAAATGTCTTGGCACTAGTGGGACTATAGCAAAGTCCAATAGCCACGTATAGGATGCCACTAGGTACACTGAGTGTGTGCTAGTATAATGGCTTAGTTATAATTAGTTGGAGTGTGCAACGCAGGCAGATGCGCTCTGCAAATGTCTTGGCACTAGTGGGACTATAGCAAAGTCCAATAGCCACGTATAGGATGCCACTAGGTACACTGAGTGTGTGCTAGTATAATGGCTTAGTTATAATTAGTTGGAGTGTGCAACGCAGGCAGATGCGCTCTGCAAATGTCTTGGCACTAGTGGGACTATAGCAAAGTCCAATAGCCACGTATAGGATGCCACTAGGTACACTGAGTGTGTGCTAGTATAATGGCTTAGTTATAATTAGTTGGAGTGTGCAACGCAGGCAGATGCGCTCTGCAAATGTCTTGGCACTAGTGGGACTATAGCAAAGTCCAATAGCCACGTATAGGATGCCACTAGGTACACTGAGTGTGTGCTAGTATAATGGCTTAGTTATAATTAGTTGGAGTGTGCAACGCAGGCAGATGCGCTCTGCAAATGTCTTGGCACTAGTGGGACTATAGCAAAGTCCAATAGCCACGTATAGGATGCCACTAGGTACACTGAGTGTGTGCTAGTATAATGGCTTAGTTATAATTAGTTGGAGTGTGCAACGCAGGCAGATGCGCTCTGCAAATGTCTTGGCACTAGTGGGACTATAGCAAAGTCCAATAGCCACGTATAGGATGCCACTAGGTACACTGAGTGTTTGCTAGTATAATGGCTTAGTTATAATTAGTTGGAGTGTGCAACGCAGGCAGATGCGCTCTGCAAATGTCTTGGCACTAGTGGGACTATAGCAAAGTCCAATAGCCACGTATAGGATGCCACTAGGTACACTGAGTGTGTGCTAGTATAATGGCTTAGTTATAATTAGTTGGAGTGTGCAACGCAGGCAGATGCGCTCTGCAAATGTCTTGGCACTAGTGGGACTATAGCAAAGTCCAATAGCCACGTATAGGATGCCACTAGGTACACTAAGTGTTTGCTAGTATAATGGCTTAGTTATAATTAGTTGGAGTGTGCAACGCAGGCAGATGCGCTCTGCAAATGTCTTGGCACTAGTGGGACTATAGCAAAGTCCAATAGCCACGTATAGGATGCCACTAGGTACACTGAGTGTGTGCTAGAATAATGGCTTAGTTATAATTAGTTGGAGTGTGCAACGCAGGCAGATGCGCTCTGCAAATGTCTTGGCACTAGTGGGACTATAGCAAAGTCCAATAGCCACGTATAGGATGCCACTAGGTACACTAAGTGTTTGCTAGTATAATGGCTTAGTTATAATTAGTTGGAGTGTGCAACGCAGGCAGATGCGCTCTGCAAATGTCTTGGCACTAGTGGGACTATAGCAAAGTCCAATAGCCACGTATAGGATGCCACTAGGTACACTGAGTGTGTGCTAGTATAATGGCTTAGTTATAATTAGTTGGAGTGTGCAACGCAGGCAGATGCGCTCTGCAAATGTCTTGGCACTAGTAGGACTATAGCAAAGTCCAATAGCCACGTATAGGATGCCACTAGGTACACTAAGTGTTTGCTAGTATAATGGCTTAGTTATAATTAGTTGGAGTGTGCAACGCAGGCAGATGCGCTCTGCAAATGTCTTGGCACTAGTGGGACTATAGCAAAGTCCAATAGCCACGTATAGGATGCCACTAGGTGCACTGAGTGTGTGCTAGTATAATGGCTTAGTTATAATTAGTTGGAGTGTGCAACGCAGGCAGATGCGCTCTGCAAATGTCTTGGCACTAGTGGGACTATAGCAAAGTCCAATAGCCACGTATAGGATGCCACTAGGTACACTGAGTGTGTGCTAGTATAATGGCTTAGTTATAATTAGTTGGAGTGTGCAACGCAGGCAGATGCGCTCTGCAAATGTCTTGGCACTAGTGGGACTATAGCAAAGTCCAATAGCCACGTATAGGATGCCACTAGGTACACTAAGTGTTTGCTAGTATAATGGCTTAGTTATAATTAGTTGGAGTGTGCAACGCAGGCAGATGCGCTCTGCAAATGTCTTGGCACTAGTGGGACTATAGCAAAGTCCAATAGCCACGTATAGGATGCCACTAGGTACACTGAGTGTGTGCTAGTATAATGGCTTAGTTATAATTAGTTGGAGTGTGCAACGCAGGCAGATGCGCTCTGCAAATGTCTTGGCACTAGTGGGACTATAGCAAAGTCCAATAGCCACGTATAGGATGCCACTAGGTACACTGAGTGTGTGCTAGTATAATGGCTTAGTTATAATTAGTTGGAGTGTGCAACGCAGGCAGATGCGCTCTGCAAATGTCTTGGCACTAGTGGGACTATAGCAAAGTCCAATAGCCACGTATAGGATGCCACTAGGTACACTGAGTGTGTGCTAGTATAATGGCTTAGTTATAATTAGTTGGAGTGTGCAACGCAGGCAGATGCGCTCTGCAAATGTCTTGGCACTAGTGGGACTATAGCAAAGTCCAATAGCCACGTATAGGATGCCACTAGGTACACTGAGTGTGTGCTAGTATAATGGCTTAGTTATAATTAGTTGGAGTGTGCAACGCAGGCAGATGCGCTCTGCAAATGTCTTGGCACTAGTGGGACTATAGCAAAGTCCAATAGCCACGTATAGGATGCCACTAGGTACACTGAGTGTGTGCTAGTATAATGGCTTAGTTATAATTAGTTGGAGTGTGCAACGCAGGCAGATGCGCTCTGCAAATGTCTTGGCACTAGTGGGACTATAGCAAAGTCCAATAGCCACGTATAGGATGCCACTAGGTACACTGAGTGTGTGCTAGTATAATGGCTTAGTTATAATTAGTTGGAGTGTGCAACGCAGGCAGATGCGCTCTGCAAATGTCTTGGCACTAGTGGGACTATAGCAAAGTCCAATAGCCACGTATAGGATGCCACTAGGTACACTGAGTGTGTGCTAGTATAATGGCTTAGTTATAATTAGTTGGAGTGTGCAACGCAGGCAGATGCGCTCTGCAAATGTCTTGGCACTAGTGGGACTATAGCAAAGTCCAATAGCCACGTACAGGATGCCACTAGGTACACTGAGTGTGTGCTAGTATAATGGCTTAGTTATAATTAGTTGGAGTGTGCAACGCAGGCAGATGCGCTCTGCAAATGTCTTGGCACTAGTGGGACTATAGCAAAGTCCAATAGCCACGTATAGGATGCCACTAGGTACACTGAGTGTGTGCTAGTATAATGGCTTAGTTATAATTAGTTGGAGTGTGCAACGCAGGCAGATGCGCTCTGCAAATGTCTTGGCACTAGTGGGACTATAGCAAAGTCCAATAGCCACGTATAGGATGCCACTAGGTACACTGAGTGTGTGCTAGTATAATGGCTTAGTTATAATTAGTTGGAGTGTGCAACGCAGGCAGATGCGCTCTGCAAATGTCTTGGCACTAGTGGGACTATAGCAAAGTCCAATAGCCACGTATAGGATGCCACTAGGTACACTAAGTGTTTGCTAGTATAATGGCTGAGTTATAATTAGTTGGAGTGTGCAACGCAGGCAGATGCGCTCTGCAAATGTCTTGGCACTAGTGGGACTATAGCAAAGTCCAATAGCCACGTATAGGATGCCACTAGGTACACTGAGTGTGTGCTAGTATAATGGCTTAGTTATAATTAGTTGGAGTGTGCAACGCAGGCAGATGCGCTCTGCAAATGTCTTGGCACTAGTGGGACTATAGCAAAGTCCAATAGCCACGTATAGGATGCCACTAGGTACACTGAGTGTTTGCTAGTATAATAGCTTAGTTATAATTAGTTGGAGTGTGCAACGCAGGCAGATGCGCTCTGCAAATGTCTTGGCACTAGTGGGACTATAGCAAAGTCCAATAGCCACGTATAGGATGCCACTAGGTACACTGAGTGTGTGCTAGTATAATGGCTTAGTTATAATTAGTTGGAGTGTGCAACGCAGGCAGATGCGCTCTGCAAATGTCTTGGCACTAGTGGGACTATAGCAAAGTCCAATAGCCACGTATAGGATGCCACTAGGTACACTAAGTGTTTGCTAGTATAATGGCTTAGTTATAATTAGTTGGAGTGTGCAACGCAGGCAGATGCGCTCTGCAAATGTCTTGGCACTAGTGGGACTATAGCAAAGTCCAATAGCCACGTATAGGATGCCACTAGGTACACTGAGTGTGTGCTAGAATAATGGCTTAGTTATAATTAGTTGGAGTGTGCAACGCAGGCAGATGCGCTCTGCAAATATCTTGGCACTAGTGGGACTATAGCAAAGTCCAATAGCCACGTATAGGATGCCACTAGGTACACTGAGTGTGTGCTAGTATAATGGCTTAGTTATAATTAGTTGGAGTGTGCAACGCAGGCAGATGCGCTCTGCAAATGTCTTGGCACTAGTGGGACTATAGCAAAGTCCAATAGCCACGTATAGGATGCCACTAGGTACACTAAGTGTTTGCTAGTATAATGGCTTAGTTATAATTAGTTGGAGTGTGCAACGCAGGCAGATGCGCTCTGCAAATGTCTTGGCACTAGTGGGACTATAGCAAAGTCCAATAGCCACGTATAGGATGCCACTAGGTGCACTGAGTGTGTGCTAGTATAATGGCTTAGTTATAATTAGTTGGAGTGTGCAACGCAGGCAGATGCGCTCTGCAAATGTCTTGGCACTAGTGGGACTATAGCAAAGTCCAATAGCCACGTATAGGATGCCACTAGGTACACTGAGTGTGTGCTAGTATAATGGCTTAGTTATAATTAGTTGGAGTGTGCAACGCAGGCAGATGCGCTCTGCAAATGTCTTGGCACTAGTGGGACTATAGCAAAGTCCAATAGCCACGTATAGGATGCCACTAGGTACACTAAGTGTTTGCTAGTATAATGGCTTAGTTATAATTAGTTGGAGTGTGCAACGCAGGCAGATGCGCTCTGCAAATGTCTTGGCACTAGTGGGACTATAGCAAAGTCCAATAGCCACGTATAGGATGCCACTAGGTACACTGAGTGTGTGCTAGTATAATGGCTTAGTTATAATTAGTTGGAGTGTGCAACGCAGGCAGATGCGCTCTGCAAATGTCTTGGCACTAGTGGGACTATAGCAAAGTCCAATAGCCACGTATAGGATGCCACTAGGTACACTAAGTGTTTGCTTGTATAATGGCTTAGTTATAATTAGTTGGAGTGTGCAACGCAGGCAGATGCGCTCTGCAAATGTCTTGGCACTAGTGGGACTATAGCAAAGTCCAATAGCCACGTATAGGATGCCACTAGGTACACTGAGTGTGTGCTAGTATAATGGCTTAGTTATAATTAGTTGGAGTGTGCAACGCAGGCAGATGCGCTCTGCAAATGTCTTGGCACTAGTGGGACTATAGCAAAGTCCAATAGCCACGTACAGGATGCCACTAGGTACACTGAGTGTGTGCTAGTATAATGGCTTAGTTATAATTAGTTGGAGTGTGCAACGCAGGCAGATGCGCTCTGCAAATGTCTTGGCACTAGTGGGACTATAGCAAAGTCCAATAGCCACGTATAGGATGCCACTAGGTACACTGAGTGTGTGCTAGTATAATGGCTTAGTTATAATTAGTTGGAGTGTGCAACGCAGGCAGATGCGCTCTGCAAATGTCTTGGCACTAGTGGGACTATAGCAAAGTCCAATAGCCACGTATAGTATGCCACTAGGTACACTGAGTGTGTGCTAGTATAATGGCTTAGTTATAATTAGTTGGAGTGTGCAACGTAGGCAGATGCGCTCTGCAAATGTCTTGGCACTAGTGGGACTATAGCAAAGTCCAATAGCCACGTATAGGATGCCACTAGGTACACTAAGTGTTTGCTAGTATAATGGCTTAGTTATAATTAGTTGGAGTGTGCAACGCAGGCAGATGCGCTCTGCAAATGTCTTGGCACTAGTGGGACTATAGCAAAGTCCAATAGCCACGTATAGGATGCCACTAGGTACACTGAGTGTGTGCTAGTATAATGGCTTAGTTATAATTAGTTGGAGTGTGCAACGCAGGCAGATGCGCTCTGCAAATGTCTTGGCACTAGTGGGACTATAGCAAAGTCCAATAGCCACGTATAGGATGCCACTAGGTACACTGAGTGTGTGCTAGTATAATGGCTTAGTTATAATTAGTTGGAGTGTGCAATGCAGGCAGATGCGCTCTGCAAATGTTTTGGCACTAGTGGGACTATAGCAAAGTCCAATAGCCACGTATAGGATGCCACTAGGTACACTAAGTGTTTGCTAGTATAATGGCTTAGTTATAATTAGTTGGAGTGTGCAACGCAGGCAGATGCGCTCTGCAAATGTCTTGGCACTAGTGGGACTATAGCAAAGTCCAATAGCCACGTATAGGATGCCACTAGGTACACTGAGTGTGTGCTAGTATAATGGCTTAGTTATAATTAGTTGGAGTGTGCAACGCAGGCAGATGCGCTCTGCAAATGTCTTGGCACTAGTGGGACTATAGCAAAGTCCAATAGCCACGTATAGGATGCCACTAGGTACACTGAGTGTGTGCTAGTATAATGGCTTAGTTATAATTAGTTGGAGTGTGCAACGCAGGCAGATGCGCTCTGCAAATGTCTTGGCACTAGTGGGACTATAGCAAAGTCCAATAGCCACGTATAGGATGCCACTAGGTACACTAAGTGTTTGCTAGTATAATGGCTTAGTTATAATTAGTTGGAGTGTGCAACGCAGGCAGATGCGCTCTGCAAATGTCTTGGCACTAGTGGGACTATAGCAAAGTCCAATAGCCACGTATAGGATGCCACTAGGTACACTGAGTGTGTGCTAGTATAATGGCTTAGTTATAATTAGTTGGAGTGTGCAACGCAGGCAGATGCGCTCTGCAAATGTCTTGGCACTAGTGGGACTATAGCAAAGTCCAATAGCCACGTATAGGATGCCACTAGGTACACTGAGTGTGTGCTAGTATAATGGCTTAGTAATAATTAGTTGGAGTGTGCAACGCAGGCAGATGCGCTCTGCAAATGTCTTGGCACTAGTGGGACTATAGCAAAGTCCAATAGCCACGTATAGGATGCCACTAGGTACACTGAGTGTGTGCTAGTATAATGGCTTAGTTATAATTAGTTGGAGTGTGCAATGCAGGCAGATGCGCTCTGCAAATGTCTTGGCACTAGTGGGACTATAGCAAAGTCCAATAGCCACGTATAGGATGCCACTAGGTACACTAAGTGTTTGCTAGTATAATGGCTTAGTTATAATTAGTTGGAGTGTGCAACGCAGGCAGATGCGCTCTGCAAATGTCTTGGCACTAGTGGGACTATAGCAAAGTCCAATAGCCACGTATAGGATGCCACTAGGTACACTGAGTGTGTGCTAGTATAATGGCTTAGTTATAATTAGTTGGAGTGTGCAACGCAGGCAGATGCGCTCTGCAAATGTCTTGGCACTAGTGGGACTATAGCAAAGTCCAATAGCCACGTATAGGATGCCACTAGGTACACTAAGTGTTTGCTAGTATAATGGCTTAGTTATAATTAGTTGGAGTGTGCAACGCAGGCAGATGCGCTCTGCAAATGTCTTGGCACTAGTGGGACTATAGCAAAGTCCAATAGCCACGTATAGGATGCCACTAGGTACACTGAGTGTGTGCTAGTATAATGGCTTAGTTATAATTAGTTGGAGTGTGCAACGCAGGCAGATGCGCTCTGCAAATGTCTTGGCACTAGTGGGACTATAGCAAAGTCCAATAGCCACGTATAGGATGCCACTAGGTACACTGAGTGTGTGCTAGTATAATGGCTTAGTTATAATTAGTTGGAGTGTGCAACGCAGGCAGATGCGCTCTGCAAATGTCTTGGCACTAGTGGGACTATAGCAAAGTCCAATAGCCACGTATAGGATGCCACTAGGTACACTGAGTGTTTGCTAGTATAATGGCTTAGTTATAATTAGTTGGAGTGTGCAACGCAGGCAGATGCGCTCTGCAAATGTCTTGGCACTAGTGGGACTATAGCAAAGTCCAATAGCCACGTTTAGGATGCCACTAGGTACACTGAGTGTTTGTTAGTATAATGGCTTAGTTATGAGTTGGAGTGTGCAGAGGACAAGAGGGTACAGTGGCAGGATTGTGGGGCTCTGGGTAGAGGAATGGAAGCCTGCCTTTCTATTCCCTCCTAATGGTGAAATGCAGGGAGGAAATCCCTGACCTGGGCTACACAGACGCTGTTGCTGTTTTCAGGACCTGTCACCTTAACTCTGACCCTGCCGGTTTGAGCCCTTAAAAGGACTGCTAGAATGTGCTCTCCCTAAGCTGTCTAACGCTGTGTATGCAGCGCATACAGCTGTATCGGCGATAGGACTCAGGAGGACGGAGCTGCGACACTGATGTCTGACACCAAAGACGCAGAAGGCAGATAATGGCGATCGTGAAGAAAATGTCCGGTTTTATAATGCAGGGACATGTGACATGCAGATCCTATCACACATGCCGTTGCTTCTCTGGCTCAAAGTCCACTTAGGTGTGTGTGTGTCTGTGATTGGCTGACATGCTGGCCCGCCCCACTACACGCGCGCGCTTAGGGAAGGAAGACAAGAAAAAAAAAAAAAAAATGGCGATCGCCATTATCCATACAGCAGTGATCTGAAGGCGCTGTTCACGCACACTATACACTGAAATGTCATAATAGTTTGATTCACAGAGTGACTTACACTATTACAGCAGAAACCAAGCTATGATTTAGCTGTTTTTTGGCTGCTAGAACCGTTCTCGAACGTTTCTAGAACTATCGAGCTTTTGCAAAAAGCTCGAGTTCTAGTTCGATCTAGAACATGCCCCAAAATCACTCGAGCCTAGAACTGGAGAACCACGAACCACGAACCGCGCTCAACTCTACTCCCAACTCTTCCCTGGATGATGCTTTCCCCACTGTTACTGTTAGTGGTCCCTTGGCAGATCTAAAATGAGCAACCATTAACAGGCATTACACTGGCTACTCCAATGATTAGGTCCTAGGGGAGCACTGGATTTTACCCTTTAACCCTTGTACAGGGATGTTGAGTTATTTAGAGACCCTGTACTACGTTCTTGAAGAAGCCGCTGGCCGATGTTGCAGGCTGGCAGGTAGAATGGTCAGGTGGTTAAGTCAGAACAAGGAGAAACACCTGAGGCAAGAGAATTGTCGCTAAATGAGCCGAGGCCTGATCAGGAGTATCCCTTTAACCACTATACAGGGATGTGGACTTCTTTAGGGACCCAGTGCTACGTTCTTGGAGAAGATGGTGGCTGATGTTGCAGGCTGGTAGGAGAAATGGTCCAATGGTTAGTTCAGAACAAGGCGAAACATGTGAGGCAGGAGAATGGTCACTAAACGAGCCGAGCCCTGATCAGGAGTATCCCTTTAACCACTATACAGGGATGTGGACTTCTTTAGGGACCCAGTGCTACGTTCTTGGAGAAGCCGCTGGCCAGTGTTGCAGGCTGGTAGGAGAAATGGTCCAATGGTTAGTTCAGAACAAGGCGAAACATGTGAGGCAGGAGAATGGTCACTAAACGAGCCGAGCCCTGATCAGGAGTATCCACTAGAAACACAGGAGCTAAGAAACCGAGGAGTACATCAGAGCTAGTGCAACTATAACCGGCAGTGAATAATAGAATCAAAGGAGCTTTAATAGCTTACAGCCACTGCAGGGCTAGACAGCAGGGAGCAAACACTAACAGAAAATATTTCCTGAGCTCCCTGTCCAGATGGAGCTAGAACTCCAGTGTCCTCTATTTTTCAGGCGCTAGCGTACTTTACAATTACTTCCCATTTACTACCCAATCCTTAGGTCACCTAATATATTAGATGGTCTATGGAGCCGTTACATATTGGAGCAAATTTGTCCAAACCTGACGATTTTAATTGAACCATCTAATTCTTTTTTCGTAGGGGTGATAAGTTACCACCAAAGGTGTCTCAAAGTGACTTACTCGATTCCCTTGGACATTGGGTGGCACCAATGTCACGCTAGGTACAGGAAGTACCAAGCAAAGGGTGAAAGGGAAAGGAAACCCTGTGTCTAGGGAAAGGGAAGATGGTGACCCCTGACCAAGCCTACTGCTGGTCCCTGGGATCCCTCTCCAACCTAGATAGATTCAACACCTATGCCCCAAGCCGGATACCTGAACCTAGATATCCCTAGAGCTGGGCCCTAAATAGCGAACAGATGGGATGAGCTCTTTGTCAACTCAACTAAACACTAGAAAACAAAAAGAGGAGGCGCAGGTGGAAAATGCATGAACTACTTATCAACAGATGACACCGGTAGAAGATCAGCTAAGTTTTCAGCAACAATACCACAAAAGAGTACAAGCCACCTGCTTGCAGCCAATGCACCACCACCAGTCCAAGGAAGGAAAGGGAATTTAAGCACCAAAATAATGCTGATGATCAGCAGTTGGGTGGAAGGCGAGCTCCTGCTGGCTCCAAAAGGGGGAGAGATGAATCCAGCAGGAAAGCTACCTATACCAATGAATGCTGACAGCAGGAACAATGGAAAGTCAGGGACCATTATGTGCAGCCAAATGCTGTGACCTTCTATGGCCAGAAACCACATGACTCTGTCAACCGTGAAACACCCGTGACAAACAAACCGTTTGACCTTGGCCATGGTATTCGGATACAAGACTAACGTAACGAACTGCCTCTTTGTACTACTCAGTCATTTAAAAATGGGATTATTGGATGGTATGTGTGTAGAATGGCTAGGGGAGACAGTGGTACTCGTGTGTGCAGTGCAGCCGCTTGGTAACCTCTTGCCTCCCGGTCACCGCTCCACTGCATGGATGCTTTGGACACAGTCCATACATTCTCTCAGTCAATAAAACAGACACGAGTATGTTTAGTTGAAACAACCGATCTTTACCGAACTTCAATACAGGAACATTTTCCATTCGCATAACATGGGCACCGCTTCTGGTCCCAATGGGGTTCCCTCCAGACTCCTCTCAGACACCACTAGGCCCCTCATTCTCCCATCTGAAGTTACGCTGCATGAACCGATGATTCAAATAGTCCTTAAGCCTATTTGTCCCACCTACAGAGATTAGCTTGCACTTTGGAAGGGATATGTGCGACAGCACTCCTCCGTTCATACTTTTGGCCAGGACCTACCCTTCTCTGTTTAGGCTCCACTGACCTTTGGTCTAGCAGGGGATTTTTTGGGATTTTCTTATCCAGAAAAGAATAGACGCCTCCCCGACCGACCGGACTAAACCCTGCTTTTGGGGACGAAGTTCCACAGTTCTCTTAAGAGCAGGACCCCGCATGTCCTGGATCAAAGGGTTGACCCTTAGGATCGTTAATCAGTTCAATCGTATGGCCTCTTCTCTACTGTCCTCCTCCGATATCCCGTCCTATTTATATACACGATCCTCCTTTCTCTTAACCCTTTATCTGCCTACCCAGGTGCCAGGATAGCCGATACTACCACACTGCCACCTGGTGGCCATTAACAAGATACACAATACATCTTACTGGAGCAGGAAAACCTGTGTGTCGGCAACTTCTGAAGGGGGTGTGGTGTAGCCTTAACCCCCTACATGGGAATAAGAAATAGAATCTTGGACGTTGATATCTAGATCTTTCTTTATAGCCATATAAACCCCTACTACAAGATGTATCGTAATTTGTAAATGTTCAAAGAAAAACACAACAGGAAATGGCAAAATACCGTATTCCGATTTTATGGGGATATGTAGGATCAAAGACAAAATAAAAAAAAACCACAAACACTTCTCCTGTGTTTCTACTTTACGTTGTGAACCTTTTGCTGAAATTCTGCGAATATTATGACAGCTCAGATATAGAAAAAAAAATAAAAATTATACCCGCCTTGGTTGGTGAACGCAAAGGAAAAATTAACTTGTAGGTCCACGTCAAAGCTTTTCCCCATAATTACAAATAGTTCAGGTTCATACATCACGAATCCTACGAGGTACCTAAACTAGATAAAGCACATTATGTGGTTTACATCCACAACGGGGGATACATTTAATGAGCGCTTGGGTTTTTTGTATATACAATACGCTAAATAAACACCGTAAAAATGCTGCTTTTAATTTAAAAGTTTTATGACGTGTTTACATTGACCAGATATGCATTTAAGTCCACTAAGCTGACGGGATTCACATACGGCAAACATTGCCCTATTTGCATGCATATGTTGTATAGCAACAGAATATTACATTTACGGCATGTTTACTTAGAAATGGCTTTTAATTAAAAATACACAATTTATAAACAGCGAGCGAGGAGTCTATTTAATTTAATATTGAGCACTGTGGCCTGTATACATTGGAAGACACATACAATAAATGACATATCGGAATTGCTCTTACGTAAGCGCCAGCCATTTGGACACTGTTGGAAACTTCCACAATTCCAAGATAAATGTTGCTTTCTAAAAAAAAAAAATTGAATTAAAAAATATATAAAATATAAATAACATAAAAAAATACAATAAAAGTAAGAAGAGCAATGTCATGTGACCTCTTGCTCCACGGTAGGTTCACCTGTCTGTTGAGCTATGGTCCTAATGCTGCTTGTTTCTACTACTGTCACAGGGTATGTATTGATGGAACAGGGGCCCCTAGGCTGGCCCTCAGACACAAGACTGAGCACTGTCCCTTATCTCGGAGGTAGGCTTGATGGTAGCCAGGTCTGAGCCCGCAGGGTGACCCTGACTCTTGTCCGAGCCCTGATCTTACTCCCCCTCTCCCACACCATTGGGGCAGGCCAGAAACACAAAAACAAAATCCCACAAAAAAGACCTGGACAAGGAAGAACGAAAACTGGTACACACAGCATTCAAACACAAAGGAGAGACAATCTGTCTACAGGGTAATAAAGAAAAGGGAAAGATGTAAATGCATAACAGGGAAATTTTGGTCCTAATGCTGATGGTTTCTATTACTGTCACTGCATATATAATCATGGAACAGGGGCCCCTAGGCTGGCCCTCAGACTCAAAACCCTGCGCTGTCCCTTATCTCAGAGATAGGCTTGATGGTAGCCAGGTCCGAGTCCCCAGCGTGCTCCTAACGCCTGTCTGAGCTCTGATCTTACTCCCCCTCCCCCACACTTGGAGTGGGCCAGAAACACAATAACAAAATCCCACAAAAAAGACACAGACAAGGGAGAACGAAAACTCATACACAAAACACTCAAACACAAAGGAGAGACAATATGTCTACAGGGGAATAAAGAAAAGGGAAGGAACTAAATGCACGACAGGGGAACTATGGTCCTAATGCTGATAGTTTCTATTACTGTCACGGGGTATGTACAGGGGCCCCTAGACTGGCCCTCAGATTCAACACCCTGCGCCATTCCTTATCTCAGAGGTAGGCTTGATGGTAGCCAGGTCCGAGCCCCTAGTGTGACCTTAACTCCTGGAGCACTGATCTTACTCCCCCTCTGCCACACCCTTGGGGCGGGCCAGAAACAAAATAACAAATTCCCACAAAAACAACACATACAAGGGAAAATGAAAACTAGTACACACTGCACTCAAACACAAAGGAGAGAAAATATATGTACAGGGGAATAAAGAAAAGGGAAGAAAGTAAACGCACAACAGGGGAATTTTCACACCACTCAAAATTGTAACACAAATCACCGTAAACAGGATAACCACTAAGACCGGAATTGCTCTAGCTATGCTATAGCTATTATCGGCGCGTACTGGAAGAAACCCATACCTTAAATAGAAAGGCGACAGCTACATGTGGGAATTAACAACTTGGGCTCCTAGTTCCTGCTCACCAGTCTGCAGGAATTAACTCCTGCAGGATTGAAGACCAGTGAACCTGAATCAGCTGAGGCCCGGCTCTGGCTGAACCATTCTGAAGTCACAAGTTACTTTTCAGACTCTGTAATATGAACAGAGTCTGACGATGTCGTGCTACCAAGTGCGTGCAGAGGTGAATATCGCATGACAATTACCTTTAATTTTCCTTTCTAGTCCTTATTGTCTTCAGATATTTTCCATTGTCCTGTTTTGTTTTGCCCAATCACACTCTGGGTGGGGATATATATATTCTCCCTTTACTCGTCTCCTTGCTGGCTATAGCTCTATTTGGACTGGTTTCAGGGAGTTCCAGGTCTTCATCTTAGGGATTTATTTTGGAGAAAACACCAGGTGAGTACTTGCTCTATGCCGGTGTTGTTTTCCTTCCAAGTCCTTACTCCTTTCTCCATATTTGTACATGTGTTTGTGTTTGCACACCTTCCTCTCTTCTTATAGGCAATATGTGGCGGACTCCCCACTGGTCCTTTAAGAGGCACGAGAAACCCCTCAACGGCCTTTCAGGGAGCCAGGTCCGAGGTGGTGCTCAGCTCTAAGTAAATTTTTGAGCTGGAAGTGCGGTTATTGATTTAGCAGGACACTGAATACACCTCAATGGACACTTGAACCTTCATCTTCATATGACACCGGAGTTTTCAAAATACTTTTTGTAACATTTGCAGTGATACAATTCACTAATTGATCAAATAACTTTATAAAAATCGTTTCTGGTCACAAATGTTAATGGTAGCAGTTTGCACAAGTAAGTCTGACTGAAAGGTTTCCTTTAAGGAGAGGACAGACTAGACTTGAGCCCACCAGAGGAGATGATACAAAAGGCCGCTTTACATGCAGCGACATCGCTAACGAGATATTGCTGGGGTCACGGAATTCGTGATGCACATCCGGCCTCGTTAGTGACGTTGTTGTCTGTGACACTTACCAGCGACCACTAACGATCCGAAAAGTGCCCAAAATCGTTGGTTGTTGACACGTCGTTCGTTTCCCAAAAATCGTTGCTCGTTTGGTACGTAGGTTGTTCGTCGTTCCTGAGGCAGCACACATCGCTACGTGTGACACCCCGGGAACGACGAACAACAGCGTACCTGCGTCCTCCGGCAACGAGGTGGGAGTGACGTTCATGTGCTTGCTCTCTGCCCCTCCGCTTTTATTGGTGGCCCTCTGTGTGACGTCACTGTGACGCCACACGAACCTCCCCTTTAAAAAGAGGTTGTTCGCCGGCCACAGCGACGTCGTTAGGAAGGTAAGTTGGTGTGACACGTACCGGCGATATTGTTCGTCACGGGCAGCGATTTACCTGTGGCGCACAAATGACGGGTGCGGGTGCGATCGCTAGAGACATCGCTAGCGATGTCGCAGCATGTAAAGCAGTCTTAGGGGTCCACTATCCAAAGGTTCAGAAAAGTTAAATGACCCCCTAGTTCAATCACACTAGACAATCTTATGAATTTTGTGGGTTTAAAAGCATAACTGGTCCATTATGGACCCATCTGGTCTTGGGATTATGTTGTGACTGGAGCCATTCTATTATGTCTGGTCCAAAGCTTTCTCAGACTGGAATACACCAAGTCCACAAGCCAACAGAAAATGAGATTGAAGGTGTCACATGGAGTTTTCCCACAAACTTCACCAACTGTCATGGAGGTGTTGGGCTTTGTTCAGATTACAGATTCTGACACTGTGCTCAATGGTTTCTCTGGTGTCTGGGATAAACACAGGCAGACTCTGGCATTGATCTGCTGTGTGCTGATTCATAGGCAGGCTAGCAAGAGTTAATCTCTGCTGGTCTGCTTGCTCCTTTGATCACATACTGTGGGGAGGCTTATCACAACTGCTGCCCTCTTATTTATGCTGGTTGAAACCTTCCACCCATGCTAGCTATAGTTTGTCTATGTTGGTGTGTGAGGTGTGGTGTCCCAGACTTCCTGGTGAAAGTTGTGCCTATGACATCTGCTCCCGTCCTATTTATGCTGGTTGAAACCTTTCACCCATGCCAGCTATAGTTTGTTCAATGATGGTCTGTGAGGTTTGGTGTCCCAGACTTACTGGTGAAAGTTGTGGTCATTGCTTGGTGCAGTTGTGGACTGGAGTTTACCCCTGTTGTTTTGTAGATTCCTTCCTGCTCTTATTTTTCCTCTTGAATCTCTTATTGTCTTTACTTTTGTGTGTGCTGTGTGACAGAGTTTTGGTTTTCCATTGGCTGTCTTTATCTGCAGGTTTCATCACACTTCTGTACCATCCCTCATGGGCGGAGGGGGAATCAGCTCACAATTGGTCAGGAGCAGGACCATGAAGGAGATTTAGGCATCTCCACCATCAGGAGTATCCCTGAGGTTAGGGATAGCATATGGCCTCCTAGCTTGAGGGACAGCTTAGAAGCTTCTGCTATCCCAGAGTCATTGAGACAGAAGGTCCCACAATTCAGCTGTACAAAAATGAAAGAACTAAATAAACTAGTAAAAGAAAATAAAACATAAGCAAAGAAGAAATACAAATTTGAAAATAGGGAAAACATTTGTACCAAATTATAAGGATAAAAGAAATAGCTAAGAAAAACATTTTATAGATAATAAACAATGAACTAAAATTATTGAAGTAAAATATATAAAAACAGAAAAGGGAGACGTAAAAAAACCCATGTATTGTTAATAGTCTCATAATACATGCTTGTGGGTTTTCTGGTTTTATTATTTAAGTGCTGTTTTTGCAACCAATTGATTTATGGGACATCGTGACCAGACTTTTTTTTTACTTTTTGGGATTTGTCAGCCTTAATAGGAATTATTTTTGTGTTTGTTGGTGTGCGTCAACAAGTTGTAGATTGTTTTCTCTGGCATGGTCGAATCTTTTTATTGGTCGTAAATTGGAATAAATCTGCTTTTAGTGAGTAATCATTGCTTAGGAAACAGAAAAGTACATTTCCAAGAGTTCTCCCATAGGGCTTTTATGAGTTACCACAAAGCCCAACTTATAAACCACTAGTTTTTGTCCGGAGTTCATCAATATAAACGAATTGTTATAGGAACCAAAACTAAACTTCACTTTATATGTATACTAGCTGTAGTACCTGGCATTGCCCGGGATAGTAACTAAGCCCCTCTCTCTCACTCTCTCTCTCTCTCTCACTCTCCCACTTTGCCTCTCTCCCACTCTCCCTCTCTTCCTCTTTCCCTCTGTCCCTCTCTCCATCTCTCTCTTCCTCTCTCCCTTTCTCCCACTCACCCACTCTCCCTCTCTCCCACTCTCTCTATTCCTCTCTCCCACTCTGCCAGTCTCCTTCGCTCCCACTCTCCCACTCCCCTCTCTCCCACTCTTCCCCTCTCTCACTCTCCCACTGTGCCTCTCTCCCACTCTCCCTCTCTCCCACTCTCCCTTTTTACCACTCTGCCACTCTCCCTCTCTCCATCTCTCTCTTCCTCTCTCCCTTTCTCGCACTCACCCACTCTCCCTCTCTCCCACTCTCTCTATTCCTCTCTCCCACTCTGCCAGTCTCCTTCTCTCCCACTCTCCCTCTCTCCCACTCTTCCCCTCTCTCACTCTCCCACTTTGCCTCTCTCCCACTCTCCCTCTCTTCCTCTTTCCCACTGTCCCTCTCTCCCACTCTCCCTCTTTACCACTCTGCCACTCTCCCTCTCTCCATCTCTCTCTTCCTCTCTCCCTTTCTCCCACTCACCCACTCTCCCTCTCTCCCACTCTCTCTATTCCTCTCTCCTACTCTCCCACTCTCTCACTCTCCCACTTTGCCTCTCTCCCACTCTCCCTCTCTTCCTCTTTCCCTCTGTCCCTCTCTTCCACTCTCCCTCTTTACCACTCTGCCACTCTCCCTCTCTCCATCTCTCTCTTCCTCTCTCCCTTTCTCCCACTCACCCACTCTCCCTCTCTCCCAATCTCTCTATTCCTCTCTCCCACTCTGCCAGTCTCCTTCTCTCCCACTCCCCTCTCTCCCACTCTTCCCCTCTCTCACTCTCCCACTTTGCCTCTCTCCCACTCTCCCTCTCTTCCTCTTTCCCACTCTCCCTCTCTCCCACTCTCCCTTTTTACCACTCTGCCACTCTCCCTCTCTCTCTTCCGCTCTCCCTCTATCCCACTCACCCACTCTCCCTCTCTCTCTATTCCTCTCTCCCACTCTGCCAGTCTCCTTCTCTCCCACTCTCCCACTCCCCTCTCTCCCACTCTTCCCCTCTCTCACTCTCCCACTTTGCCTCTCTCCCTCTCTTCCTCTTTCCCACTCTCCCTCTCTCCCACTCTCCCTCTTTACCACTCTGCCACTCTCCCTCTCTCCATCTCTCTCTTCCTCTCTCCCTTTCTCCCACTCACCCACTCTCCCTCTCTCCCTCTCTCCCACTCTCTCTCCCTCTCTCTCACTCTGCCAGTTTCCTTCTCTCCCACTCCCCCTCTCTCCCACTCTTCCCCTCTCTCACTCTCCCACTCTCCCTCTCTTCCTCTTTCCCACTGTCCCTCTCTCCCACTCTCCCTCTTTACCACTCTGCCACTCTCCCTCTCTCCATCTCTCTCTTTCTCTCTCCCTTTCTCCCACTCACCCACTCTCCCTCTCTCACACTCTCTCTATTCCTCTCTCCCACTCTGCCAGTCTCCTTCTCTCCCACTCTCCCACTCCCCTCTCTCCCACTCTTTCCCTCTCTCACTCTCCCAGTCTCCCTCTCTCACACTCTCCCTCTCTCCTACTCTCCCACTCTCCCTCTCTTCCTCTTTCCCATTCTCCCACTCTCCCTCTCTTCCTCTTTACCACTCTGCCACTCTCCCTCTCTCCCACTCTGCCAGTCTCCCTCTCTCCCACTTTCCCTCTCTTCCTCTCTCCCACTCTGCCAGTCTTTTTCTCTCCCACTCTCTCTTCTACTCTCTTTCTCTCTCTTTCTCTCTCTGTCCTACTCTCACTCTCCCTCTCTCCCACTTTCCTTCTCACCACCAAAATCATATTAACTGAAACATAAGCTTCTTATATTAACAATGTCCTTCATTTCCTATAGCAACCAATCAGAGCTCCTTTTAATGGCCTGTACCAAATTAAAGAAGAACTGTGATTGGTTGCTATAGGCCACCTGATAAATATCCAGGGTTACTGTCAAAATAGCCAATATATTACCCCACATATCCAAACAGTAAGTAAGCGTTTTTTTTGGGGGGGACGAGTGACTGTAAAGCGTGGGGTTAAATTTTCCCGACAAAATATAGTCTATGACGTTCCCTGAGTCATATGTTGTGATTGTGCAAAATTTCGTGATTGTAAATGCGACGGTTCAGATTCCTTTAGCGGACTTACACACATGAACATATACACTCAGCTTTATATATTAGATATAGTATCTCCTAAGACCAAAGGGTAATATTAAAGATTTGGGGAATTTTGTATTGGGTCAGTTTCTATAGATTTGGAATATTAAAGGATAATCTTCCTTTGCCGTCTGCAAGTTAACGAGTGGTGACTACGGGATCAGACTACGCAGTGATTGTTTGTAGTCTGTAACCGTGGCGATGCATATGTCTGCATTGAAGCTGGTAACATATTTTTGAAACAGTTTTCAAAGTTCTATCCTATTAGATACATTTCAGGAACCTAAAAAACTGTTACAAAGTTACCCGTACTCTTTAAATGAGCTCATCGTTTTCATGCTTGAATCATTACATCATAATTAGTCCTCTATTACACACATATTATCAGTCGTCTTTAGTAGGGTCAGCTCATGTTTTCCCGAGAGTCTCAGTTATTTCTGTTCTTTCATAATATTCCATTAAATGTGCATATCTGTTTTTTTGGCTAACTTTGTTCTCCAGAGCCACTGACCTGGCAGAGATTTTAAAGGCTTTCCCCAATTAGCATGCAATTAATTAATTAAGGCTTCTATGAGAACTAGAAATCTGGACTATGTTTTCCTCGAGGAATAGAGACGGACATCATTCCGCTAATTTCTGAAATGTCTTAATTGTGCACTATGAGAAGCAAATGTGTAGCAACATTTATGCTAAGATTTAGTCTCTAAGCATCATTTGGTGGAAAAATGTGTGAATATGGTGTTTTGCGAAAGTATTCAACCCCTTAAACAAGTCAATAAATGTGTCCAAATTCCACATTTAATTTACTCTGCAATATTTTAATCACAAGCCAGTATGCTCTTGAAGCCAGAAAACGAAAATGTGCTGCTTGCTTAAGTATTCAACCCCCTTCAGAATACTACATGAAAAATTCCACCAACTTTTGCACAACAAGTAATTTTTTTTTTCTTCTCAACAGATAAGCGACAGGTTGTTAAGGTTGGATAGACGACGATTGAGATAAATATTCTTAATTGGATTTGGGTTTTAGCCATTTGTTCATTGAAGGGTATTAATAGTTTTGGTTGCTCAGTGCTATTGTAATTTTTTTTTCTAATGCTTAAAATATTAGTGAAAGTTCCAGTATAGCAGAATGTATCAATTAAAAATGGTTGTCCGCTGACGGAATACTAAATGGCTGCCACCAATCAGTGGTCACTGATTGGCTGCAGCGGTCATATGACATACAAATGGTTGACAGAACAGCACTGATGGGAGTTAAGTACAGTGGAACCTTGGATTACGAGCATAATTCGTTCCGGGAGTGTGCTCTTAAACCATGTTTCTCTTAATCCAAGGTTCCACTGTATTTCATTTTCTTTTTTCATGTGGGGAACTTAAAGGGAACCAGAGATAGGTCAGACTAGGACAGGGTAACAGCTTTCCAACAAAACTTATATTGTTCCTTTATGTCACAATGATTATGGGATATTAGGGAACTGTGGCTCCTAAGCTGTGCCCCATGCTAGGAGGCTCTATGCTATCCCTAAGCTCAAAGATACTCCTGATGGTGGAGAGGCCGGAGTCTCCTTCCTGGCCCTGCTTCTGAACAGTCCTGATCTGATTCCCTCTCTACCCATAGAGGGACGGGACAGGAGTGTGATGAAACCCACAAATATAGACAGACAAGTGAGAACCAAAACTCTGCCACACAGAACACACACAAAGGATAAGACAATAAGAGATTAAGGAGGAAAACAAGAGCAGGAAGGAGGCTACAATACAGCAGGGGTAAACTCCACAACCGCACCAAAATCTGGGACATGACACTTATCAGACTAATAAAGAATAAACTATAGCTGGGATAGGTGGAAGGTTTCCACCACAATAAATAGGAGAGGAACAAATGTAGCGCGGGTTCAGTCACCGCTCATAGTATAGTGAGTGGTAGCTGTAACCACACCTCCAACACTGACTGACAGCCAGATCTAATACAGAGCGGCTGTCAGTCAGTGTTGGGGGGGCACAGTAACAGCCGTCGCTCACTATACACTGAGCTTTGACTGAACCTGTGCTGGCACCACCTCTATGCTGCCAGAAGGGATAAAGTTAATTCCCTCCCAGCAGCGTGGTTCCTAGTGCGGGCACCAGGCAGCTTCAAAATGCTATCAACCTGCAGATTAACCCTATCTATCTGTGGGTTAACATTTTTCATGTGACCATTTCCCTTTAAATGCATGAATTTAGGACTAAAAATCATGTTTGCAATTAGGTTTCATTAAAAATATTCCCTTATTTGCCTTCTGCAGCTTCTGTGCTACACTGTCTATCACGAGTTATCTGAGAATCTGTCAGTGAGCTCTTAAGAGTTTGTAACTTTTTATTTCTGAGTTCCTCTCAAGGTTGAATGTGCAGAGAACAAGAAGCCTGTAAAAGTCAAACGGTGGAACATTTTTGAACAGATACATCACCCCTTTAATTGCACCCTAAACTCTCACGGGTTCAGCTCCGAATGGGGCGCAGTGTCATATTTAAACCGACACCAACCAAAGTTTGGGGTGTAATCTTACTTTTCTCATAATCTCAGGAAGGTTCTGAATGGGGCAAATTATTCCCATCCATACGTCATTTGTGACACCAATAAATAGAATTTCCAAATTTGTATCAAATAATCATAAAATCAAATTTTTAAGTTGTTTATAAGAACCGTTCCCTCTTAAATCCTAATTCCTGCTGGTGAGGAGTAGCCGGTAATCGCCGGCCAGCCACGACTGATACAGACATATTCCTTACTAATAAATCCAATATTTAGGTCAACACCGAGACCATCTTTACAGCAAATATTTTCACAGCATATGCTTTTCATTTTGACTGTGTGTGGTGCCGATGAAGTTTTGTCATCCAATGTAATTCCTGCCAGAGGGTAGAATTTGCAAAATAATCGGAAAAATATTAAGAGATAAAAAGAAAAAAAAATCTTAACCTTTCCATTGCCAAGAGAAATTATTCTTTTGTTTTACTCAATGATAATTCCTAATATTTCGAAGAATCTTGTATTTATAAGATTGCTTTTCTACTTCTCAAACCTTTAGATAAGATAATTACTATCAGCAAGCAGAATTGATGTATGCAGTGCCTGTTTTATGGACTCAATATCACTCTATGGGCCAAAATTACCCTCCAGAATAACTATTTTAGCAGAAAACTTGTAAGGAGATGTACTTGTTGTCACATTTCCCCCTGAAGACTCCAATCACGTTATTTTGTAGTAGCAACGGGTTGGTGTTGTTGTATTAGTGTCTTTTAGGTTTTCCGGATGGTTGAGGATGATCATCATTAAAGAGGGAGGAATGTAAGGAGATGGATTTGTCACATTTCACCCTGAAGACTCCAATCATGTTACTGTGTAGTAGCAATGGGTTGGTGTTGTTGTATTGGTGTCTTCTATTTTTTCTGGATGGTCGAGGACGACCAGCATTAAAGAGGGTGGAATGTAAGGATATTGACTTACTGTTATTTTCCCCCTTGAAGACACCAATTACATTATTGTCTAGTAGCAATGGGTTGACATTGTTGTATTGGTGTCTTTTAGAGTTTCTGGGTTGAGGACGACCATCTTTAAAGAGGGAGGAATACGAGAAGATGGACTTGTTGTCATGTTTCGCCTGAAGCCACCAATCATGTTATTGTCATGTAATGTAATGTGATGTATAATGTCAAGTGTAATGTGAATAAAGTCATGCCTCATTTTGAAACTAATGTGTCATGTGAATTATTCTATGTAGTTGTTGACAGTAAGGTCAGCCATACAGTATATCATAAAAGTGAGTACACCCCACACATTTTTGTAAATACTTTATTATATCTTTACATGGGACATCACTGAAGATTTGACCCTGTGATACAATGTACAGTGTCAGTGTGCAGCTTGTATAACAGTGTAAATTTGGTGTCCTCTAACTCAACACATAGCCATTAATGTGTAAACAACTGCCATTAAAAGTGAGTACACCTCTAAGTGAAAATGGCCAAATTTTGCCCAATAACCATTTTCCCTCCTCAGGGTCATGTGACTCATTAGAGTTACAAGGTCTCAGGTGTGAATGAGGAGCAGGGATGTTACATTTGGTGTTATCCCTCACACACACTCTCATACTGGTCACTGGAAGCTCAAAATGGCTCCTCATGGCAAATAATTCTCTGAGGCGCTGAAAAAAAGAATTGTTCCTCTACATAGAGATGGCCGAGGCTATAAGAAAGTTGTCAGCACCCTGAGACTGAGCTGCAGCACGATGGCCAAGACCATATAGCGGTTTAACAAGATAGGATCCACTCAGCACAAGCCTTGCTATGGTCAACCACAGAAGCTAAATTTGGCCAAAAAATTCAATATGCATTGAAAGTGCCTTATTTTGCCCTTATGTCTCTCGAGTACGGGGATTTTCTGAAGATCTTCACTGTGCCCCGATGCTGCCTGTGTCTATTAGACTTTGGGCAATGCATGTTGAGACATCTCTAATGTTGTGATATCTTGACATCATGACGTGCCTCAACTAAGCTTTACTCAGCACAAGAAGTATTCGGGCAGAGCACCGGATGACCAGAAGTGACTGAAGTCAGCGGATGACCATGCAGAGTGCTGGACCGGTGAGCAGAGAAATGCCTATATTGTTTTTAGTATTTTTTAACACCTTTCCCAGCCCCTTAGTGTCCAGCAAAATGATGGCAAGCTTTATTCATCCAAAGTGAATCACAAAAAGTTCATATTCGAGGAGAATTCGATTTGCTCATCTAAAGTCATCCATTCATTTGAAGAGGATCCATCTTCAGTCACATCCATTCATTTGGAGGATCCCTTGTAAAAACCTATGTAGGGTCAACAATTGGTCAAGGTTTCTATTGAGGTCCCAGAGGCTAAATGTTTAGCTTGGCAGTGCTGACTTTCAACGACTGAGTCCTGACTGTAGATCCAACCCAAGTGATATGCTCGCTTGGCAAGGACTATATTAGTGGGTCTACTGGACCGAAGGTACTGTTCACTTGCCTGTAGGAGCAAACAGGACCGACCACCGAGTCTTCACTACTGCCACTGGCAGCAGGTACACATGCTGGCAGGCGGCCGGCAGACGGCAGCCCCAGGGGTTCTGCAATACCTCGCCAGCTGGTGGCACATATACAGTACAGTCTCTGATTGAAGCAGTAACAGGCAGAGTCGTGGATCCATCTGGTATGGATGGATGGATAGATGGATACAGCGGCAGCGACCGGCTTATCATGGTAGCCAATCGGCGTGGATGATCGTGCAGCATCAGCAGCTTAGAATAGCACTGAAATATAGATAGATGTGAGCAGAAGCACTCATCACAAATACAGCAGCAGCACAATGGAACCTGAGAACTAGCAATGTTCGGAACTCAGTGCCCAGGCACCTCCCTTCAGGGGAAGGTACCTTAAATACCTGAAACCTCTCAGCTTACCTGAGAATCTATTTGGGTCCGGGTGGCTATGTGTGCACCCTTCAGGCAGTACCAGGAAGCCTGTGAGGTGTACACAGGCTCTGGGAGACAGCAGCATGGGCCAGGGATTGGGCAGCCACTGCAGGATGAGGAGGGCAAGACAGTACAGGGTTGCTGGTATGGGCGTTACACCGAGTAGCATAAGTTCACCCAAGACTTCCTTTCGGACAATTTAGTTTCCTACACTAGAAAAACATATTGATTGATAATTAATTGGTTTTGGAAAAAAATAAGTCTATAGAGGGCATGGTCTACACCTAACGAGGACTGGCAGGGCATTTGCCCTTGGTTTTGGGTGTGATACTCTACATTGTTGGGGTTATTTAGATAAGGGGCTATGGTGGCAAACAATCTTTGACCTTCGAGGTCTTGTCATGAGACTAAAGGCCGCTTTACACGCTGTGACATCGCTAGTGATGTCGCTAGCGATCGCACCTGCCCCCGTCATTTGTGCGACACGGGCAAATCGCTGCCCGCGGCAAACAATATCGGTTGTGTGCGTCACACGAACTTACCTTCCTAACGACGTCACTGTGGGCGGCGAACAACCTCTTTTCTAAGGGGGCGGTACGTGTGGCGTTACAGCGACGTCACACAGCGAGCCACCAATAGAAGCGGAGGGGCGGAAAGCAGCCGTATTAACGTCCCTCCCACCTCGTTGCCGGAGGACGCAGGAACGCTGTTGTTCGTCGTTCCTGGGGTGTCACACGTATTAATGTGAGCTGCCTCAGGAACGATGAACAACCTGCGTCCTGCACCAACAACGATATTTGGGATTAGAACGACGTGTCAACGATCAACGATAACGTGAGTAATTTTGATCGTTAGCGGTCGCTCGTACGTTTCACACGCAACGACGTCGCTAACAAGGCCGGATGTGCGTCACGAATTCTGTGACCTCAACGACATCTTGTTAGCGATGTCGTTGCGTGTAAAGCCCGCTTAAGAGTGTCTGAATATTTCTGACAATGAAATTAGATTGTGGGTCTGGGGTCAAGGGCCACAGTAAATACATTAGACCGAGTTGCCATTTTGATGAGCCGATGTGGCCGTTGGTAAGACCGGTTGGCATAACATCCTTAGGGGAACTTTGCACGCTGCGACATCGCAGGCTGATGCTGCGATGCCGAGCGCGATAGTCCCCGCCCCCGTCGCAGCTGCGATATCCTTGTGATAGCTGCCATAGCGAACATTATCGCTACGGCAGCTTCACATGGGCTCACCTGTCCTGCGACCATCGCTCTGGCCGGCGACCCGCCTCCTTATTAAGGGGGCGGGTCGTGCGGCGTCACTGTGACGTCACACGGCAGGCGGCCAATAAGAGCGGAGGGGCGGAGATGAGCGGGATGTAAACATCCCGCCCACCTCCTTCCTTCCGCATATCCTACGGGAGCCGCGGTGACGCCGGTAGGAGATGTTTCTCGCTCCTGCGGCTTCACACACAGCGATGTGTGCTGCCGCAGGAACGAGGAACAACATCGGACCATCGCGTCAGCGTAATCATGGATTACAGCGACGCTGCACCGATGATATGATTACGACGCTTTTGCGCTCGTTATTCGTATCATCGAGCCTTTACACACTACGATGTCGCATGCGATGCCGGAAGTATGTCATTTTCAATTTGACCCCACCGATATCGCACCTGCGATGTCGTAGTGTGCAAAGCCCGCCATAGTCTGATTCCTCAGCCCCATTTTCTACACGTTAACAAATCTGCTAAATGCTGTAATTGAACCTAAAGTTCTATTTTTTCCATCTCTGCGAGTTTTAATGTGATTTATACCCTTCTATCCGCGTAATATCAATAGACACGATGCCAATGAGCTGATGGGAGTAAAATCAATAGGTATAATTGTGCTGACATGGTGAGATAATTAAATGTACAATTCATTTTTTAGAGTACTGAAAAAAAAACCACGTTGGGAAATACTTTTTTTTTTAAATAAAAATGTCATGTGCTGATGGCAGACGATGACCACATTTTTTCTCCTGATCTTTTCGCATTTCCATAAACGTTAACTATGTCAAATTAGACACGTCCGCAGATTTTATAATTCCTGATTAAGAGGGTGATGGGGCTGGAGCCTGCATACATCAGCTTTATTTTTTTTTTTTTGAGCCAGGGCAAAGAAAGTAAGTAATGAAATAAGTAATGAGTAATGAAAATCTCTTTCTTGCCTTCACCGAGAAGGATACGTAAATTCTGCTATTTATTGCGAAAATATTCTAAATGTAGCAAAGTAAAATTAATTCTTTGTGCTTTGCAATTATTTCGTTTTTGGATTCAGACCGAATTGTATCTGCTGGCCCAATTTGAGTGAATTTGCCTAAAATATATTTTGGGATATTATCTCATCTCTAGTCAGAGCTTGAGCCCAAACCAATGGTCTGCTGGGCCACACTGATGATTGAAGTGGCCATACTGTTGGCCAACAGCTCTTCCTTCCAATCTTCTTAAACTCAGCTCGGTCAAGTGTACATGTGTTCTTAATGGAGGTAGACTAGTGTAACGTCCTTCCATACCGGTGTACCCGCACTGCCCCCCTCCCCCAGTGGGAATGCCGGCTCTCTCGCCTTCCCGGTCGCCCAGCGTTGGTGTCACAGATGTGTCTGGACCTTCACGTACTGCTACTGGGACCAGGTGCAGAAGGGCCCGGCGATTGTCCAGACATTAATGGACGCTGTCCCTGTAAGGGCTGGATTTAGGTTTTCTTTCTGTTTCTTGCCAGGTTGGAGGAGCCTTTCCTCCAGCTGGTAATTAAGGGCCTTTATAAGGTTGCGCCTCTCACTGCTCCAGTGCGGGTTATACTCTTCACTTGGAGAAGTTGCTTGCTCTGGTGTGCGAATTGCTTCAGACTACTGTAGCTGTATTTTCTGAAGATTCCCTCTCAAAGATAAGTTGTTTTTTCCTTTTTCCCCTTTTGCTGGTTATTTTTGTATTTGTTTTTCCCCTCGTTGATTGGTGGGTGGTGGGATTTAGTCCTATGGTCTGGCTAGGAGACAGGGGCACGTTGGCGGGCCACACTTCCTAACCATTATAGGTACCTGTGGTTTGAGGGTAAGCGCAGGGCCCCCCAGTGTCAGGGTCAGTGCAGGAGCCCTTGGTTCCCCCCCCTCAATGTGTTAAAGCCTCCCTTATTCCCAGGAGTCCACTTGCTGGGTGTATCTCCCAACACCCAGCATGATAGGTGGGTGCCCTGTCCTCTTTCGATGCTGATGTCTCCCAGCGACTGTGCATGCCACACAGGCCTCCTGGGAATGCCCATAGGGTGTGCATGCAGACACCCCCCTTTTCTTAAAGGGCCAGTAAGCCCTGACCCGGAAGTGCCTCTCAGCTCGCCTGAGAGGTACAAGATATTTCAGGCACCTTCCCCTTAAGGGAGGTGCCTGGGCAACGTGTTCTACATGTTGCTAGTCCTCTGGTCCGTTGTGCTGCTGCAATGGTGCTGTTTGCTGTTACTGATTCGTATCTGTGTTTAAGTATATTACAAGTTGCTGCTGCAACTATCCACACCGGCAGCTTCCTAAGATATCCGCTGCCACTGCTGCAAGCATCCACACCAGCTGCATACTACTATACCCACTGCTGCTGCCTCAAGTATCCACATTGGCCGCTGCTACAGCATCCATTCTTGCATCCTGGCTGAATCCACGATACCGGCTGCTGCTGTTTCTATCATCAGAGACTGTCAGTGTTTGTACCCCCGGGGTGAGCTGTTGCAGCATCAGTTTTCCCGAATGGCATCCGGTCTCATACCTGCAGCACAACACCCACATCATCAGAGGCTCTATGGAAAACCAAAAACCAGGTGTGGTTCTGTAGTCAAGCCCCTTTGGGTTTTCTGTGTGCTGTGGCCCAGTGGGTTTGCTAAACCCTTGCTTGCTTTGCAAGCAGAGCAAGGAGCCAGCACCTCCTAGATGACATATTTGGTGATAGCTTAATACGTGGTGCCCCTGGGCTTCAGGCGCCACAGGGTATTACACCACTTTTCAGGGGTAATATCTATCACGGGTCAGGAGGGGGTTAACCTGCCGATGCCTTTACAAAACACACACACATACAACAGTAAGATGCTTACTCACAGGGTAAGTAAGATGCTCACTCACCTGTCTGCCCTAGTCCAACTCACAGAGGGTTGGACTAGGGCAGACAGGAAAATTAGCCATCACAAAGCATGGGACCTTCCTGGTCGCTAGGACAACCACTAGCGGCGGGCACCACATGGGGAAGAAGTAGGCGCAACCAACACACCTAGAGTAGTACCTTCCTGGGCACAGCTTGGGATAACACCTAGCACTGACAACTGGAGTTAGTGTTTCTCTCTCTTCGTGGGCCCATGGCTTGGATCAGGAGGCTCGGCCCAGGTTCCGGATAGCTAACGAGGGACATTTCACTAAAAGGCTTTCATGGGCACTGGCGGTGACCGTTGACTATCCGAGATTGGCTGGAGCCCATCATGGCAGAGATAGGTGCTCTGGGGGCAGCGCCTGAACTATCTGTAAGTAAAAAGTCTTGGAACTGTAGCCCCAGCTTCTGCCTCTCCTTTACTGGCACCGGTGCCCAGCGCTGCGGCGCCAACATGGACTACTACCACTCCCGTCATCGTTCCGTCTGTGGGTAGCGACACCATTCCGGCTGCACTCAACATCGGCTCCTGCAAGAGACCCTGTAGTGGCGGCCTCCATCCCTGGCCGCGTACCACAGGTGGGGTCATGATCATCTAATAGACTCTCCTAACCGTTACTACCAGCCCATCCTCCATCCTGCCTCCCTACCACCCTCCAACCCTCCATTCTGACACGCGTCATGGGGAACGGAACCGGACCAGGCCACCCCGGGAAAATGCAGAGGATCTGCACCCCCGACTTGGCAACGAGTAGTTTAAAATGCCTGCCCCGTGGGGCGCTACAAATATCCTTGAGATCAAAGGATTAGACATCTTTTCTTCTCTCGTGCTCCGAATGAATAACAGCAGTACTAGCAGGATGGCCAATCTTTCTACACACACACACACACACACACACACACACACACACACACCCTTCATGCTGTGGCTTTTAACCGTATCAGTCGTGTGTCACTGAGGTCTTTCCAGTCTTTAACTGCACAATGTTTTAATCTTGCAAGGAAACCGGTGTATCACGTGCAAGATCGAGCAACCAATCTAATGATTGCACGGTTTTGATTGTAAATCAATTGTTTCCCTACATGACCAAGTGACTGTACAAGTGGCACAGGGCTGTTGTGGTTAGAAGCTGTAGTATGTCTGCTGGGTGTGAACGCAGTCTTAGTTTTATGTATATGGTCTCTATAAAGCAAAGCAGCCAATCGGATTTCAGCTCTCATTTTAGAATTTTTGAAAAAAATATTTTGTTTTGCATTTCTCTTGCACTGGATATGCTAAATATATTGTGGGGGAATTTATAAAACTGATTTTGTTGCCCCTAGCAACCAATCATTTTGAATTTTGTATTTGAAAATTGAAAGTTCCGCTTGTTAGTGTTTTTCTGTAAGGGGTACTTTACACGCTGCGACATCGCTAGCGATGTCGAGCGCGATAGCACCCGACCCCGTCGCACATGCGATATGTGGTGATAGTTGCCGTAGCAAACATTATCGCTACGGCAGCTTCACACGCACATATCTTGTCGGCGACGTCGCGGTGACTGCCGAACAATCCCTCGCTCAAGGTGGCGTTGCGTTCGGCGTCACCGCGACGTCAACGCGACGTCACTAAGCGGCCGGCCAATAGAAGCGGAGGGGCGGAGATGAGCGGGACATAACATCCCGCCCACCTCCTTCCTTCCGCATTGCTGGCGGGACGCAGGTAAGGAGATGTTTGTCGTTCCTGCGGCTTCACACACAGCGATGTGTGCTGCTTCAGGAACGTCAAACAACATCGTACCGGCAGCAGCAACGACATTATGGAATGGAGCGACGTGACACAGATCAGCGATTTTTTTACGCTTCTGCGCTCATTCATCGTCGCACCTAGGGTTTACACGTTGCGATTTCGCTACCGGCGCCGGATGTGCGTCACTAACGACGTGACCCCGACGATATATCAGTAACGATGTCGCAACGTGTAAAGTACCCCTAAGACAGTTACATAGATTCGCCCCATTCTTTTTTTTACTGGTTTGGTAAAGTTAAAATAGTTTGGCTGGAAAACTGTCATTATAGTTTTAAAACAATAGATTTAATGTGTCCGGACTCTTACCCTGGTGTTCGACATCAAATGAAAACATTCTTTGGAAAGTACATTTGTGAAATTTGCAAAATGTCCAAGTAGACAATATGGTGTTTGTTTTGTCTGGGAGCTGTCAAACACTCATACAAGAAATACACTTTCAGGAATGCACCACCAGAAGGACATCGGAAAAATGATCTGTGATTAGAACAGGTTTTAAGTGGACTTATACGTTCTGCACTTCAACATGTTAGCAGGATGTGGATGACCTCAATGGAGGGAGATGCCTGACGAGCCATACGGTAAATCTCACGAGCTCAAGGTCTTCTCAACAGAACACTTTGCTTACAAAGTCATGAACTCGTGTTTAACTCCCTTTGCAATAGAAAACATTTTACATCCTATGATGGAATAAGGTATCTAAGCTTTAATAAAGTATAAGAAATACAAAAATAACTGGTAAACTGGGAAGACTTGGTCAACAACCAATATGGCTTCCAGTGAGGCTCTTTCATGATTCCTCTGTGCAAGGCTTCTTGCACACAGGTGATGCTCTCCCGCGCCTTCCTGAACTTCAGAGCCAGCAGTGACATGTTTCCTTTGTGCAGAGAATTTTGCAATTGGAGATGCTCTGCTGTGTTTCTTTGAGCACTAGCTAACAGGTTGTTTGACAGCGCAGGATTCCATGCAGGCTCTGGGAGGTGCTGATTACTCAGGTGTTCCACCTTCCTGGGAATTGCTCTGTTTCATTACTGAGCATGCTCTCCCAGAACTTCGCCAGTCATACTCTCTGGTTCTGAAGTTGTGCTTTTGGCTTGTGTTAGTGCTTGTATTCTGATCTAAGTTTCTTGACTCCAGACAATTCATTGACTCCTCTCTACCCTGTTCTTGTTATTACCTCCTGGCTTCTGACCTCGGACCATTACCTGACTACGTCTTTGTCTGTTCCCTGAATCTATCACGTACTCTCCTGGAATTCTGACCCTTGGCTTGTGACTTGACCGCATTTCTACTTACTCTCTGTTTCCTGTCATGAGCTCCTTTTTCCTGACCCCAGCTTGCCTGCCTACCCTTCTGTCCATATTATCTGTAAGTAGTGACTAGAATCAGAAGCTCCTAGAGGCTGTGATATCCATGATGTGACTACAAAAGTGGCAACCACTACTAGGACCATAAGTCAAGTATTACTGGTAGAGATGAGCAAAACAATTTGTAGGACCCTGGCCCAGTGGCCACATCAGTAGTCCATGACTATTGGACAAGAGCCCTGCAAACCGCTTCCTATCTGCTAGTATTACTGGCTCCTCTTTTGATTAGCCGTCCTCCGGCAACATCAAGTGTGCATCAGGTCACAGCCAGGCCAAGTATTCAAAAGTGGAGCCAGAGATTCTGACAGGTAGGAGGTCGTTTGTAGGACTGCCATTTGGAGGTCATGGACTACTAACATGGCCAATGAACCAGGCTCATCTCTAATTACATGCCTATATGTCCAAATCGGCATTTCCACATTGGATACTTATGGTATATCCACAGGAAATTCGAAAAATGTCTCATGGTTTAAGACCTGCAACAATCTCTATAACAGAGATCTCCTGCCTCAACTCCCATGGTGGGGTGGCTTCAGGTCACCACATTCTGGAAGAGTATGTTAGCAATTTTCTCCAAATATTTCAACAGAAAACATAAAAATGGCATGATTTTTGGCTGTTTCCTAATTCCATTTATTCCCTACCAAGAAAAAGATATGGCAGGGGTCAAGAGATCCCCATCTAGAGGCTCAGGTCCTGTTTTCTGAGGATATGTCTACAGTTGGAGTATTCCTTTAATCTCTTTGCTATTCAAGGATTTTCGAATGGTTAGGTCCAATTTCATGTTATCTTTTTATTTCTATTTTAGAACCAAGCTTTTCAAATCTCCAGCAAGTCAACGTTCTTCTAAGGTTCCAGACCACAGGAGTCTTAATATATTGGCGTGACACCAAGCCTTTCCTCTTCCTTTACCTCAAAGTGGTGGCATAAAGTCCCATATAAATGGAGACTCAGGAGAATTGACTATCCATCAGTGTCCTAAAGAATGGGGACAATGGAATGGTTGAAAAAAGAAGATGGCGTAAATGATATTGGTGAAGGTGGGGGCGGTTGGTTTGGCACTCAGCTTTTAGTCTTCATTCTTGTGAAAGAGCAGAAAGATGTCTTGATTTTTGAACTACAATTTTTTCTCACTTAGGGTATGTGCACACGTTGCTTTTTTTTCCGCGCGGAAAAAAACGCACCCTCTGGCAGAGGGGAGAATTGTAAACAATGCTTTTTGAGAAACAACGCATCGAAAACGCATGCGTTTTTCATGCGTTTTTCATGCGTTTTTCATGCGTTTTTCATGCGTTTTTTTAGGTGCGTTTTTTAAGACTTGTCAGTGATAATAAAGTTGGTTGAACACAGACCTTTGGAAAAAAAAACCTGTGATGTCATTTCCTTCTCCACATTCTGTTTGGATAAATGGGAGGGCTTGGAATGGAAGGAGCACCATTTGAATTTTGGAAAAGTTGAAATAAACTTCGCGCACCAAGCCCCTTAGGTACCTATACGTCAGAAAACCCCCACAAGTGACCCCATTTTGGAATCTGCACCCATCAAGGATTTTATTCAGGAGTATATTAAGCATTTTGAATCCACAGCTACTTCACCCAAAATGTTGCTGTAGCAACAATATTCTCACTTTTAGGCCCGCTTCACATGTCAGTGAAAAACACTGACGTTTTTCACTGGCGTGTAAAACACGCACATGTCCCTGCGTGTGCCGTGAATCTAGGCACACGTGGGTTGTCTAAGTGCAATCCGGGCTCCGTTCTCCGTGGCCCGTGATTGCACTTAGAGATTAACTCACCTGCACCCGCTCCCGCTCTCCATGGTGCTGATCGCTCCCGCGGTGCAGCATCCGGCCGGCGCTGACCCCCGCAGCAGCTGCTTCCGGGTCGGCTGTGTCGTGCATCATGAATATGCGCAACAATAATGAGCCGGCACAGAAGGAACAGGGAGGATGGGCTGCAGAGGACATCGCTGGAGCCGGGTGAGTTAAAATGTTTTTTATTTTAAAAGCACGTTTTTTTCTGGCACGTGTTTCACGGATCACACCACTGCGTGGTCCGTGGGACATCAGTGATGCCAGAAAAAAATGGACATGTCTCCGTGCGGCAATCACGCACACGCGGGTACGCCGCATGGAGACACGTGCAGTGAAAAATCACTGACGTGTGAGCAGACCCATTCATTATAATGGGTCTGCGTATGTCAGTGATCCTGGTACGTTTAAAAAAAAGCACAAACGTCCCAGAATCACTGACGTGTGAAAGGGGCCTAAGGCTATGTGGCCATGATCCAGCGACACGGCGTCTAGTACACAGTGCCAGCCTTCCTGCAGCTGCCCATGCCCACGATTTGGGTTCAGGCTGCTGTGGAGCTCTATGCTACCTGCAGAGAACACTCGTCTCCGCAGCATAAATTGACATGCTGAGGCTCGGGAAGCCACGCTACCGGTCAGTTTATGCTGCGGAGAAAAGAAGCACAGTGGGCATGGGATCTCCAAAAATCCTTCCACTGTGCTTCTACTGCACAACGCAGCGTTATGGACGCAGGGAAAACACTCAGCGCCCATAACGCTGCAAACCCTGATTGTGGACACACAGCCTAAAAAGCGTCAATGGATGAAGGGATGTCAAATATATAGAACGTCCTACCCCCGCCTGCATATTCTAAGCTGGGACCTTTATTACCTTTCATGTGGCACTAAAGGGTGCCTAGCTTAGTATTTATCCAATAAAAAAAAAAAAAATGAAAAAAATGGCGTGGGGTCCCCCCTATTTTTGATAGCCAGTCAGGGTAAAGCAGACAGCTGTAGCCTGCAAACCACAGCTGGCAGCTTCATCTTGGCTGGTGATCAATTTGGAGGGCTCCCCATGTTTTTTTTTTTATTTATAAATAAAGAATAAAAAAAAAAATAACGTGGGGTCCCCCCAAATTAGATCACCAGCCAAGGTAAAGCTGACAGCTGGGGTCTTGTATTCTCAGGGTGGGAAGAGCCATGGTTATTGGACTCTTCCCAGCCTAAAAATAGCAGGCCGCAGCCGCCCCAGAAGTGGCGCATCCATTAGATGCGCCAATCCTGGCGCTTCGCCCCAACTCATCCCGCGCCCTGGTGCGTTGGCTAACGGGGTAATAAATGGGGTTGATACCAGATGTGTAATGTCACCTGGCATCAAGCCCAGCAATTAGTGATGTCACGGCGTCTATCAGACACCCGACATAACTAATTGACAGTAAACAAAAGCAAAAAAAGACAACAAAAAATGTTTTATTAGAAAAAACACTCCCCAAATCATTCCCTTGTTCTCCAATTTAATAAAAAAAAATGGGTCCGCAGAAATCCATATGGATGTCCCACGTCGGCTCTGGACCTTCTAGAATATGGGGGCACGTTCAGGAAACGTATCCCCCATTTTCTAGGAGGGCAGACCCTCCATTTGAGGAGAGTGGGTGCAAAAATCTGCACCCACTCTCCCCGGGTCACAGCTGCAGAGTGCGAGCAGCCAGCACAGCTCACACTGAACACAGTGCTGGCTGTCAGCTGCTCTGCACATGTGACCGGCCAGCGTGCACTGAAGGAGGAGGGGGCCGCGGGGGATCAGCGCTGCGACCGGACAGGTATGTATGACACCGGGGGGAATAGGGGGTGAACGGGCAGGGCCTGGGGAACAGTTTTCTGTCGCATGTGTTATTGCACATGCGACAGAAATCATAGGAGCAGGGCGGCCGGTGCGCTACTGTGCGCGCGGCCATGTTGGATTTTCGGGAGGGGGGTCGGGGGTCGGGGCAGGCACTTTGGCGACACCGGGGGCTTTGCCAGGAAGTGAGGTCAACAGGAAGCCTCTTGACCTCACTTCCAGGTAAATGCCTGCGTTCTGGCGTGCCGACAAAGGCCGCGGACCGCAACAAAAAAGCAGGTCCATGCGTTGTGGCTGCGTTCTGACCCCACATCATTGATTTCAATGGGGGAGAGAACGCAGCCACAACGCACAAAAGAAGTGACATGCTGCTTTTCTTTCCGCACCGATTTTTGGCATCCAAAACGCTGCGGAAAGAAACGCAGCATGTGCACTGATTTTTCAGCTTTCCCATACACTTTGCTGGGAAAGCTGAACGCATGCAATTTGCCACTGAAACGCTGCGGTTCAAAACGCAGCGTTTCCGCGGTAAAAAACGCATCGTGTGCACACAGCCTTACAGTAGGACTGAAGGAGAGCAGTCGAAATAGGGTTTTCGGCATTGGTGGTTGATGGTTGAGCTCTCCATACTTCCTTTGCTCACATGAGCAATTGACCAACGACCCAAGTCTAGAAATGATTGGTCTTTCACCCTATTGCCTCTACGTCCTCATTTTTCGATATTACACTTGCCGTCTTCTATCCTAACCATTTGGGTTCTAGCTTGGTTCTGGAGAGATTGTATTTCTCCTTCTATAAACATTAAAGTCCATTTATGGATTACTATAAAGCATTTTCTCATTGTGGAGAGTTTCAAGTTGTGGTATGGCGACTTATAGGAATTTAAGTATGCAAATACCCTCTTCATAGAGGAAGACGTCATCATGAGCTCGAGGACAGGAACCTTTATTCTAGGTGATATGTTTACGATCTTTAAAGGGTCATTATTAGCGATGAGCGAGCACTAAAGTGCTTAAATACATATTAATCGAATTGAATGGGTCTGATGCTCAGACCCGCTCAATTCGAGTAACTAGTACAGTTAGGTCCAGAAATATTTGGACAGTGACACAATTTTCGCGAGTTGGGCTCTGCATGCCACCACATTGGATTTGAAATGAAACCTCTACAACAGAATTCAAGTGCAGATTGTAACGTTTAATTTGAAGGTTTGAACAAAAATATCTGATAGAAATTGTAGGAATTGTCACATTTCTTTACAAACACTCCACATTTTAGGAGGTCAAAAGTAATTGGACAAATAAACCAAACCCAAACAAAAAATTTTTATTTTCAATATTTTGTTGCGAATCCTTTGGAGGCAATCACTGCCTTAAGTCTGGAACCCATGGACATCACCAAACGCTGGGTTTCCTCCTTCTTAATGCTTTGCCAGGCCTTTACAGCCGCAGCCTTCAGGTCTTGGTTGTTTGTGGGTCTTTCCGTCTTAAGTCTGGATTTGAGCAAGTGAAATGCATGCTCAATTGGGTTAAGATCTGGTGATTGACTTGGCCATTGCAGAATGTTCCACTTTTTTGCACTCATGAACTCCTGGGTAGCTTTGGCTGTATGCTTGGGGTCATTGTCCATCTGTACTATGAAGCGCCGTCCGATCAACTTTGCGGCATTTGGCTGAATCTGGGCTGAAAGTATATCCCGGTACACTTCAGAATTCATCCGTCTACTCTTGTCTGCTGTTATGTCATCAATAAACACAAGTGACCCAGTGCCATTGAAAGCCATGCATGCTGTTACGGTTGCTGCGAGCACTGGAGACTATGTCCAGATTTCTTGCTACTGCACATGTGCGAGCGCTGGAGACTAAGTCCAGATTTCTTGCTACTGCACATGTGCGAGCGCTGGAGACTAAGTCCAGATTTCTTGCTACTGCACATGTGCGAGCGCCGGAGACTAAGTCCAATCTTGGAGCCATTGCACATGTGCGGGTGACATCATCGCTGACACGAGGTCACATGTCTCTGACACCTTCTATGCCGATTGGTCGCTGGTCATGTGTTTGTGACGTCTTGCTCGGTGATAGGCCAGCATGACGTCACTCCTGTCGTTCTGGCAGCGGATTGGCTCTGGTGTCCTCCATCTTGGATGAGGCACAGAGTCTATATAAGACCCTGACACACGCCGCATGGTGCTCAGTCCTCTTGGTTCATGCATATGAGTAGACGCTCTGTGCGCGTTCCTCTAGGCATTCCTCTGTCTATGCTAGGTGAGCGCTACCGGCAGGGTAGCGTTCTTATACCTTACAGCTTCGGCTGCTGTCCGTATCCTTACCTCTTAGGGGAGCGGACATAGGCAGGTGCCTGAGGCACATGGTCTGGCTGGGCCTTGTGATTCTACTCATAGGTGGACGTTGCCGCTAGGGTAACGTTCCTTATACTGCGTCTGGCAGTTGTTCGTATTCTCGCACACTAGGGGAGCGAACAGAGGTAGGAGCTTTGTGCGGCTTACGCTGCTGTTCGTCTCTTTTGCACCACTAGAAGAGCGAACCTAGGTAGGTGCCATTTCGCACACATTGCCTTTGTCTCTGTGATTATTAACAGAGATCATTCCACACACCCTCCAAGTAAGGGAGGAATTGCTTTACTTACTTATTATATCCTTCTGTGAGTTAACAGAGGTATTGCACTCTGCCATAGTCTGCAGCAAAGTCTTTGCACGGTGGACCCTGACTGTCTGATACTCCTTTTAGGTTATTATCAGACAGCCCCCCGTAACATTAGGACTGAGCCAAGGGTCTGGCAGTTATGGCAGAATATCAGCAGTTACACCGTTACATACAAGTACTTGAGTCACGGCTCAAGAGTATAGAGGATAAACCTCAGACCATGGTGACATCTGCACATGATCCTCGACTTGCTCTGCCAAACAGATATTCTGGCGATGCCAGATCATGTCGTGGTTTCATTAGTCAGTGTCAGATACACCTAGAGGTCAACTCTTCTCGCTTCTCTACGGAGAGGTCCAGAGTAGGCTTTATCATCTCCTTACTTCAGGACAAAGCCTTAGAATGGGCGACTCCCCTATGGGAGCGCTCTGATATGGTTACTCTGAGACATCAAGACTTTCTTGATGCTCTTAAGGCGGTATTCATGGGTCCGCAGGTTACCCATGATGCGGCCCTGAGACTGTTAGATCTATCTCAGGGTTCGTTATCCACTAGTTCTTATGCCATTGCTTTTAGAACTCTGGTGGCAGAACTAGATTGGCCAGAGAAGGTGTTGATTCCTATCTTCTGGAGAGGGTTGGCAGGCTATGTCAAGGATGCTCTTGCTACTCGTGAGGTCTCTGCTTCTCTGGAGGACTTGATCACAGTAGCAACGAGGATCGATGTACGCCATAAGGAACGTAGACTCGAGGTCTCTTCCTCACGACCTAAGCATCGGGCTATTCCAGTTGTTGAGGGTCCACTACCATCTTCCTCAGCATCTGAAACATCTCCCACTCCTATGGAGTTAGGTCATACGTTCTCCAGACTACGCAAGTCTGGTCCTCCTATATGTTACGTATGTCGTCAGGCTGGGCACTATGCCAACAAGTGTCCTAGTCGTCAGGGAAACTCCCTGGCCTAGTAACCATTAGAGGGGGGTTACTAGAGACGTCTTCTGCACCCTCTAAGTGTTGTATCCCAGGTCAGCTCTCGTTATCTGAGAATACATGGCCTATTATGGCTTTTGTGGATTCCGGAGCTGACGGGATTTTTGTGTCCTCAGGATTTGTAAAGGGACACAATATTCCCTCTATCATGTTAGAGGCGCCTATTCCTGTCCGTGTTGTTAATGGAACTATGTTGTCTGACTCCATTACATTGAGGACAGTTCCCTTGCGCCTTTCCCTGTCTCAGGGTCACATAGAGGAGATTTCTTTTCTTGTTTTGCCTGAGGGTATAGACGACGTCCTTCTGGGTCTTCCATGGCTTCGGACTCATGCTCCTCACATTGACTGGGAGTCTGACAGCATTATTAGTTGGGGTTCGAAATGTCAGTCCCGATGTCTTCCCTTACCACCTAAGGTCGTTGCGGTTGCATCAACTGATCTCTCTCCCATACCTACACCCTATTTGGATTTCGCTGACATGTTCTCCAAACAGGGTGCTGAGGTTCTTCCACCCCATAGGCTGTATGACTGTGCCATAGACCTTATCCCAGGTTCGGTTCCACCTAAAGGCAGGGTTTACCCCCTGTCGATACCTGAGTCGGAGGCCATGTCGACCTATATAAGAGAGAGCTTAGAGAAGGGGTTCATTCGTAAGTCTGTGTCTCCCGCGGGAGCTGGGTTTTTCTTTGTTCGGAAGAAAGAGGGTGATTTGCGTCCCTGCATAGATTACAGGGGTCTCAACGCAATCACAATAAAGAACAAATACCCATTACCTTTAATTTCGGAGCTCTTTGACAGACTGAGAGGAGCTCAAGTTTTTACGAAGTTGGATCTGCGGGGTGCGTATAACTTGGTACGAATTCGAAAGGGTGACGAATGGAAGACCGCTTTTAACACCCGAGACGGTCACTATGAATACCTCGTCATGCCTTTTGGGTTATGTATTGCACCCGCAGTATTTCAGGACTTCGTAAACGATGTGTTCAGGGATTTACTGTTATCCTCAGTAGTGGTGTATCTGGACGACATCCTGATTTTTTCTCCTGATCTGGAGACTCATCGTCAGGATGTCGTTCGTGTCCTTTCCCGTTTAAGGGAGCACTCATTGTTTGCTAAACTCGAGAAATGTGTATTCGAGCAGTCCTCATTGCCTTTTTTGGGTTACATTATCTCACAAGAGGGTCTGGCTATGGATCCTGCGAAGCTCTCTGCTGTCCTGCAATGGTCCGAACCTCATTCCTTGAAGGCGGTGCAACGCTTCTTAGGATTCATAAATTATTACAGGCAGTTCATACCCCATTTTTCTACTTTGGTGGCCCCTTTGGTGGCCTTGACTAAGAAAGGTGCTAATCCCAAAGCCTGGTCTACTGAGACATCTCAGGCTTTTGAGGCAGTAAAAAGACACTTTTCAACTGCTCCCGTTCTTCAAAGACCCGATGAGAGTAAGCCCTTCCTCTTAGAGGTTGATGCCTCTTCAGTGGGTGCTGGTGCGGTCTTGTATCAAAAGAACGGTGCAGGTAGAAAAAGGCCGTGTTTCTTCTTTGCTAAAACCTTTTCACCGGCAGAGAGAAACTATACCATTGGGGATAGGGAACTGCTCGCCTTGAGATTAGCCTTGGAGGAGTGGCGTCACTTGCTGGAAGGAGCGAAACATCCTTTCCAGGTCTATACAGACCATAAGAATCTGACGTACTTACAAACCGCTCAGCGTCTGAATCCTCGCCAAGCCCGCTGGTCCTTGTTTTTCTCCCGCTTTCACTTCTCCATCAACTATTTGTCTGGGAGTAAGAATAACAAGGCAGACGCCCTGTCTCGCTCTATGCTTTCTACCCAGGAAGAGATTGACGAACCTCGTCTTATCCTTCCCTCCAGGGTTTTTCATACGCTCTCCCCTGTGACGTTAGACCAAATCCCACCGGGCAAGACCTTTGTTCCGCCTGATCAACAGAATGATATACTGTCATGGGCCCACACCTCAAAGGTGGGTGGGCATTTTGGTATTAGGCGGACACGAGAGTTACTGGAGAGGTGGTATTGGTGGCCACACTTAGCCAGCCACGTCAAGAGATATGTCGGTTCCTGCTACTCGTGTGCTCGCAACCGTCCATTACGGCAGAGACCGGCTGGGCTCTTGCATCCTTTACCGGTGCCAGATAGACCATGGGAGGTGGTAGGCATGGACTTTGTGGGTGATCTTCCATGTTCACAGGGACATAGATTTGTGCGGGTCATTACGGACCATTTCTCCCGGATGGTTCATCTCGTACCATTATCGAGAATCCCATCTTCCAGGGTACTAGCCAAACTATTCCTCAAGCATGTCTTTAGGCTTCACGGGATGCCAGATCGTATCATTTGTGATAGAGGCCTGCAATTTACTTCCCGTTTCTGGTGAGAGCTTTGTAGCCTTCTGCAAATTGAGTTGAATCTCTCTTCGGCATACCATCCGGAGACTAATGGTTTGGTTGAACGTACCAATCAATCTATGATTATATACCTTCGACACTTTGTTGCTGAGAACCACGATAACTGGTCCTCCCTCCTACCCTGGGCAGAATTTTCCCTTAACAATTCGCTGGCTGAGGCCACTGGGCAGACACCGTTCGTACTCAATAATGGGCAACACCCTAGGGTACCGGTACCGTTTCCCGCTGCTGCACCTCCTCCTCTTGTGGCCGACTGGGCAACTAATGCCAGAGAGGTTTGGGATCGAACTCAAGAGTCGATCCAAGCAGCTAAGGACCGTATGAAGACGGTGTCCGATCGGTTTCGTCGCCCGGCTCCTGTCTTTTCTCCAGGGGACTTTGTGTGGCTCTCTGCAAAACACGTGAGACTTAGAGTGAGCTCTGTCAAATTTGCTCCTCGCTTCCTGGGTCCTTATGAGGTTCTTCGACAGGTAAATCCTGTAGTCTATCAATTGAAGTTACCTGTCCATCTTAGGATTCATGACAAATTCCATGTCTCACTGCTAAAGCCGGCTATTTTACCTCACGCTCGTGAAGTGCACTCTCCTGCCTCTGATTCCTCTCGCTCTAGCTATGAGGTACGAGCCATAGTTGGTTCTAAGATGGTTAGAGGGCGCAGGTTCTTCTTGATAGATTGGGAGGGCTATGGCCCGGAACATCGCTCTTGGGAGCCTGAGGAGGCTGTCCATGCTCCCGACTTAGTTGCCGATTACCTGCGTCGCCGGGAGGGGGGCCCTTGAGGGGGAGGTACTGTTACGGTTGCTGCGAGCACTGGAGACTATGTCCAGATTTCTTGCTACTGCACATGTGCGAGCGCTGGAGACTAAGTCCAGATTTCTTGCTACTGCACATGTGCGAGCGCTGGAGACTAAGTCCAGATTTCTTGCTACTGCACATGTGCGAGCGCCGGAGACTAAGTCCAATCTTGGAGCCATTGCACATGTGCGGGTGACATCATCGCTGACACGAGGTCACATGTCTCTGACACCTTCTATGCCGATTGGTCGCTGGTCATGTGCTTGTGACGTCTTGCTCGGTGATAGGCCAGCATGACGTCACTCCTGTCGTTCTGGCAGCAGATTGGCTCTGGTGTCCTCCATCTTGGATGAGGCACAGAGTCTATATAAGACCCTGACACACGCCGCATGGTGCTCAGTCCTCTTGGTTCATGCATATGAGTAGACGCTCTGTGCGCGTTCCTCTAGGCATTCCTCTGTCTATGCTAGGTGAGCGCTACCGGCAGGGTAGCGTTCTTATACCTTACAGCTTCGGCTGCTGTCCGTATCCTTACCTCTTAGGGGAGCGGACATAGGCAGGTGCCTGAGGCACATGGTCTGGCTGGGCCTTGTGATTCTACTCATAGGTGGACGTTGCCGCTAGGGTAACGTTCCTTATACTGCGTCTGGCAGTTGTTCGTATCCTCGCACACTAGGGGAGCGAACAGAGGTAGGAGCTTTGTGCGGCTTACGCTGCTGTTCGTCTCTTTTGCACCACTAGAAGAGCGGACCTAGGCAGGTGCCATATCTAGTGGTTCGTGTCCTCGCACACTAGTGGAGCGAACGCAGGTAGGAGCTTTGTGCGGCTTACGCTGCTGTTCGTCTCTTTTGCACCACTAGAAGAGCGGACCTAGGTAGGTGCCATTTCGCACACATTGCCTTTGTCTCTGTGATTATTAACAGAGATCATTCCACACACCCTCCAAGTAAGGGAGGAATTGCTTTACTTACTTATTATATCCTTCTGTGAGTTAACAGAGGTATTGCACTCTGCCATAGTCTGCAGCAAAGTCTTTGCACGGTGGACCCTGACTGTCTGATACTCCTTTCGGTTATTATCAGACAGCCCCCCGTAACACATACCCATGCCATCACGTTGCCTCCACCATGTTTTACAGAGGATGTGGTGTGCCTTGGATCATGTGCCGTTCCCTTTCTTCTCCAAACTTTTTTCTTCCCATCATTCTGGTACAGGTTGATCTTGGTCTCATCTGTCCATAGAATACTTTTCCAGAACTGACCTGGCTTCATGAGGTGTTTTTCAACAAATTTAACTCTGGCCTGTCTATTTTTGGAATTGATGAATAGTTTGCATCTAGATGTGAACCCTTTGTATTTACTTTCATGGAGTCTTCTCTTTACTGTTGACTTAGAGACAGATACACCTACTTCACTGAGAGTGTTCTGGACTTCAGTTGATGTTGTGAACGGGTTCTTCTTCCCCAAAGAAAGTATGCGGCGATCATCCACCACTGTTGTCATCCGTGGACGCCCAGGCCTTTTTGAGTTCCCAAGCTCACCAGTCAATTCCTTTTTTCTCAGAATGTACCCGACTGTTGATTTTGCTACTCCAAGCATGTCTGCTATCTCTCTGATGGATTTTTTCTCTTTTTTCAGCCTCAGGATGTTCTGCTTCACCTCAATTGAGAGTTCCTTAGATCGCATGTTGTCTGGTCACAGCAACAGCTTCCAAATGCAAAACCACACACCTGTAATCAACCCTAGACCTTTTAACTACTTCATTGATTACATGTTAACGAGGGAGACGCCTTCAGAGTTAATTGCAGCCCTTAGAGTCCCTTGTCCAATTACTTTTGGTCCCTTGAAAAAGAGGAGGCTATGCATTACAGAGCTATGATTCCTAAACCCTTTCTCTGATTTGGATGTGAAAACTCTCATATTGCAGCTGGGAGTGTGCACTTTCAGCCCATATTATATATATAATTGTATTTCTGAACATGTTTTTGAAAACAGCTAAAATAACAAAACTTGTGTCACTGTCCAAATATTTCTGGACCTAACTGTATAATGCAAGTCTATAGAGAAGTCAAAAAGCTTTCTAGCTATTAGAAGGCAGAGGAAGCTGGAATAAAATGGGGTAGATGTCTGGACACATCTCTGACTTCCAGGTACTGCTGGGAAGTTAAAAATGAAATCATTTTTTTATAAATAAAAACATCGGGTCCCCCTCATTGTTGATAACCAGCCAAGGTAAAGCAGACAGCTGCAGGCTGGTATTATCAGGCGAGAAGGTAAATGGATATTAGGCCTCTCCAAGCCTAAAAAGAGCAGGCCACAGCCACCCCAGAACTGGCACATCACATTAGATGCAACAATTCTGGCGCTTCACCTCGGCTCTTCCCGATTACCCTGTTGCAGAAGCAATCGGGCTAATAGGTTAATGGGGTTGATGTCAACTATGTAATGTCAGCTGGCATCAAGTGTACTGTATTCTAAGAATGAGGCTTAATAGGTTTGTGTACAGACTTGGGGGACGTTGTGGGACCACTTCACAATGGCTTACATTGGATCTTCATGTTTGTTTTTTAAAGAAATTGATGAATGAGGGCTAGTGTGAGGGGGTCTTTACTCAAATAAACTATTTTTTTGTCCTGTGTGTGTTTTTTTCAATTTACATTTACTGGGTTAGTAATGGGGTGTCTGATAGATGCCTCTCCATTACTAATCCCTGGGCTTGTTGGCAGCTAACAATTCGAAGCTGACATCAACCCTCAAAAATATTACCCTAATTGCCACTGCGCCAGGGCAATCGGGAAGAGCAAAGTGACAGAATTGGTGCATCTAATGTGATGTGCCAATTCTGGGGCAACTACGGACTGATATTTTTAGGTTGGGAAGGGCCAAAAAACCATGGGCCACCCCAGTCTGATAATTTTAGCCCTCAGCTGTCTGCTTTACATTGTCTGGTTAGCAAAAGTAGGGGGAACCCCACACCTTTTTTTATTTATTATTATATATTACCTTAAACCAGGCTGAAAATACCCTTTAGTTCCACATGGAAGGCACTAAACGTGAAAGTGTAAAACCCTGCCTCCAACTCTTCTTGAACTGCATTATGCCGAGTATCATACCCCTGGTTCTCATGTAAGACCTGATAATGCGATGCGGCTGGCCAATCACAGTAATGCCGGTAGCCATAATAGCTACGACATTACTGTGATTAGTAGGCAATCATCATATGTTTAGTGGCTGAAAAACAGCAGAGCGGGTACTTAATCATGGAGCTCGAGCACCCCTGATACTCGGCCTATTGAGTGATTGAGTAACGAGTAGTGCCGAGCATGCTCGCTCATCACTAGTCATTATTGACTATTAGGGGTACTTTGCATGCTGCGACATCGCTAGCCGATTGTAGCGATGCCGAGCGCGATAGTCCCCGACCCCATCGCAGATGCGATATCTTGTGTTAGCTGCCGTAGCGAACATTATCGCTACGGCAGCTCACATGCACTTACCTGCCCAGGGACGTCGCTCTGGCCGGTGACCTGCCTCCTTCCTAAGGAGGCGGGTCGTGCGGCGTCACAGCGACGTCACATGGCAGGCGGCCAATAGAAGCGGAGGTGTGGAGATGAGCGGGACGTAAACATCCCGCCCACCTCTTTCCTCATTGCAGGCGGGACGCAGGTAAGGAGATGTTCCTCGCTCCTGCGGCTTCATACACAGCGATGTGCGCTGCCGCAGGAACGAGGAACAACATCGTACCTGTCGCTGCAGCGAAATTATGGAAATGACCGATCACCGATTTTCAACGCTTTTGCGATCGTTTATCGGTGCTTCTAGGCTTTACCCGCTGCGTCGTCGTTACCGGCGCCGGATGTGCGTCACTTTCGATTTGACCCCGACCAGATCGCAGTAGCGATGTCGCAACGTGCAAAGTACCCCTTAAGATGCTCCCTCCAATAGGGGGCACTAGAGTTTTTATCCTTTTCCTTTCTGAATGGGTTATTTGCATATGATAAAGATGTAGTCTAATGGAATCCATAACCAAAAGTGGTGTATAGTGTAATCTCATGGAAAAAAATCATAATAAAGTGACACAGAAAAGTCAACTTAGAGCCGATGGGTTTCCATATTGTTTCTCATTGTTATGATGAACTGATATTTTTTTCTCCATTGTATTTGCCAATTAAGATGTGGGTTTATGTGTACAATTCCATGTAGCGTTAAATAAACCTTGGGATTGAATAGAAAGTGTAGTACTATGCTAAAGCCTTCAAAATCCACATTAGCACCGGGTCATCTTCTTTTTGTCCTCTGACTGACTTTGTGAAGATCCAATGTTCTTGTCCACAAAGGCGCATGCACAGTTTAGAGGGATGTTGTTCTACCATTCAATGGAACAATAATATATATTGTTCGGAGTATATTCAGCATTCAGCCGAACCTCAGAAGAAAGGCCCTTGAAATATTGTACGTGTTTGTTGCAAATGCAAACGAAATTAAAGGTCTTTTTATTGACGAAACCTTGGGATAAACTTTGTACAATGTCCTCATTTATGGGTATCTTTCACTGATTGTATTATGTCGGGTAGAATTGATTTAGAGTTTTTATGTTTCATTTCCAACACAAAGAAGCAGCGCATTCCGGTATCACAACGTAGAGCATTTGATGAAGAGGGAGTTGACACCATCAAAGATTATGTTGTTTGTGTGTTTTAGACAGCTTTATTCCGTATGACCTACATGTAGCAAATAGATATTGGGTGTGAGGGATCTAAACATCTGGCCATTCCTCCAGAGGCCGCCGATGTCCCAGTTTCCGATACCTGCTCCTGAACCAATGTAGATCGACCATGTCAGGATGTCGGACCAACGCAGAGACTACCGTCGTGCTATGGGACTGTGTTTCTATTGCAGAAGTGGAGAACACTTCAACCGTGCTTGTCCCCTGAGGCCGGGAAGATATTTGATCCCTGAAGCTCTTGTGAGGCCTACCATAGAAGTTTGTACAGACTTCTTTTCTGGACAAAGGAAGTCACCTTCCAGACCTCCCTGTCTACTGGCCATGTCTTCACCCTCCATCTCTGAAGACAAGTTGCTGGAGAAGAAACTTCCTTCAGGCCTAGAGAAGAGGAGGCATAAAAGGGGGGCACTGCAGGTACGCCAACTTACCGTCTTGGCCGGGTCCCTTCTCCACTGCAGCCATGCAGCCGTCCACATGCTCTCCTGCCTTCCTCCCCTCTTGGGACCTGTACATGCTGCACAGGGTACCTGAGAGTGCATCTAAGATGTGCGCACACAGCGTCTCGCCTCGTAAATGGCCAGCACGCTATTTTGAGAAAATGCCTCTCAGTCTATGGCTAGGAGGCACTATGTATTTAAGGCACCCTCCCTGTAGGGAAGGTGCCTACACAACACCTTCACTTAGTCAGTGTCCTGTCTGTCTAGCTAGTTGTCAGGTTCCGTTACCCCTATGTCCATCACTTGTACCTAAGTCTGCCTTTCCATACCTATCTGGTCCTGCCGAGCCCAACATACCTGTCCATACCCAACTGCCTGTCTGTCCCGTGGATCTCACCTGTACCTGTTTGCATCTGTGCCTTGGTCATGCCGCCCATACCGAGTCCGTGTCCTATCCTGGAGGTCAGCTACCACAGTTCCTTTCACCACCCTGGGTGTGGTACCTGGCGTCTGCCTCGCAAAGGGCACTTAGTTAATCCCCTTACATTAAAGGGGAAGCCCGGGTCCCCCCTGTAGTCCAGTGGGTCCACTAATCCCACTCTCTGCCCATACACCGGCCGTGAGCGTTACAATATATTTGCTGCCAGACAATTCTACCAGTAGCTTAACTCCTTCTGTAGGAACAAAGGATAGGACATGTTGAACACTGACATGCCTGATCCTTTTTGTTTCTGACATCTGCTATTAGGGCAAAATTGGGTCACTCCTATTCTTATTAAATCCATAACCGATCCCATCAGAATCAGTGGATATCATATCCAAACTATGCACTCTGTTTTGAAGCATCACAGGAGTGCACTTGCACTGAAATTGGCAAGATTGAATAACCCAAGCAGCTTCTGAGCAGCGCTTGCAAGTTCTGTATCAAAGAGCTTGCAAGTGCTGCTCTCCTTGCTTAGAAAGCAATCAAATTAAAAATTCTCCGCTATTGAAAATGCAGACGATTTTTATTAAGAGACAAATTGCAAAGTTGCTTGTTTTTTGAGCACTTAGCAATTTAAGCAGATGAGACACTTTCCTAACAAACTTAAATCTGAACGTGGTAAAACAAAAAAGAATGAAAAGTGGAAATGATTTAAATTAGTAAAGCAAAAAGTAGGCAGCAGAGGGACAGTACTTAAATATCTGTATTATACTAATAGCAAAGTTTGTTAGCAGAGCGAATCGATTCATAGCAAAGTTCCTTAAAAATTCAAATTTGCCAATTTTTTAGAGGAATTCGATTTACATGAATCCAGCAAAATGATGATGATGGATTTTTTGGAGGTTTGAGATGAGTATATAAAAATAAACAAAAAAAAGATAATACTTGCCTGTCCTAGTCCTGCTGCCAGTCTTTCGGCATTGACTATGCCACAAACTGTCACATGGGGTCAATCATTGAAGTAGATTGTGCCCCCCATCACCACACTGAGGTCTAGTCAGAGCTGGAAGAACTAGACTCAAGCGGGCTTTACACGCTACGAGATCGCTTCAGCGATCTCGTTGGGGTCACGGATTTTGTGACGCACATCCGGCTGCTGTAGCGATGCCGTTGCGTGTGACACCTATGAGCGATTTTGCATCGTCGCAAAAACGTGTAAAATCGCTCATCGGTGACATGGGGGTCCATTCTCAAATAGCGTTACTGCAGCAGTAACGAAGTTGTTCCTCGTTCCTGCGGCAGCACACATCGCTCCGTGTGACACCGCAGGAACGAGGAAACTCTTCTTACCTGCCTCCCGGCCACAATCCGAAAGGAAGGTGGTGGGCGGGATGTTACGTCCCGCTCATCTCCGCCCCTCCGCTTCTATTGGGCGGCGGTTCAGTGACGCTGCTGTGACGCTGAACGAACCGTCCCCTTAGAAAGGAGGCGGTTCGCCGGTCACAGCGACGTCACAGGGAAGGTAAGTAGTGTGACGGGTCCGGGCGATGTTGTGCGTCACGGGCAGAGATTTGCCCGTGTCGCACAACCGATGGGGGCGGGTACGCACGCTGGCGATATCGGTACGGATATCGCAGTGTGTAAAGCGGTCTTTAGGCGGGCTTTGCACACTACGAGATCGCAGGTGCGATGTCGGTGGGGTCAAATCGAAAGTGACGCACATCTGGCGTCGCTGTCGATATCGGAGTGTGCAAATCCTTTTGGATACGATTAACGAGCGCAAAAGCGTCGTTATCGTATCATCGGTGTAGGGTCCGACATTTCCATAATGCCGGTGCAGCGACAGGTACGATGTAGTTCCTCGTTCCTGCGGCAGCACACATCGCTGTGTATGAAGCCGCAGGAGCGAGGAAATGTATCCTACCTGCGTCCCGGCTGCAATGCGGAAGGACGGAGGTGGGCGGGATGTTTACATCCTGCTCATCTCCGTCCCTCCGCTGCTATTGGCCGCCTGCCGTGTGACGTCGCTGTGACGCTGCACGACCCGCCCCCTTAGGAAAGAGGCGGGTCGCCGGCCAGAGCGACGTCGCACGGCAGGTGAGTGCATGTGAAGCCGGCGTAGCGATAATTTTCGCTACGCCAGCAATCACAAGATATCGCTGCTGCGATGGGGGCGGGGACTATCGCGCTCGACATCGCAGCATCGGCATGCGATGTCGCAGCTTGCAAAGTACCCCTAAAGGTTGATCAGAAGACCAAAGAAGACCAATCTGGATGCAGAGCAGCATCGGCAGGACAGGTAAGGTCCTGCATAGGTGAATATGATCTTTTTTTATCCTCCTTCTGGCCCTCTGGGGTTTGGAGAGACCGTTGTCATATGGCATTCAGCGCCACACTCATGGGGTGCCACGATGGTATCAGACTCTGCTCATATTGTAGAGTCTGACTCGCAACCTGATGTCTCATAGAAGCTCAGCCAGAGCCGGGCGTTGGCTGATTCATTTCCATTTCTCCCCAGTCCTGCAGGAGTTAATTCCTGTGGATTGGTGTGCAGCTCCTGGGAGCTCTGGTTGCTGATTACCACCCACAGCCGTCTCCTTCCTATTTAAGATCTGTTTCTCTGAGCCGATAATTGCTTCAGCATAGCTCCAGTGATTCTGGACTTTTTTGGCGATCCAGTTCTTGGTGAATTGTAGTTTACTATTTTGAGTGGTGTGAAAGGTCCTCTGTTGTGAGTTTACTTCCTTCCTTATTTCTTTATTCCCCTGTACACGTATAGTCTCTCCTTTGTGTTAGTGAGTGTGTTTGAATTTTGGTTCTCCCTTGTCTGTTTCGGTTTTGTGGGGTTTTGTTACTGTGTTTTTGGCCTACCACAAAGGTGGGGGAGAGGGTTTGTAAGATCAGGTCTCGGACAGGAGTCAGGGTCACGCTGGGGGATCAGACCTTGCTACCATTAAGCATACCTGTGAGATAAGGTACAGCGCAGGATCTCGAGTCTGAGGGCCAGGCTAGGTTCCCCGGTCCTGTCTCCTGTCATCCGGGGGAGAGAAGTTACATCAGGGTTTAGACAGAAGTCAGGGTCATGCTGGGGATTCGGACCTGGCTACGTTCAAGCCTACCTCTGAAATAAGGGACAGCACAGGGTCTTGAGTCTGAGGGCCAGGCTAGGTGCCCCGGTCCTGTCCTCTGGGGGAGGGGAGTTACATGAGGGTTTGGACAGAAGTGAGGGTCCTGCTGGGGACTTAGACCTGGCTACCTTCACGCCTATCTCTGAGATAAGGGACAGTGCAGAGTCTCAGATCTGAGGGCCAACCTAGGTGCCCCGATCCTGTCATCCAGGGGAGGGGAGTTACATCAGTGTTTGGACAGAAGTCAGGGTCATGCTGGGAATTCGGACCTGGCTATCTTCAAGCCTACCTCGGAGATAAGGGACAGCACAGGGTCTCGAGTCTGAGGGCCAGGTTAGGTGCCCTGATCCCGTCATCCGGGGGAGGGGAGTTACATCAGTGTTTGGACAGAAGTCAGGGTCATGCTGGGAACTTGGACCTGGCTATCTTCAAGCCTATGTCTGAAATAAAGGACAGTGCAGGGTCTCTAGTCTGAGGGTCAGTCTAGGGGCCTATGTTCAGTCATTTCATACCCTGTGACAGCCTTTAATCATAATTAAAGTGTATTCACACCTGAGTAGATTTGGATCAAATGTTATTTGGATCAAATTTGAAGATTTATTTAGTGAATCTGCCTGAAACTAATTTTGGGAGATGCACTCATTTCTTTTGGTAATTATGAAAATGGGGTCACCTCCTGGTGCTGATTAGTACCCCAAAACAGCTGGTGTTGCTTGTCTTATGTAGCCGATTTCACGAGAGTAAAATTTAAGCCAAGGATCCATTGTTTGTCTAGAGTCGTTGTGCGGATTTGGCCAATGTGGATTAAGAAGATGGAGACTTAAAATAGCACCCAGAGGAGAACACAATTTTGCTGTGAGAAGCTGAAAGAAGCTATTTTAGCTGTAGATTGTGTGAGAATTGTTTATTCAGTTCGAGTTTGTTATGTTTTTTTCCTCTTTTTTTTATACAACTGCTGTTTATATAACGGGCACAGAAACGGCATCAGGACAAGTTCAGAAACTTCTGCTGGAGAAAAAACAAACAAAGATTACATTAGTCACAAGTGAATGGACTGAAACTGGAAAAAAAGCCAAATTTAGAAGGGGCCCAGGACACTTGCCACAATAATTCTATATGAATGGGGTTCTTTGAGGGTGTGACATGTATACAGTATATTCTCCAAAGCAAGATGGAGGAAGAGAAGGAGCACGTGTCTCATAGTTTCTGTGCTCATTTGTGCAATTTTTAAAGGGATTGTCCACTTTAGATTTTATTTTTAACAATTGTTTCAGGGTCATGATTTTGTAGCACTTACTAATATACAAGTATTACTGGACCTCCTCCTCCTTTCTGTGACATCTCCACCTGGACCTCATCCTGCCAACTTATTCTTTTTGTGGGTGGTATTAGTGATAGAGGAAACATGAGGACCTGAAGATTTTTGTGGTTATGATCTGTATTGTCACCTAGTTTGGCAGTATAGGTAACATGTTGTCCAAAAGGAGTAATAAACTTCTTGCTGTGGCCAATGGGACAGCACCACACCCTACTTAACATGGGACAGCACCACACCCTACGTAACATGTACATCCACTTAAAATGGACTGAACCAGAGGAAGTATAAACAATAACTGGCAACTCCCAGCAATAAGCTGGGAGTTGCCAGTTATTGTTTATACTTCCTCTGGTTCACTCCATTTTTTTCCAGATCTACCTGCTTGATTCCTGATGATTCTCTTCCTAACCATGATCTCCTTGTATTGAGTCAGCTGTCTGTCCAGTCTCCACCAGCCAGCAGGTATTCTGACCCTGTGTAAGTCCAGATCCCAGTAATAATGCTCGTGGCCAGTGTAGAAGCAGCGAACATGTTTACTGGACCCACTGAACCACAATGGGGACCGGAGCTTACCCCTTTAGTAGGAGGGGCTTAACTAAGTACCCACTGCAAGGCAGATGCCAGGAACCACTTCCAGGGCAGTGACTGGGGCTGTGGCAGCTGACCCCTAGGGCAGAACAAAGGCATTAAATCGGCTCGACTATACTGGTAGGTGCTCCGGAGAAAATAAAGTCCAGAATACTACAAAAAACTCCAATCCCCAGGGCAGGTGACAGACTGAAGTATAGAAGGGTATAGTCATTGTGACTGAGGCAACCTGGAAAGACGGATATGGACAGGAGTGATGGGCACGACAGGAATAGACAGGTATGGGAAGGCAGGTACTGGGTACTGACACAGGGATGACAGAACAGGAGATCAGGACCTGACCACTAGCCAGATAGCAGATAAATACAGGAGATCAGGACCTGACAACTGGCCAGATAGCAGATAAATACACGAGATCAGGACCTGGCAACTAGCCAGATTGCAGATAAATACACTGACTAACTAGGAGCGTTGCGCAGGCATCTTCCCTAATTGGGGGGTGCCTTAAATACACAATGCCTCTCTAGGAAATGGCACATTGGCACTTTAAGAACAGGGTCGGTGTGCTGCTCGCGCGCATCTTAGGTGCATTCCTGGGAACCCTGTGAGGCATGTAGAGGGCTCGGCAGGAGAGGAAGGCAGGAGAGCATGTAGAAGGCCGTGTGGCAGCAGGAAAGAATGGAACCCGGCTGGGGTGGTTAGTCAGCGCTATACCAGCATAGGAGTTAAAGGGTGAAGGTCAAGGCACCCCCTGGGATATGGTAGATTACAGGCTATCATTTAGTCTGTCTGTGGAAGCCCAATTAAGAGCTGCCGGTAGACCAAACACAGATCCACGGTTACACTTCCTTACAGACTACATATCTGTTCTCAAAATGGCCACCAATGGATGGGTATGTGACCAAACCTGTCCATAAGTTGGCTCCTGCTGAAAAACAGCTTTTGTTTAATTGGAATCAGCTGCTGGTCAGGTCTGGTCACATACGCCTCCATCAGTAGCCATTTTGAATTTAGGAGAGCTGAAGGCGGCGTTATACAACTCATCGCAGCCCAGCGCACGCTCTCCTTCACTGCAGAGCACCGCAAGCAGGCAAGCAGGAGAGACGCTGGACTGTGACGGCCGGTGAAACTCTACAGCCCAGCCACTCGGCAATACAGGATCCGGTCGTGGGGAAGTCAGGTCAACTGGAAGTTGGCGTGACATCACCGGATCCCAGAGGTCAGGGAGCTCCAAGGATCACTTCATGGGGATGAGTGGTCCACGATAGCTTCGCCCACAGGCAGAATTGGCTGAACAAGGTATTTAGAAAAAGCCTTTCCTATCGGTTTTACAGAGATGTGGCCACTATTGTAGAGTAGTGAACCACCCCTTTAAAGTTAAGCCCATTGACAAGTTCCTATGGGAGGGCGTAAAATGAAACTGGGATTATCACTACATGCAGCAATGCTGTATATAGCACTAGCGATCAGACGATCACAGCTTCAAGTCCCCTAAAGGGGACTATTAGAAACAGTAAAAAATGTAAAAAAAAATGTGAAAAAAACTAAAAAACACGCCATTTTCAGAAAGGTCTGATCTATCAAAATATTAAAATAATCAACAGGATCAGCAAACACTGTAAAGAAAAAAAAATCAAGAGCGCCAAAATTACGTATATTTGGTCAGTGCATATACCACAAAAAATGCTGTAATAAGCGATCAAAACATCATAGCTATCCCAAAATGGTATCAATAAAAATATTGTTACAGTCCGCATAAATGCATGTGATTGGAGTAAAAAGTATTTTGACAATTGGGTTTCATTACAAATTTTGCACCATTGGCCGTCTATAGTCCCAGTGATACATTGTCGATCATTGACTATAGAATAGGTTAACATTGAACGCCCAAGTGAAAGTCTAATAGAGCCTTTTTAACTATTTAATCTGTCTTTTTCTGAGCTTCTCTCAGCTGATTTATGACCACATGAACGTTGAGCTTGGGGAAGCCAAATGGTGCAAAAATTGTGAATAAAACCCAACTGCAAAAATTACTTGCAGATAAAGGGGTTGTCTGCTTCTCATTCCTCTTGTTCGCCCCAGAAAAATAAATAAGCCTATATTCACTTCTTGGGGGCAACGGGATTCCACCGATGTCTAAAGTTGTGTTCCCGGAACCCACATGACATTGTTATGACACTTGAGCCCCATGATCAATCAGCACTCGGCATGTGTCTCCCCGCCTTTGGACATTTGGGCAAAATGTGAGCGCAGCGCTGACTTCAAGCTCAAATTTCTGAAGGCGGGGAGATATGGTGATACAGTATGACTTTCTTCCCATTTATTTTAGCATTTTTGTAATCTTGGAAGGCCACCTCATCAACAGAGAAGATGCATCTAGTCTGGTCTGAAGTTGTGTTCCCAGGGCCAATGTGACATTGTTATGACTCGTGAGCCCAATCAGCGCCCGGCGTCTGTATCCCCACCTTCGTACATTTGACTAGGATGTGAGTGCAGCGCTGGCTTCCTGTTCAAATGTTCGAAGGCGGGGAAATATGGTGATATCACTTTCTTTCCACTTATTTTAGCATTTTTTATAATTTTGGAAGGGCACTTCTCGTCACCCAAGAAGATGCATCTAGTCTGGTCTGAAGCTGTGTCCCGAGGGCCAAAGTGACATTGTTGTCACTCGCGAGCCCAATCAGAACCCGGTGTCTGTCTTCCCACCTTTGAACATCTGAGCACAATATGAGCGCAGTGCTGATTTCCCGCTCAAATGTCTGAAGGCGGGTAGATATGGTAATATGACTTTCTTCCCATTTATTTTAGCATTTTTGTAATCATGGAAGGCCACCTTCTCATCAACAGAGAAGATGCATCTAGTCTGGTCTAAAGTTGTGTTCCCGGGGCCAAAGTGACATTTTTATGACTCGCGAGCCCAATCAGCGCCTGGCGTCTGTCTCCCCGCCTTTGGACATTTGAGCAGAATGTGAGCACAGTGTTGACTTCCAGCTCAAATGTCCGAAAGCTGGGAGATATGGTGATATCACTTTATATTTTTTCATTTTGGAAGGCCACCTTCTCATCAACAGAGAAGATGCATCTAGTCTGTTCTGAAGTTGTGTCCCCAGGGCCAATGTGACATTGTTATGACTCGTGAGCCCAATCAGCACCCGGCATCTGTCTTTCTGCCTTTGGACATTTCAGCAGAATGTGAGCGCAGCGCTGACTTCCTGCTCAAATGTCCAAAGGCGGGGAGATATGGTGATATGACTTTTTTCCCATTTATTTTAGCATTTTTTTATAATTTTGGAAGGGCACTTCTCGTCAACCAAAAAGAGGCATCTAGTCTGGTCTGAAGTTGTGTCCCCGGGCCAATGTGACATTGTTATCACTCGCGAGCCCAATCAGCGCCCGGTGTCTCTCTCCCCGCCTTTGGACATTTGAGCAGCATGTGAGCGCAGCGCTGACTTCCTGCTCAAATGTCCGAAAGCAGGGAGATATGGTGATATCACTTTATTCTTATTTATTTTAGTATATTTTTAATTTTGGAAGGCCACCTTCTCATCACCAAAGAAGATGAACCTAACCTGGTTTTGGTGCCCAATCATCAGTGGACACATAGTAGACGATATTTGGAAAATATAAAGACCATTCTGGAATCCTAATTTCTTCTTTTTTTGCCCAGTGTGCTCAAACGTTTGCACTTGATTGTGCATGTGCAACCATAAAACCGGTTGACCGTGTGTTCTTAGCACTGACTTAGCAAATAATAATTTTGGAAGGGCACCTTCTCGTCACCCGAGAAAATGCATCTAGTCTGCTTTGAAGCTGTGTTCCCGAGGCCAACGTGACATTATTATGACTCGCGAGCTTGATCAGCGCCCGGTGTCTGTCTCCCTGCCTTTGGACATTTGAGCAGGATGTGAGTGCAGCGCTGACTTCCTGTTCAAATGTCCGAAGGTGGGGAGATATGGCGATATCACTTTCTTCCCATTTATTTTAGCATTTTTTAATTTTGGAAGGCCACCTTCTCATCACCCGAGAAAATGCATCTAGTCTGCTTTGAAGTTGTGTTTCTGGTGCCAACGTGACATTATTATGACTCGCGAGCCCAATTATTAGTATCATTATTATTAATTTATTATTATAGCGCCATCAATTCCATGGCGCTTTACATGTGAAAGGGGCATACATAATAGGGCAAGTACAATAATCACAAACAATACAAGGCACAGACAGATACAGGAGGAGAGAGGTCCCTGCCCGCGAGGGCTCATAGTCTACAGGAGGAGAGAGGTCCCTGCCCACGAGGGCTCACAGTCTACAGGAGGAGAGAGGACCCTGCCCGCGAGGGCTCACAGTCTACAGGAGGAGAGAGGTCCCTGCCCGCGAGGGCTCACAGTCTACAGGAGGAGAGAGGACCCTGCCCGCGAGGGCTCACAGTCTACAGGAGGAGAGAGGTCCCTGCCCGCGAGGGCTCACAGTCTACAGGAGGAGAGAGGACCCTGCCCGCGAGGGCTCACAGTCTACAGGAGGAGAGAGGACCCTGCCCGCGAGGGCTCACAGTCTACAAGGGATAGGTGAGGATACAGTAGGTGAGCAATCGGTAGCAATCGGCATTTATCTACCCGCTTTTGGACATTTGAGCTGGAAGTGAGTGCAGCGCTGACTACCTGCACAAATGTCCGACGGTGGGGAGATATGGTGATATCACTTTCTTCCCATTTATTTTATCATTTTTTTTAATGTCGGAAGGCCACTTTCTCGTCTCCCGAGAAAGGCAAATACAGAATTTTTTGTATGCACGGCAACCATATAGTAGGAATCTAATGTTGTGTAAACATACAACCATTTTTGCCTTACGCCAATATTGACACAAGCAGCACCGAGACCTATGTACATATGGAGAAAAGCGGGCAGTATTAGAAAAATACAAACACGCACGGCCCAAAACGCGATGTCTATAAAGCTGTCCCTTATTTAACGAAGGAAGGAAGTATCTAATGCCTAGAAGCTCGGGCCACAATGACGACCCTTTAAGGGGGTGTTTATTTTGCTTCGCATGCTCGGATGGACTGATGCTTTAAGTCAGATATCCAGGGATTTTCTGTGTGAAATTATTTCCATGCTTCTTTTTAAAAGTAAACATAGCCGGGACGAGAAAAAAAAAATAACCCACAACATCGCTGCACAAACAACCTTGGAACTTTACCTAAATTAGAGCCGAGGAACTTGGGAATGTTTATACGGCCGTCTTCAAGACTTCTTGTGTTTACTTAAAAGCTGAACATAGCCGGTCAAGACTCCAGTGGAAAAATGGAAATATCTATAGATTGAACGTTAACTCATCGGCATTTACATATGTATTTTTTACCACCGAGGATTTTTTCGTTCTTTTTGCCTACGGGATGAGATCGGGAGAGTTCTCGGATCTTAGGATGGAGGAAAAGCTGTACAAATAAAATGTAAAAAAAAAAAGTATTAAAAAGAAACATAAAGTAAATGAGGGCTCATCCTGTGCTATAAGAAACGTGTCACTCTCCAGCGATTAATTAATTAATTGAAGTATATTAAAACCAGGTAGATGACCACCTCATCCAATGGCCAAGACCTACGCTGCCATGCTAGGTACGGGGAAGTACCAAGTGAACGGCGAAAGGGAAGGGAAACCCTTTGTCTCGGAAAGGGAAGAAGGTGACCTCTGACTAAACCTACTGCTGGTCCCTGGGGTCCCTCACCATCCTAGATAGGTTCCGCACCTATGCACTGACCTGGATACCTGACCCTAGGTATCCCTAGTGCTGGTCCCTGGGGTCCCTCACTACCCTAGATAGGTTATTCACCTATGCGCCAAGCCGGATACCTGACCCTAAGTATCCCTACTGCTGGTCCCTGGGGTCCCTCACCATCCAAGATAAGTTCCGCACCTATGCACCGACCTGGATACCTGACCCTAGGTATCCCTAGTGCTGGTCCCTGGGGTCCCTCACTACCCTAGATAGGTTCTTCACCTATGCGCCAAGCCGGATACCTGACCCTAGGTATCCCTACTGCTGGGCCCTGGGGTCCCTCACCATCCTAGATAAGTTCCACACCTATGCACAGACCTGGATACCTGACCCTAGGTATCCCTAGTGCTGGTCCCTGGGGTCCCTCACAACCCTAGATAGGTTATTCACATATGCGCCAAGCCAGATACCTGACCCTAGGTATCCCTACTGCTGGGCCCTGGGGTCCCTCACCACCCTAGATAAGTTCCGCACCTATGCACCGACCTGGATACCTGACCCTAGGTATCCCTAGTGCTGGTCCCTGGGGTCCCTCACTACCCTAGATAGGTTCTTCACCTATGCGCCAAGCCGGATACCTGACCCTAGGTATCCCTACTGCTGGGCCCTGGGGTCCCTCACCATCCTAGATAAGTTCCGCACCTATGCACAGACCTGGATACCTGACCCTATGTATCCCTACTGCTGGTCCCTGGGGTCCCTCACCACCCTAGATAGGTTCCTCACCTATGCGCCAAGCCAGATACCAGACCCTAGGTATCCCTACTGCTGGGCCCTGGGGTCCCTCACCATCCTAGATAAGTTCCGCACCTATGCACTGACCTGGATACCTGACCCTAGGTATCCCTAGTGCTGGTCCCTGGGGTCCCTCACTACCCTAGATAGGTTCTTCACCTATGCGCCAAGCCGGATACCTGACCCTAGGTATCCCTACTGCTGGGCCCTGGGGTCCCTCACCATCCTAGATAAGTTCCGCACCTATGCACCGACCTGGATACCTGACCCTAGGTATCCCTAGTGCTGGTCCCTGGGGTCCCTCACTACCCTAGATAGGTTCTTCACCTATGCGCCAAGCCGGATACCTGACCCTAGGTATCCCTACTGCTGGGCCCTGGGGTCCCTCACCATCCTAGATAGGTTCCGCACCTATGCACCGACCTGGATACCTGACCCTAGGTATCCCTAGTGCTGGTCCCTGGGGTCCCTCACTACCCTAGATAGGTTATTCACCTATGCGCCAAGCCGGATACCAGACCCTAGGTATCCCTACTGCTGGGCCCTGGGGTCCCTCACCATCCTAGATAGGTTCAGCACCTCTGCACCGACCTGGATACCTGACCCTAGGTATCCCTAGTGCTGGTCCCTGGGGTCCCTCACTACCCTAGATAGGTTCCTCACCTATGCGCCAAGCCAGATACCAGACCCTAGGTATCCCTACTGCTGGGCCCTGGGGTCCCTCACCATCCTAGATAAGTTCCGCACCTATGCACCGACCTGGATACCTGACCCTAGGTATCCCTAGTGCTGGTCCCTGGGGTCCCTCACTACCCTAGATAGGTTCTTCACCTATGCGCCAAGCCGGATACCTGACCCTAGGTATCCCTACTGCTGGGCCCTGGGGTCCCTCACCATCCTAGATAAGTTCCGCACCTATGCACCGACCTGGATACCTGACCCTAGGTATCCCTAGTGCTGGTCCCTGGGGTCCCTCACTACCCTAGATAGGTTCTTCACCTATGCGCCAAGCCGGATACCTGACCCTAGGTATCCCTACTGCTGGTCCCTGGGGTCCCTCACCACCCTAGATAGGTTCCTCACCTATGCGCCAAGCCAGATACCAGACCCTAGGTATCCCTACTGCTGGGCCCTGGGGTCCCTCACCATCCTAGATAAGTTCCGCACCTATGCACTGACCTGGATACCTGACCCTAGGTATCCCTAGTGCTGGTCCCTGGGGTCCCTCACTACCCTAGATAGGTTCTTCACCTATGCGCCAAGCCGGATACCTGACCCTAGGTATCCCTACTGCTGGGCCCTGGGGTCCCTCACCATCCTAGATAAGTTCCGCACCTATGCACCGACCTGGATACCTGACCCTAGGTATCCCTAGTGCTGGTCCCTGGGGTCCCTCACTACCCTAGATAGGTTATTCACCTATGCGCCAAGCCGGATACCAGACCCTAGGTATCCCTACTGCTGGGCCCTGGGGTCCCTCACCATCCTAGATAGGTTCAGCACCTATGCACCGACCTGGATACCTGACCCTAGGTATCCCTAGTGCTGGTCCCTGGGGTCCCTCACTACCCTAGATAGGTTATTCACCTATGCGCCAAGCCGGATACCAGACCCTAGGTATCCCTACTGCTGGGCCCTGGGGTCCCTCACCATCCTAGATAGGTTCAGCACCTCTGCACCGACCTGGATACCTGACCCTAGGTATCCCTAGTGCTGGTCCCTGGGGTCCCTCACTACCCTAGATAGGTTCCTCACATATGCGCCAAGCCAGATACCAGACCCTAGGTATCCCTACTGCTGGGCCCTGGGGTCCCTCACCATCCTAGATAAGTTCCGCACCTATGCACCGACCTGGATACCTGACCCTAGGTATCCCTAGTGCTGGTCCCTGGGGTCCCTCACTACCCTAGATAGGTTCTTCACCTATGCGCCAAGCCGGATACCTGACCCTAGGTATCCCTACTGCTGGGCCCTGGGGTCCCTCACCATCCTAGATAAGTTCCGCACCTATGCACCGACCTGGATACCTGACCCTAGGTATCACTAGTGCTGGTCCCTGGGGTCCCTCACTACCCTAGATAGGTTCTTCACCTATGCGCCAAGCCGGATACCTGACCCTAGGTATCCCTACTGCTGGGCCCTGGGGTCCCTCACCATCCTAGATAGGTTCCGCACCTATGCACCGACCTGGATACCTGACCCTAGGTATCCCTACTGCTGGTCCCTGGGGTCCCTCACTACCCTAGATAGGTTATTCACCTATGCGCCAAGCCGGATACCAGACCCTAGGTATCCCTACTGCTGGGCCCTGGGGTCCCTCACCATCCTAGATAGGTTCAGCACCTATGCACCGACCTGGATACCTGACCCTAGGTATCCCTACTGCTGGTCCCTGGGGTCCCTCACTACCCTAGATAGGTTATTCACCTATGCGCCAAGCCGGATACCAGACCCTAGGTATCCCTACTGCTGGTCCCTGGGGTCCCTCACCATCCTAGATAGGTTCAGCACCTCTGCACCGAGCAGGATACCTGACCCTAGGTATCCCCAGTGCTGGGCCCTATTTACACCTGTATACTTATGATGTGGAATAAAGTGTAAAAAATTCCAGATTTGGAGTGCCGGTCCTTTGTTCAAGTTATATAGTGCTGGGCCCTAGGTAGGGAGCGGATGGGGGGAGCTCTTCATCAACCCCACTAAACACTATAGAAGACACAAGGAGGACACACGGGGGGAAAATGCATGAACTACTTATCCACAGATGACTCAGGTAGAGGTTCAGCTAAGTATTCAGCAACGATACCACAGAGGAGCACAAGCCACCTTCTTCCAACACTGGACCCTAAATTGGGAGCGGATGGGATGAGCTCTTCATCAACCTCACTAAACAAGAACCCCAATATTATAACTAAACCAAGCAAATATACACAATTTATAATTCAAAAAATTCTTTATTAATACATTTTTGGTTAAAAAATTAATCGAATGGAACCATCCAGATGACGGATGAAGTAATTACACATGGGGGACACGGCACCTGTGGTGAAATAATCACACCAACATATTCCAAAAGGATAGTAAAAGAAGGTTACTGAATGTATACTTAGTAATAAAGCCCACAGTCTATATATTAGGATATACGTAAATCAAATATAAAGTTACTATGTATAGAGACAGTGAGGTTAAAGATGCAAAGCATACAGCATATTACCAACAAGTATTATATCCAGAACAAGGTATCAGTACAGCGGCCCCCACGAACACTGACGCACGTTTCGCTACCGTGCTTCGACCAGGAGTCAATGAAGCACGGTAGAGAAACGCGCATCAGTGTTCGTGGGGGCCGCTGTACCGATACCTTGTTCTGGATATAATGACCCCTTTGCTTGTCATGACAATTCTCCTGTGAAAGCCAACCTGCAGCTGGCATCCATAAGAGACCATGATTTTCATTATGCATAGCAGTGCTGATGCACTGCAATGTACAGCTCAAGGGACAAAACAATAACAAGTTCAAGTACCCTAAGGGGACAATTAGATTTAGTAAAAAGTGAACAAAAATGTTTTATAAATATGAAAGAAAACTAAAGTTTATATCAATCCACTTTTGTCCCATTAAAAATAAAACAATAAATAAAAATAAAAATACACATATCTGGTATCATTGTGTTTGTAAAAGTCTGACCTATAAAAAACCCCAAACAACAAAATAAATTAATTTGATCGGTAAATGTCTTAAAGAGGAAAAAAAGTGAAACTCCAGAATTGTGATTTTTGGGCCGCCGCAACATTGTAAAAAAATGCAATAAGAGGTGATCAAAACATCCTGTCTATCTAGGGGTATTCTGGTTAACGAAAAATGATCACCTATCCACTGGATTGGTGATTATTGCTTGATTCAGTGTGGATGCCACCATTGGGACTCGTGTACCTTTTTCTCTATTTGCCACAAGGTCAGCTCTAGGAGTTGAATGGGGCAGCCACCCTTGCTTACACCATGCTATTTCAAAGAAGTAGTCCTAGTTGCACTTGGATTTACTTTGATTCTGAGTGCCATAAACTTGGTGTAGAACTGGCATCCTTGCACTGCACGTCCTCCTCCCTGCAAGGACATCAACTCTTTTACCACCGGTCCGCACTGCCCTGCCTTACTTCCCATGCGGTCCTCCATGTGGGTTTCTTCTGCTTACCCCTCTTTTGGCCTGTGCAAGTTGCACAGGTCCTCTGAGAGTGCCCCTAGGGCATGCACACACTGCTGCCCTTCTCTTAAAGGACCAGAGTGCCATTTCCTGGAAGTGCTTCTCAGCCTGTTGATAAGAGGCACTGGGTACTTAAGGCACTCTCTCACTAGGGAAGGTGCCTAAGCAATGTTGTTAGCTAGTTAGTGTTCCTTTTCCCTAGCTAGTTGTCAGGTCTACTTGTTCATTGTCCGTGTCTTAAGCCCACTTTACACGTTGCAATTAGTTGTACAATCGCATTTGCGATGTGACACGCCCAGGTTGCATACGGGATCTTATGAGATTTCACGTTGGTCGTTCATTTGCTGTCACATGAGCGTTAGTAGTCTATGTTAAATTGGTCAATTTTGTGTGCGATCCTTTAGATCATGTGTTCTGTGACGTATGCATTGGGCACCCTTTTTTTTTTATTTGACTTGCCAAGCGTGTGTAATGTGTAGGGATGCGTTTTTACTATGTCATCTGCCATTCAGCTCTGCTACATGGCCGCTGACAGCAGACACAGACAGCCATGTAGCAGAGCTGAATGGCAGATGACAGCAGACACAGACAGAGCCGCACTGTCAGAATGAACTCGGGTGAACTTCACCCGACTTCACGGTCATGCTGCGGCTCTGTCTGTGTCGCGCCCTGATTAACGGTCACCAGTGAAGGACTCACCGGTGACCGCTAAACTCCTGAGTTTAGCAGCCCTCTCTCATACTCACCGATCCCCGATGTCCGGCGCTGCACGGCATTCACACTGCTCCGGCGGCTTTTACTGTTTTGAAAAAGCCGGCCGCCCATTAAACAATTTCGTATTCCCTGCTTTCCCCGCCCACCGGCGCCTATGATTGGTTACAGTGAGACACGCCCCCACTCTGAGTGACAGGTGTCACACTGCACCCAATCACAGCAGCCGGTGGGCGGGTCTATACTGTGTAGTGAAATAAATAATTAAATAATTAAAAAAAACGGCGTGCGGTTCCCCCCAATTTTAAAACCAGCCAGATAAAGCCATACGGCTGAAGGCTGGTATTCTCAGGATGGGGAGCTCCACGTTATGGGGAGCCCCCCAGCCTAACAATATCAGCCAACAGCCGCCCAGAATTGCCGCATACATTAGATGCGACAGTTCTGGGACTGTACCCGGCTCTTCCCGATTTGCCCTGGTGCGTTGGCAAATCGGGGTAATAAGGAGTTATTGGCAGCCCATAGCTGCCAATAAGTCCTAGATTAATCATGTCAGGCGTCTATGAGACACCCTCCATGATTAATATGTAAATTACAGTAAATAAACACACACACCCGAAAAAATCCTTTATTAGAAATAAAAAACACAAACATATACCCTGGTTCACCACTTTAATCAGCCCCAAAAAGCCCTCCACGTCCGGCGTACTCCAGGATGGTCCAGCGTCGCTTCCAGCGCTGCTGCATGGAGGTGACCGGAGCTGCAGAATACACCGCCGCTCCGGTCACCTCCACACAGCTAATGAAGACAGCCGCGCGATCAGCTGCTGTCACTGAGGTTACCCGCTGTCACTGGATCCAGCGGTGGCCGCGGGTAACCTCAGTGACAGCTCAGCTGATCGCGCTACTCACCTCAGTTGCTGCGTGGAGGTGATAGGAGCGGCGGTGAGTAGCGCGATCAGCTGAGCTGTCACTGAGGTTACCCGCGGCCACCGCTGGATCCAGTGACAGCGGGTAACCTCAGTGACAGCAGCTGATCCCGCGGCTGTCTTCATTACCTGCGTGGAGGTGACCGGAGCGGCGGTGTCTTCTGCAGCTCCGGTCACCTCCATGCAGCAGCGCTGGAAGCGACGCTGGAGCATCCTGGATTACGCCGGACGTGGAGGGCTTTTTGGGGCTGATTAAAGTGGTGAACCAGGGTATATGTTTGTGTTTTTTATTTCTAATAAAGGATTTTTTCGGGTGTGTGTGTTTATTTACTGTAACTTACAGATTAATCATGGAGGGTGTCTCATAGACGCCTGACATGATTAATCTAGGACTTATTGGCAGCTATGGGCTGCCAATAACTCCTTATTACCCCGATTTGCCAGCGCACCAGGGCAAATCGGGAAGAGCCGGATACAGTCCCAGAACTGTCGCATCTAATGTATGCAGCAATTCTGGGCAGCTGTTGGCTGATATTGTTAGGCTGGGGGGCTCCCCATAACGTGGAGCTCCCCATCCTGAGAATACCAGCCTTCAGCCGTATGGCTTTATCTGGCTGGTATTAAAATTGGGGGGGACCGCACGCCGTTTTTTTTAATTATTTAATTATTTATTTCACTATACAGTATAGACACGCCCACCGCCTGCTGTGATTGGGTGCAGTGTGACACCTGTCACTCAGCGTGGGGGCGTGTCTCACTGTAACCAATCATAGGCGCCGGTGGGCGGGGAAAGCAGGGAATACGAGATTGTTTAATGGGCGGCCGGCTTTTTCAAAACAGTAAAAGCCGCCGGAGCAGTGTGAACGCCGTGCAGCGCCGGGGATCGGGGATCGGTGAGTATATGAGAGAGGGGGATAGACTGACATGGACAGAGAGTGAGGGACAGAGATAGTGACCGACTGACAGAGATTAGTGAATGACAGACATTGTGAGGCTTTTTTTAGCTGCGCTCTGAAGCAGACCTTTTTTAAGCTGCGGTGCAGAGCGCACACCTGCGCACATAGCATCAGACACTGAAATCGTATGAGGGATGTCACACGTTACAATTGACTAGGTTCGTGCAACAAAACGCTCAATTCTAGAGAATGATACGATGTGTTTGCGATCAACGGTTTTGCGTTCAATCCTGATCGCACGTAGATGTCACACGCAGATACCTCACAAACGATGCCGGATGTGCGTCACTTACAACTTGACCCCAACGACGGATTGTGAGATATATTGAAGCGTGTGTAGCGGGCTTTAGACAGTGTACATTCCTGTTCCCCTGCCCTGTCAGTTACCTGGTGCCTGTCTGTCCTAGCCATGCTAACTGCCTCAGCTTTCCTGATGGTCCCTGGCTACACTACTGACTGTACCTGCCCAATTCTGGCAGTGCTATCTGCCTCATCCATACTGGTGGTCCCTGTCTACACTTGTGACTGTACCTGTCCGTCCTGGCCATGCTACCTGCCTAAGCTGTCTCGGTGGTCCCTGTCTACACTAATGACTGTACCTATCCATCCTGGCCATACTATCTGTCTCAGCCATTCCGGTGGTCCCTGTCTACACTGGTAACTGTACCTGTCCGTCCTGGCCATGCTACCTGTCTCAGCCATCCCGGTGGTCCGTGTCTACACTTGTGAAAGTACCTGTCCATCCTAGTTGTGCTATCTGCCTCAGCCATCCCGGTGGTCCCTGGCTACACTAGTGACTGTACCTGTCCATCCTGGCCATGCTATCTGCCTCATTCATCCCAGTGGTCCCTGTCTATACTAGTGACTGTACCTGTCCGTCCTGGCTATGCTACCTGTCTCAGCCATCCCGGTAGTCCGTGTCCACACTTGTGAAAGTACCTGTCCGTCCTGGCCATGCTATATGTCTCAGCTCTCCCTGTCTACACTAGTAACTGTACCTGTCCGTCCTGGCCATGCTATCTGCCTCAGCCATCCCAGTGGTCCCTGTCTATACTAGTGACTGTACCTGTCCGTCCTGGCCGTGCGATCTGTCTTAGCCATCCCGGTGGTCCCTGTCTACACTGGTGACTGTACCTGTCCGTCCTGGCCATGCTACCTGTCTCAGCCATCCCGGTAGTCCGTGTCTACACTTGTGAAAGTACCTGTCCGTCGTAGTCGTGCTATCTGCCTCAGCCGTCCCGGTGGTCCCTGGCTACACTAGTGACTGTACCTGTCCGTCCTGGCCATGCTACCTGTCTCAGCCATCCCGGTAGTCCGTGTCTACACTTGTGAAAGTACCTGTCCGTCGTAGTCGTGCTATCTGCCTCAGCCGTCCCGGTGGTCCCTGGCTACACTAGTGACTGTACCTGTCCGTCCTGGCCGTGCGATCTGTCTCAGCCGTTCCGGTGGTCCCTGTCTACACTACTGACTGTACCTGTCCGTCCTGGCCGTGCGATCTGTCTTAGCCGTCCCGGTGGTCCCTGTCTACACTAGTAATTGTACCTGTCCGTCCTGGCCATGATATCTGCCTCAGCCACCCCGGTGGTCCCAGAATACACTAAAAAAGCAGCCAGCTCGTACTGGTGTTTGTCCTTGCCTTGGGAATCAGCTGCCACAGTCCCAGTCACTGCCCTGGGAGTGGCATCTGGTGTCTGCCTCACGGTGGGAGTTTAGGCAAGTCCCTCCCTATAGCGGGTGAGCCCGTAGTATTCCACCTGTGGTCCAGTGGGTCAACTCCCGCTTGCCACCTTACCATCTCCAGTCTTGCAGTCAAGTGGGCCAAGTGGGTAGAGGAAACACTAGTGATGGGATTGTATGATTCATACATATCAGAATATCCCCTTAGAGACAGAAGTACATTCATCCACATCTATAACAACAGCATATATAATTGCCTTATTCTGTCTGTCTGTCTGTCTTGCTCCAAAATTGTGTCACCTTGACATTGTGTCACCGTGACAGTGTCCTTACAGTGACAACCGTCGGATTGGCTGCTGGGCTCGGCCTGGCCCCGCCCCTCCACATGGATTGGCCGCTCGGCTCGGCCTGGCCCCGCCCCCCTCATGGATTAACCATTTGGCCAGGCCCGCCCCCGCACACGATGCCCGCTAGGCCCTGCCCTGCACATGATGCCTGCTAAGCCACGCCCCCGCACGTGATGCCCGCTAGGCCACGCCCCGCACACGATGTTCGCTAGGCCACACCCCCGCACGCGATGCCTGCTAGGCCACGCCCCCGCACGCGATGTCCACTAGGCCACGCCCCTCACACGATGCCCCACCTAGGCCACGCCCCCTCACACTATGCCCGCTAGGCCATGCCCCCTCACACTATGCCCGCTAGGTCACGCCCCCTCAAACTATACCCGCTCGGCCACGCCCCCCTCACACTATGCCCGCTCGGCCACGCCCCCCGCACACGTTGGGCACTTGTACACCTCTCCCCCAGGACAACTCCTCCCATTATACTCCTCTTTCCCCAGGACTACTCCTCAGGCTCCCATTATACTTCTCCTATTATAATCCTCCTATTATACTCCTCTCTGAGGGGTGCGCAGCATGGGGGATGAAGCACGATGGGGAGTGCAGCATGGGGGATGGTGCACGGTGGAGGGTGCAGCATGGGGGGTGGACCACGATGGGGGGTGCCCAGAATGGGGGGATGAAACACGATGGGGGGTGCGCAGCATGGGGGATGCAGCACGATGGGGGGTGCGCAGCATGGGGGATGGAGCACGATGGGGAGTGCAGCATGGGGGATGGAGCACGATGGGGGGTGCAGCATGTGGGATGGAGCACGATGGGGGGTGCCCAGAATGGGGGGATGAAACACGATGGGGGGTGCGCAGCATGGGGGATGGAGCACGATGGGGGGTGCGCAGCATGGGGGATGGAGCACGATGGGGGTGCAGCATGGGGGATGGAGCACGATGGGGAGTGCAGCATGGGGGGTGGACCACGATGGGGGGTGCCCAGAATGGGGGGATGAAACACGATGGGGGGTGCGCAGCATGGGGGATGGAGCACGATGGGGGTGCGCAGCATGGGGGGATGGAGCACGATGGGGGGTGCGCAGCATGGGGGATGGAGCACGATGGGGGGTGCGCAGCATGGGGGATGGAGCACGATGGGGGGTGCGCAGCATGGGGGATGGAGCACGATGGGGGATGCGCAGCATGGGGGAAGGAGCATGATGGGGGGTGCAGCATGGGGGGTGCAGCATGGGGAGTGGACCACGATGGGGGGTGCACACCTCCCCCAAAACAAACACACACACCGCCACACATGCACCGCACAACACACCACACACACACTGGGAACCACAAACAACGCCCTATACAGACACCCACACACACACACACACACAGACAATACTGCACACACACAACACACAAACACCGCGGCACACACAAATATATGCACATACCGCGCAACACACACATTGCACAAAACATACCTTCCCCCAAAACACACCACACACACACAAACCGCGCAACACACACAGCACCACACACACACAACGCTAAAGACACACAGCGCTCCACAAACAATGCAACACACAACGCAACATACATACAACACCGCTCTCACACACCCCGACAACACCCAGAACATGAATAGCGCCCTACACAAACACTGGCAACTACACACAACAACATCTATATATATATATATATAACAAAAATCATACATTAACTACACAATACGTAAATTCTAGAATACCCGATGCGTTAGAATCGGGCCACCTTCTAGTATACAATATCAGTGTATATTTTGCTTTTCTGGTGATGGGATTAAGGATTACTTTGTATAAGTACGGAGGATTGACGTGCACTTTCTTGTTTAATGACTTTCTTTACAGAACAGTAGATGCAAATGATAACAAATTCCTCCTTTGTGCCGCTTTCGAGAGGTTCAGTTACCCAGATCGGGGGTCACGAGCGGCAAAGTTTCCCTGATTGGGGATTGTGAGATTATAATGTAACGTTGATTTGGTTCCACGGATAGTTTACTTTGGACAACAGAAGTATAGCGGAGAGGAATGGCTGGAACGAAGTATCACATTTCTGCAAATGACTGTAGAGTGTAAGTGCTAAATATTATGTAACAATGCCAGTAAATGTCAGGGAGCAGCCGGGATATATACAACAATGTGGAAAGATACAAAGGAGAGAAGTGTCTGCATTAACTGAGATGAAAGCGCTGATCGTTAATAGTTCTTCAACAGTTTAAAGACCCAAAAGAGCTTTTGACCGGTGGGGTTTGTGCCAACTACGTTCTATTGTCAGATCCTCCGCAATGTGGGAGGTAAAGATAAACCAAGAGGAGGATCATTGGCTTCAGGTCTCCTTATAAACAGCAGGGGGAGACATTGAGCACTGCTGGAAGCTCCTCCCAGTGAGAGAAGACATGAAAAGTGTTCTCCACTCTGATGCATGGTGGGAATGGTACTAAAATATCAAAAAAAAATGTATCTTTTTTTTTGTTTCTTTATTTTTACCATATTAATTACAGATTTTTACTGAAACATTTCTGGTATACTCATGTCACCGGTGTGTCATGGTTTACAGACAGTCAAGTGGTTTCTGGCCACAGAAGCTCACAGCGTTTGGCTGTGCAAAATGCTCCCCGAATTTCCAGTGTTCCTGCTGTCAGTATTCATTGGTATAGGCATCTTTCCTGCTGGATTCAGCTCTCCCCCTTTTTGACCTTGCAGGAGCTCTCTTTGTGAGCAAGGAAAGAATGACTCACAGGCTTTCTCTAGGTGGGTGGGGAAAGCAGGAGTCACAGGCTACCTGTAGGTGGGAAGGGAATGTAGGATCCACAAGCTTTCTTTAGGTTGGCAGGTAAAGCAGGACTCACATGCTTTCTATAGGTCAGCAGGGAAAGCAAACTCACAAGAATATTCTAGGTGGGCAGAGAAAGCAGGATTCAAAGGCTTCCTGTAGGTGGGCAGGGAAAGCAACATTCATAGGCTTTCTCTAGGTGGGCAGGGAAGGCAAGACTCACAGGTTCTCTAGGGGGCAGGGAAAGCAGGACTCACAGGCTTTGTCTAGGTGGGCAGGGAAAGCATGACTAAGAGGATTTCTCTATGTGGGCATGGAAACAGGACTCAGATGATTTCTCTTGGTGGGCATGGGAAGCAGGACTCACAGTCTTCCCGTAGGTGGGAAGGGAAAGCAGGACTCACATGCTTTGTGTAGACGGGCAGGGAAAGTAGGACTATAAGGCTTTCTCTAGGTGATCAGGGAAAGCAGGACTCACAGGCTTTCACTAGGTGGGCAGGGAAAACAGGACTCACAGGCTTTCTCTTAGGTGCGCAGGGAAAGCAGGACTCACAGACTTTCTCTTGATGGGCATGGAAAGCAGGACTCACAGGCTTTCTCTTAGGTGGGCAGGGAAGGAAGGACTCAGAGGCTTTCTCTAGGTCAGCAGGGAAAGCAGGACTAAAAGGTTTTCTCTATATCAGCAGAGAAAGGAGGATTTCTCTAAGTGGGCATGGAAAGCAGGACTCACAGGCTTCCTGTAGATGGGCAGGGAAAGCAACACTCACATGCTTTCTCTTAGGTGGGCAGGGAAAGCAGGACTCACAGGCTTCCTGTAGATGGGCAGGGAAAGCAACACTCACATGCTTTCTCTTAGGTGGGCAGGGAAAGCAGGACTCACAGGCTTCTTGTAGGTGGGCAGGGAAGGAAGGACTCAGAGGCTTTCTCTAGGTGGGCAGGGACATCAGGACTCACAGGCTTTCTCTAGGTCAGCAGGGAAAGCATGACTCACATGCTTAAGCTATGAATCCAGGCAGCATTTACACTGCATTATACATGAAAACACTGGATCAAATTATTGACAACACAATAGCTACACTGAACTCATTGTCTTCCCCTTCCTCCCTACTATGCTTCTCTCAAAAATGACACTGACCCTTCCCCTCTAACCTGTTTTTGACTTTGAACAACCTCTGTTAAATTGACTGATCTTAGATATTTCTTGTTTGTATTTTTTTTTCTTGGACTATTTCTAACTTTACTGTGAATTTATTTAAAAAAAAACATTTCAGAGAAGACAAGTATCAAAGAAAAAAAAAAAAAAAAAAGATCCCTGGCATCATTGTTTGGCTTACATCGTCTGAACACCGCTTCTGGGAAAAGAATTGCCTTTTGTAGTTGAGCAGGCAGCATGAATAATACAACTCATTAACGACATGCAAAATAAAAACCATCAAGTGTTTTTTTATTATTTTTTTTTTTTATATTTGCTTTACATTCCATATGATCTAAATGTCAACGTGATAGAACATTCCAGAAAACAGAAAGCAATTTGTTGTAAGATGTTTACTCAAGTAACTGTGTGTTTTTCATGTCTTTGATGATATCCCCAATTAAATTTGAGGCTAAAAAAAAAAAAAAAAAAAGTCTTTTTACAGAAGTGAGATTTTTGAAGCCAATACCCTTTCGAGCCAAAATAATATCTGGGAAAATCCTTATACAACAAGAGCTTAATGTTGACATTTAACTGTAGTTTGGAGGTTTATGAAATGAAAGGAATGGAGGGACGTAGCTATGTGTTCTTGATTAATGTACAAAGTGGACCCTCTTATAAACAACATGAATGTGTCTAAAACAAAGCGTTCCGATAGGGCTCGGAAATGTTGCAACTTAGTAAACCGCTGTTTTACTAACCTTTTTGCTGTCTCGCATTTCAAGGCAATATGCTAAGTAACAGACGCATGAACATCAAGAGGAGATAATAGAGTCTCGTAAAGGAAGGCAGTCATCCGGCTATTGCTTATCGTTCCTTTATGTTGCAAAATACACTTATATTGGCCACAAAGCAACCAAATATGAATGTACATGAAGATATTTTTTACTTTGTCTGCAAAACGTTGCAATATAGCACCCATGGAAGTCTATCACGCTTTATGTAACCTAAAGCCAGTGCTATACTGGCACTATCAGGCTGCTTCTATACATACCTGTAGTTGTCAGCTCGGATGTATAGGTTTTGAAACACAAGCAAGTAAAGTTTGTAAAATCATTAGCTTTTTGAGTGGCAGCAGCTGCCGAACAGTTGATAGCAGGGGTGGGTATTCATAGTGATTCCTGCCCCCCTGCCTGTCTGTCCTCCCCCTGTTATTTATGCTAATTCTATTATAGAATCGTTTTACTAAGTGACTAGAAGGACTTGTGCTGATGTCATACCCATGTGACCAGAAGGGGCGGGGCCTCAGCCAACATAGCTGATACCAGTAAACAATATTATTTTTCTGTTGGCTTAGATCAGGGGATGAAATGGAGAGCACACCAACTAATAGCAGACACTATCAGGCTGCTTCTATACATACCTGTAGTTCTCAGCTCGGATGTATAGGCTTTGAAACACAAGCAAGTAAAGTTTGTAAAATCAGCAGCTTTTTGAGTGGCAGCAGCTGCCGATCAGCTGATAGCTGGGGTGGGTATTCATAGTGATTCCTGCACCCCTGTCCTGTCCTCCCCCTGTTCTATTATAGAATTATTTTACTAAGTGACTAGAAGGACTTGTGCTGATGTCATACCCATGTGACCAGAAAGGGCGGGGCCTCAGCCAACATAGCTGATACAAGCAAGCAACTTTATTTTTCTGTTGGCTTAGATCAGGGGCTGAAATGTAGAGCACACCAACTCATAGCAGACACTCAGCTGGTGTTTACTATAAAGGTAAACCCCTAAAATGAAGGGCTGAAACTCCCAAGAATAAGTCCACATAGAAATATAGCCAGCAAGGAAGCGCAATGAGGGGTGAACATATATAAGCCAACCCAGAATGTAATAGAGAAAATAATAATGGGAAAATGAGGAAAACGTGGAGAGGAACAAATCAGAAAGGAAAGGAAAGACCATTGGAACCATCAGCATTTGGACGGGGAATAAAAGGGAATAGCCCACAACAGAGAGAAACTGACCACGAAACCACAGCTTTTTGAATGTGTAACATCTGCCCTTGACCACAGACTCAGGATGACTGTCACGGACAGACTAGGGCTAGCCACCAAGTCGACAGGATCTCAAAAACCCTGAAACCCTTTAACCCCTGTATAGGGATTTGGAATTACACAAGGTCCAGGAGATCGCTGCTTATGGAAGACTGCAATCCAGGAAAGAGTGGTCATCGAGCATGGTCCAAACCAGGAGGCACAAAAATATTCAAAATCGGCAGACAGGAGCGTACTCAGGATATCAGGCAGAGGTCAAAACCGGAAATGGCAGTGAAGTACAAAAATGGCAAGCAGGAGAGTAGTCAATGAGCAGGCAGAGGCCAAAACTCAGGGATCAATAGTCAGAACACAACAGGAACCAGACACTAGCAGGAATACAAAACTATCTCTGGCAGTGACCAGCAGATAGGAGGGGGAATTAGAAGGTTGTGGAGTCTTCCCATTGGCTGTAGCTGAATGGTGGTAACTTCAGCTCAAAGACATATGCCACCTACAGTCAGCCAGTGGTACTGCAGGTCCCAGGGAAACCCAGCTTAGTGGATGAGCGGAGCCTGCGCCCACCAGAGCCACTGGCACCGACTCCTCTCCTATCACCAGCACCGTCCATGGCGGGAATATGGTAGTACCTGGTGACCAAAGTAGAAGTCACAGGTGTGGACTCCGGTGAGGACATGACAAAATGACAGTATGGTACCCCTGAGGCTCTGGTCACCACAGGATACTGCACCTCAATTAAGGTGCGGTATCTATCTCAGGTAAGGAGGTAGTTAATCACCGGTGTTACACACACACACACACACACACACACACACACACACACTACATACAGCTTAGGAGCCTTCACATAGGGTGGGTTGGCTCAGGGTAGGCGGGGGGGGGGGGGGGGTAGTCATAATGCTCATGGGCCTTCCCGGTCACTGAAGCCAGCCAACTGGGGGGTGGTAACCACCTGGGGTAGAAGTAGGCGCAACACACGCACATCAAAAACAGACCCGTCAGGACCATAGTTCTGGCAAGAGATCTCTGGAACACTTGGACTTTACTGGGCCCAGGGACTTGGAGTGGGAGCTCAGCCAGGGTACCTAACTGTGGAGGGGGACACCCTAGAAATAGGACTATCTCCTTCTCTCTCAAAACACCGGGGGTGGCCCCCTTACCAGATCTGGGATTGACCAGAGCCCATCACGGCCGTGACCAGTGCAACTGGGCTGGCAGCTGAAGTTGTGAGTAAACTGCACCCTGAACCTGCAGAGACTGTGTTGGCTCGTCCTTACCGGCGCCGCTGCCGAGCGCTTAGGCTCCAATGGCCACTGCTACCCTAATTATCCACCCGGGGCCTGCTCGGCCTGTCGGGAGCGACACCATCCAGGCTGCCATAACACATGCCCCAGCGAGGAACCTGGCAGCGGTGGTTATTCCCTGGCCGCATACCACAGGTGGCGTCACAACAAACTTTTCCCAATACCGCGCTTCCCCCACCATTTAACTGTATGCCTCGGAACAACAGAACTGGGCAAGGCCACCCCGTAACAACGCCTGACCCGACCCAAAACGGCCCGGTCGACGAGTAGGTTAACCGCCTGAAATGTGGGGCGTTACAACAGCAGCTTCTGATCAGCTGATAGCTGGGGTGAGTAATCTTAGTGATTCCCGCCCCACTGACTGTCCGTCCTCCCCATGTTATTTATGCTAATTATATTGTAGAATCCATTTACTAAGTGACTAGAAGGACATGTGCTGATTTTATACCCATGTGACCAGAAGCGGCGGGGCCTCAGCCAACATAGCTGATACCAGTAAGCAACATTATTTGTTGACTGAGGCCCAGCAGACAGAGGAACTGACCACGAAACCACAAGTCAGCAGATCGAATCCCCAAACCGAGCTGTGACATTACATTTGCATTTACTTCGGGGTTCAGACCTGCTTCTAACCCTTTGTCTAATGTTAGCATAACAACTACATGTGTGGACTTGTCCGTAGTCTGGTCTCGGCTCATACATAGTCTGGTCTTTTCTGTAATAACATATGGATGTGAAACCTGGACGATAAAGAAACAAGACAGAAGAAGAATCAAGAGTTTCGAAATGTGGTGCTGGAGAAGGAGGATAGCAATACCCACAATAGCAAGAAGAACAAACAAATCAATTTTCAAGCCAGGCATGTCACTCGAAGCAAGGATCACCAAGCTATGACTTGCCTACTTTGGACACATGATATGAAGAAAAGAGAAATCACTGGAGAAGGGCATAATAGTTGAAAAAATAAAAAAAAAGAATGCGAATAGGAAAACCAGCAACCCGATAGCTTGATACAATCTAGGAAACTACAGAGAAGACTCAGGTGGACCTATCTAAGCGAGGAATACCCTGCTGGACCTATCTAGGTAGAGAAGATCCTGATGGACCTATGTAGGCGAACACGACCTTGTTGCACCTATCTAGGCAGAGAAGACCCTGGTGGTCCTATCTAGGCAGTGAAGACCCTGATGAACCTACAGTTAGGTCCAGAAATATTTGGACAGTGACACAAGTTTTGTTATTTTAGCTGTTTACAAAAACATGTTCAGAAATACAATTGTATATATAATATGGGCTGAAAGTGCACACTCCCAGCTGCAATATGAGAGTTTTCACATCCAAATCGGAGAAAGGGTTTAGGAATCATAGCTCTGTAATGCATAGCCTCCTCTTTTTTAAGGGACCAAAAGTAATTGGACAAGGGACTCTAAGGGCTGCAATTAACTCTGAAGGCGTCTCCCTCGTTAACCTGTAATCAATGAAGTAGTTAAAAGGTCTGGGGTTGATTACAGGTGCGTGGTTTTGCATTTGGAAGCTGTTGCTGTGACCAGACAACATGCGGTCTAAGGAACTCTCAATTGAGGTGAAGCAGAACATCCTGAGGCTGAAAAAAAAGAAAAAATCCATCAGAGCGATAGCAGACATGCTTGGAGTAGCAAAATCAACAGTCGGGTACATTCTGAGAAAAAAGGAATTGACTGGTGAGCTTGGGAACTCAAAAAGGCCTGGGCGTCCACAGATGACAACAGTGGTGGATGATCGCCGCATACTTTCTTTGGTGAAGAAGAACCCGTTCACAACATCAACTGAAGTCCAGAACACTCTCAGTGAAGTAGGTGTATCTGTCTCTAAGTCAACAGTAAAGAGAAGACTCCATGAAAGTAAATACAAAGGGTTCACATCTAGATGCAAACCATTCATCAATTCCAAAAATAGACAGGCCAGAGTTAAATTTGCTGAAAAACACCTCATGAAGCCAGCTCAGTTCTGGAAAAGTATTCTATGGAGAGATGAGACCAAGATCAACCTGTACCAGAATGATGGGAAGAAAAAAGTTTGGAGAAGAAAGGGAACGGCACATGATCCAAGGCACACCACATCCTCTGTAAAACATGGTGGAGGCAACGTGATGGCATGGGCATGCATGGCTTTCAATGGCACTGGGTCACTTGTGTTTATTGATGACATAACAGCAGACAAGAGTAGCCGGATGAATTCTGAAGTGTACCGGGATATACTTTCAGCCCAGATTCAGCCAAATGCCGCAAAGTTGATCGGACGGCGCTTCATAGTACAGATGGACAATGACCCCAAGCATACAGCCAAAGCTACCCAGGAGTTCATGAGTGCAAAAAAGTGGAACATTCTGCAATGGCCAAGACAATCACCAGATCTTAACCCAATTGAGCATGCATTTCACTTGCTCAAATCCAGACTTGAGACGGAAAGACCCACAAACAAGCAAGACCTAAAGGCTGCGGCTGTAAAGGCCTGGCAAAGCATTATGAAGGAGGAAACCCAGCGTTTGGTAATGTCCATGGGTTCCAGACTTAAGGCAGTGATTGCCTCCAAAGGATTCGCAACAAAATATTGAAAATAAAAATGTTTTGTTTGGGTTTGGTTTATTTGTCCAATTACTTTTGACCTCCTAAAATGTGGAGTGTTTGTAAAGAAATGTGTACAATTCCTACCAGATATTTTTGTTCAAACCTTCAAATTAAACGTTACAATCTGCACTTGAATTCTGTTGTAGAGGTTTCATTTCAAATCCAATGTGGTGGCATGCAGAGCCCAACTCGCCAAAATTGTGTCACTGTCCAAATATTTCTGGACCTAACTGTATCTAGGCAGAGAAGACACTGGTGGACTTATCTAGGCAGAGAAGACCCTGTTGGACCTATCTAGGCGAAGACCCTGATAAACTTATCTAGGTGGAGAAGACCCCGATGGACCTATCTAGGCGGAGAAGACCCTGATGGACTTATCTAGGCGGAGAAGACCCTGTTGGACCTATCTAGGCGGAGAAGACTGTTGGATTTATATAGGCAGAGAAGACCCTGGTGGACCTATCTTGGCTGCTCAAACTCGATCTTCCTACAGAACATTCATCCATCAAGTCGCTGTGGCTTGAAATTGAGCTGAAGGCCATTAAATAATAATACTAACACAGGGCATGCTCAGTTTCGACAAGAGTGTGGAGTAAGCCATAGATGACTCCTTATTTCAGACTAGAATAAAAGGATCAGGCATCCTGAAATCCAACCTGCCCTATCCTTCTTTTCCTCCAACATGTGCCACTGGGAAAGTCAGAACACACCTACGTGCTGCTTTTATACCATGGCTGGGATATATATGTAATGTTTGAAGTGGACCTACCAATGTGTTAGAACGGTTCCTCACCACGTAACATATTTTCCGATCCATCCCAGAAGGGGTGCACTTTTTGCAGCTTTCTCAACTCAAAAATAGATCAATAGACACAAGCAAACACCATAATTAAGAATTAAGAAAAGAAATTGCCCCAAAAGCATTAATACTAATGATCTCCTTTGTGACTACGGTTGGATTTCTGTAAACAATGCGCGACATATCACCAAGAGACACTTTCTGTTAAAATTGCTTAGAAAATGCTGACAAAACAAGTCCCAGCCTCGGGTCTTTTCTCTCCGAGCTTTTGTCTTAGCATTTCTTTTTCTTCTCGTCTTTTAACCAAATTCCATAAATGGAGATCAAACATAATTGTGCAGCCCTCGAATCTCCGTCCTCGTCCTCGGTAATGACAGTAATAATACACTGAATTTGCCCTTAAGTAATCATTTCAAATGAAAGTTTAAATTTCAGCAGGGAAATGACTTAAACAGAAATTAGCTCAAGGTAGACCATGTACTTTTTTGGGGGAAGCGGAGGAGCGGTCGCGTGGGATAAAGCTCTGTTTGTACATACATGTATATTTTATAGTAATGTATGAAATGTCCTTGCTTTCAACCAAAGGTGCGGATTATGAATTAGCTCCTCTTTCCAGAATAAATAAGTCTAATGCATCATAGTCAGGCTGGTATAAATCTCCAGGGCCGGGTTTTAACGAAAAACCCATGACAATTAATCCGCCGAGTCGGATGTCGCAGTGCTCAGGGGATCACATTTGGGAAGAAGACACCACTGCGCAGCTGGACAACTGCCAACAGGACCATGGACAAAAGGATAACCATAGAAAAAAAGCGCCCAGCCACTATTTTTCAGTGATCTGTAACAAAAAAACGCCCTTTACAGGGTTGGCCTTGCAGTCGCCCTTGCCGAAAAAGGTCTTATAGAAAGTCTGTGTCATGATTCCGATGTGCAGAACATTCTGTATTGTTCTGCTATGCTCTCCCCTCCTATTGCTTATGGTGCTGAGCGTTTTGCAGGATGAATGCTCTGCTGGTTGTTTCACAGCACTGGGTTCCACACTTCTCGTTTCCGGTGATTGCTCTGCTTCATTAGGGAGTGTGTTAGCTCAGGACACTGCCAGTCATACTTCCTGGTTTCAGTTGTGCTGTTGGCTCGTGTGGTCCTCCACAATCTTGAAACCCAGCCAAGATAAAACCCGACAGCTGGGGGCTGGTATTCCCTGACTGGGGAGGCCTATGGTTATTAGGCCACCCCCTAGCCTAAAAATAGCAGCCTGCAGCTGCCTGAGATTGTCACATCCATTAGATGTGACAAGGTCAGTGTTTTACCCAGCTCTTCCCTATTGCCCTGATGTGGTGGCAATCGGGGTAATGAGGGGTTAATAAAAGCGCACAACTCTCATCAATCCCAAAATTAGTGATGGGTAGAGGGGTGTATGAGATCCACCTATTGCTAATCCTAAAAGTAAAAATAAATAAATACAAACACAGTAAAAAATCCTTTATTTGGAAAAAAATACAAGAAAAATTTGGAAAATTCTTTCACCACTTTATTAACCCCCTAAACACCCCTGCAGGTCCGCCGTAATCCACATGAGGTCCCACAATGGTCCTGGCTCTGCTACGTGCAAGCCTGGAGAGACCAAAAACATGTCTGATGTCTTCAGGCTATGTGAAACACTGACAAGGGGGACCCGGATGGCAGCAGTGACGTCACTAGTTCACTGGAGGTCATACCCGGGTTCTGGATGGTGGGTGAGGAAAGAAGTGCATATGGATGAGCAATGATGAGCGGCCCAGGAAATTAAGGAAAGGCCATGGGAGCAGCTTACAGCCCTGATGGAGCATCGGTAAATATGAAGCGCTCTCTTCATTCTTATTTTCTTTATTTTTCCTTTATTTTTTTTAATTTCTTGAAGGCTGAATCTGGATCAAACACCGAGTAGAGGGTTTATATATATATATATATATATATATATATATATATATACAGTACAGACCAAAAGTTTGGACACACCTCATTCAAAGAGCTTTCTTTATTTTCATGACTCTAAAAATTGTAGATTCACATTGAAGGCATCAAAACTATGAATTAACACATGTGGAATGAAATACTTAAAAAAAGGGGGAAACAACTGAAAATATGTCTTATATTCTAGGTTCTTCACAGTAGCCACCTTTTGCTTTGATTACTGCTTTGCACACTCTTGGCATTCTCTTGATGAGCTTCAAGAGGTAGTCACCGGAAATGGTCTTCCAACAGTCTTAAAGGAGTTCCCAGAGATGCTTAGCACTTGTTGGCCCTTTTGCCTTCACTCTGCGGTCCAGCTCACCCCAAACCATCTCGATTGGGTTCAGGTCTGCTGACTGTGGAGGCAAAGTCATCTGGCGTAGCACCCCATCACTCTCCTTCTTAGTCTAATAGCCCTTACACAGCCTGGAGGTGTGTTTGGGGTCATTGTCCTATTGAACAATAAATGGTGATCCAACTAAACACAAACCGGATGGAATAGCACGCCGCTGCAAGATGCTGTGGTAGCCATGCTGGTTCTGTATGCCTTCAATTTTGAATAAATCCCCAACAGTGTCACCAGCAAAGCCCCCCCACTCCATCACACCTCCTCCTCCATGCTTCATGGTGGGAACCAGCCATGTAGAGTCCATCCGTTCACCTTTTCTACAAAGACACGGTGGTTGGATCCAAAGATCTCAAATTTGGACTCATCAGACCAAAGCACAGATTTCCACTGGTCTAATGTCCATTCCTTGTGTTCTTTAGCCCAAACAAGTATGTTCTGCTTGTTGCCTGTCCTTAGCAGTGGTTTCCTAGCAGCTATTTTACCATGAAGGCCTGCTGCACAAAGTCTCCTCTTGACAGTTGGGTGTGTCCAAACTTTTGGTCTTTACTATATATATATATATATATAATACATAGATATCTGGTATATGTTGTGTTTTAAGCCTATATTATCCTCCCATAAAGCATTGCATGTGATGATCCAGACGGAACATTCCCACAGATCTCCAGTCCATATATCAGTCTACATTTGTCACCGGCGGGCTGGGCTGTGTATACACTTGCTGATGTTCACCCACCTTCAAAGCTTCCTCCCAAGACATTTTTCATAAATCTGTTTTCCATTGATCTAAGGACAATGTGATTTGACAGGATCGGGCACTCCCAACCGTAGAGGATGTTGGAGGTCAAAACGACCAACACTTTCTCCAGCTTGTTGGCAAATCACCCTGACAGTCCATTGTCCCTGAAAGATAAATATATTTGTTTCTGTTTATTTTATACTCCGCCGACTCTGCCAGTTCAGGTCGTAAAATGCAACTTTGCAGAATAATATCAGGACAAAAAAAAAGAAAACAATTACAAAATTCTTGCAAAAGAACAATAGATGGAACTCTCCGGAGGTCAGAATGAGTAAATTTGGAAAAAGTCGTGTTTTAAGATCAAGAGGAAAAAGGCATGAAAAGTCTGATATCATCATAGGATATCAAAAAGCCATATGTAACAGGAGAAGGAAGTCATATGGTATCATAAAGAAATGTATAATATATGGGAATGGAGCTAGATAGGATTTCACATGGCAGTGGCTCGAAATAGTAACAATATTTGCATAAATCAATAATGCACGTGAATATAAGAAACTTTGTAATATGTCTTACCAGAGAAACATTCTTCTTTCTCCACTTCTGAGCCACCTCTACCACTCCCCACTTCTTCCTACACTCATCATTCAATTTAAAGTCCATCATGGCCAAATTATGATGACTACTCACTGAGGAATCAGGTTACAGCTGCCTATTGAAGTTTATTAAGTGCAAAGGGGAGTGTAGAGGTGAACAGAGAAAGAAACAAATCATGCTGGAGATTCCTAGTAAGTGTTTTTTTCCCCCTAGTGCTGGATTCAAAGCAACCCTGCTCTGTATTGTTGTACAATATCCTCATTGAGTAAGGTCTGGGCATATAATCAAGTCTGAAGCAAACAGTACAATCACAGGATGACAATATAGAGGGAATTTTATTCTTGGTTTAATAAAATAGGCAGAGACAGAAATCAAGCTGCACCTTTCTTGTAAGTGTTTTATCACATCCTGGTGCTGGATTCACAGCTACACAGCTTCGTATTGCTGTTGTCATGCGCTGAGACACGCGGATTAGTTCTAAGGAATCAGACTCTTTTCACATTGCAGAGTCCGACAGGCAACTTAGTCTCAAGTGCTCAGTTTTGCTGGGCATCGGCTCCCAGCCATGTAGGAGTTAATCTTTTTAGAGCAATGTGTGACTCTTCTGAGAGCCAGGTTGCTGATTACCTTCCCAACCTGGTCTCCTCCTATTTAAGGCTGGGGATTATAGTGGGAGACTGCCGAAGATAGCATCTGCTTTGCTGTTGTGATATCCCGGCGTCCTTGGCACTCTTCTGTTTGAGGACCAGTGACTTGTTGTCTGCGCTGTATGAAAGTTCCCTGGTGTGACTTTCTCCTCCTATTTAAGGCTGGGGATTGTAGTAGGAGACTGCCGAAGATAGCATCTGCTTTGCTGTTGTGATATCCCGGCGTCCTTGGCACTCTTCTGTTTGAGGACCAGTGACTTGTTGTCTGCGCTGTATGAAAGTTCCCTGGTGTGACTTTCTCCTCCTATTTAAGGCTGGGGATTGTAGTAGGAGACTGCCGAAGATAGCATCTGCTTTGCTGTTGTGATATCCCGGCGTCCTTGGCACTCTTCTGTTTGAGGACCAGTGACTTGTTGTCTGCGCTGTATGAAAGTTCCCTGGTGTGACTTTCTCCTCCTATTTAAGGCTGGGGATTGTAGTAGGAGACTGCCGAAGATAGCATCTGCTTTGCTGTTGTGATATCCCGGCGTCCTTGGCGCTTTTCCGTTTGAGGACCAGTGACTTGTTGTCTGCGCTGTATGAAAGTTCCCTGGTGTGACTTTCTCCTCCTATTTAAGGCTGGGGATTATAATAGGAGACTGCCGAATATAGCATCTGCTTTGCTGTTGTGATATCCCGGCATCCTTGGCACTCTTCCGTTTAATGACCAGTGACTTGTATGACAGTTAAATCCTAAAACGGAAATAGAGATCCATATTTTATGAATGCATATCTACCAAACCAAATATATTCAACCTACATTAGACCTGCATTTTGATACGAATATATCAAAGAGACAAGATAAATCCAAAAATTAATTACAATTTTATTAGCATGATACAAAAAACATCATTACATTTATCACATGATTAGAGATGGGTATCAAAAAACACACAGTTAAAAATTAACCCTTTTTTCTGTTTTTTTTGCTGTATGAAAGTTCCCGGGTGTGACTTTCTCCTCCTATTTAAGGCTGGGGAGTGTAGTAGGAGACCGCCGAAGATAGCATCTGCTTAGCTGTTGCGATATCCCGGCGTCCTTGGCGCTCTTCCGTTTGGTGACCAGCGACTTGTTGTCTGCACTGTATGAGAGCTCCTTGGTGTGACTTTCTCCTTCCCATTTGGTTCATCCCCCCCGGGGTCTTTTCGTCTCCCCTCTGTGGATATTTGCGGTGTGACTGAGTGTCAGTTTTACACCCTTGTCTTTGTCTTGTGGGAGGTTTATTACTTTGTGTCCTGCCCACCTTGGGGTTGCGGGTGCAGGGGTATTAGGTCAGGGCCCAACAGGAGACAGGGCCAGGTCGGGGGTCCGGACCTCCCTACCTTTAAGGGTACCTCGAGGGTGAGGGTGAGAACAGGGGTCCCAGTCTTAGGGTCAGCATAGATCCCCTGGTGTCCCCCAAACACCCATGACCGCTGTACAATGTCCTCAATAAGTGTGCATAAACTGGTCTAAATGAATAGAAAAATTGATTTAGTTTATTTTAGGATGTCCTGTCTTAACTATGTGGAATGAATTGTATTCTTGGATAGGCACAAATCATGCTGCAGCAATTTAGCGTTTTATCACACCCCGGTGCTGGATTCACAGCTACACTGTTCAGTATTGCTGTACAATGTCCTCTATGAACGCACATAAACTGTTCTAAATTAATACAAAAATGGATTTCCTTTATTTCAGGATGTCATGTCTTAACTATATGGAATCACATTTATTATTGGATTTATAAAATAGGCACAAATCGTGCTGCAGCAATTTAGTGTTTTATCACACCCCCGTGCTGGATTCACAGCTACACCGCTTAGTATTGCTGTATAATGTCCTCTGTAAGTGCACAAAAACTGGTCTAAATGGATAGTCATATAATCCACATAAATAGTATTATTCCTCATGTAACAATCCATATCAGCTTATTCTGATAGGTCATGTAAAATTAGGGACAGTCACATTTGTTCCAGCAATGTATCACTTAGGTTACTGGGTGCAACAGTTCTGATAGAATCAGTTTTCTCTACTGCAGAGCAAGCAGAGTGTCACATAGAGTTTTGCACAAACTTTGCCTACTGTCACGGCGCCATTGGACTTTGCTCAGATTGCAGATTCTGACATTCCACCTGATGGTTTCTCTGGTGTCTGGGATCAACATAGGCAGACTTGAGCGTGTGCTGATTCATAGCCAGGCTAGCAAGAATTAATCTCTGCTGGTCTGCTTGCTCCTTTAATCACATGTTGTGGGGAGACTTATCACATCTGTTTCTCTCCTATTTATGCTGGTGGAATCCTTCTACCCATGCCAGCTATAGCTTATTCTGTGTTGGTCTGTGAGGTGTGTTGTCCCAAACCCTCTCTGGTAAAAGTTGTGCTTAATAGTTCTTACTGCTTGGTGCGGTTGTGGAGTTTACCCTGTTCTTTTGTACTTCCTTCCTGCTCTTGTTTTCCTCCTAAATCTCTTATTGTCATATCCTGTGTGTGTGTGTGTGTGTGTGTGCTGTGTGTGTGTGTGTGTGCTGTGTGTGCTGTGTGACAGAGTTTGTTTTTTTCCTTGTCTGTCTTTCTCTGTGGTTTCAACACACTCCTGACCCATCCCTCTTTTGAGGAAGGGGGAATTAGATCAGGCTTGGTCAGGAGCAGGGCCAGGAAGGAGACTCCACCATCAGGAGTATCCCTGAGATTAGGGCTAGCATAGGGCCCCTTAGCTTGCGGGACAGTCTAGGAGCCCCTGTTCCCCGCTATGCCAAAGTCATCATGACACAGAGCTCAGAATACTGAGCTGTGTATGACCCCGCCCACACCACTGTGTAACCCCGCCCACAACACATTGGCAGCTTTATGTGTACATTGTATAGTAACAGAAATCTACTCATCAGTGGTGGAGGTGTGGTTTGACTAGGAGGCACAAGACAGCACGAGACACCCACCTAGTCCTGTATTGATAATCTCCCGCTGATAAAACACTGATTATAGTGACAGTGCAAAACACAGCCTAGAATGTGACACAATGCTGAAATCAGGGTCTCAGCCCCTATATCATGACACTCTTAAGGGGGCTTTACACGGTAGCGATATTGCTAGCAATTTGTAGCGATAGCGAGCGTGTAAGTACCCGCCCCCGTCGTGCATGCGATTGTTTGTGATCGCTGCCGTAGCGAACATTATCGCTACGGCAGCGTCACACATACTTACCTGGTCGGCAGCGTCGCTGTGACTGCCGAACAATCCCTCCTTCAAGGGGGAGGGACGTTCGGCATCACAGCGACGTCACCGCAACGTCACTAAGCGGCCGGCCAATCAAAGCGGAGGGGCGGAGATGAGCAGGACGTAACATCCCGCCCACCTTCTTCCTTCCGCATTGGGGCCGGCGGCAGGTAAGGAGATGTTCCTCGCTCCTGCGGTGTCACACATAGCGATGTGTGCTGCCGCATGAGCGATGAACAACATGGATAAACAACCCTTACCGATTTTTGGTTTGGGATGACCTCTCCATGGTGAACGATTTTCACCATTTTTGAGGTCGCTTAAGGTCGCTGGTCAGTGTCACACGCTGTGATATCGTTAATGACGCCGGATGTGCGTCACTAACAACTTGACCCCGACGACAAAACATTAACGATATCGTAGCGTGTAAAGCCCCCTTTAGATTACATAGTAAAAACCTGCTGACAAACTCCCTTTAAGGGCAAGAATGTCTGGGAAGGAATGGAAGAAACCAAGGGACGGAGGCGCCTTTTCTTGTCTACAGTATAATCAACCTTTTTGCCACTTTGTTTTTCGAGACGTCAATGGAAATGCTACATATTAACAAAGCCGACTTGTTGACTTTGCCCGTTTCTAAATTGGTAATTTGCCTGCAAATGCATTGTGATTACTTCATCTCGAAAATATGCTTTTATGTAAATAAACTGGTATAAATAAAATAATGCATATAAAATAATAAACAGCTCCTTCCGATGGTTGCACGTCAATGCTCCATTAGCCGCGATTATTATCTTATACGGCGGTAAATCGACCCCATTATTTGCCATGCTTCGGCAGGCTCGCCACAATGCTAAAATCAGTAGATTACCAAGTGACAGTAAAATATGCCGTCTCCTTTATCCACCATGCAGCAGTGGAAATGAAACAATGTCCTCTGTCACATAATACATGGAAATCAGCAGTTATCATGCATATGTAATTGTTATTAAACTTGATGGTAAAATAACATAAAAAGAATCGCGGGTCATCCGAATAGAAAAAAAATATATCTGTTCTTTGGAAAATGGAATAAATGGCTGTTAGTATGACCTATTAAAAGCATTTACTGCGTGTTGTTTATCATCACAAGTCACTTTGTGTCTTTGTCAGCGTTAAGTCAACACTTTGAAAACAATCAACTGAAAACACAATTACTGGTCCCCATATTACCCATCCGAGGTCTCGAAAACATCATCGCTCCCAACCCTGTTATTTTACAAATGAAGACGGAATATCATGTTTTGTTTGTGTGTCTCTTAACGTTTCATCAAAAGGAACCAGAAAATCCAACAATACCATGTATTAAAGGGATTATCCAGCCGCAGAGAAAGAATAAAAACAGCATCAGATGTGAGAGAATATCAAAATATGTGATACTTACTTGCCTTCCAGTAATCCAGAACTAAAGCTCATATGGAAGGGCATCCAGTGTTTGTGTCCAATTTGAGAGATTGTTAAATGGCAAAAACTCCCATTGCTGATGCCAATAAAACAGCACGTGATCTCTGAGGCCACTGATTGGCTTCAGTGATGATGTCACAGGGAATGATTTTCAGGACCGGGGCACCTAGCCTGGCCCTCAGATTCGAGACCATGCACTGTCCCTTATCTTGGACGTAGGCTTAAAGGTAGCCAGGTCTGAGTCCCCAGCGTGACCCTGACTCCTGTCCAAACCCTGATGTAACTCATGTGTTGATGCCAATAAAACAGCACATGATCTCTGAGGCCGCTAGTTAGCTTCAGTACTGATGTCACAGTGACCGGATGACAGGACCGGGGCACCTAGGTTGACCCTCAGACTTGAGACCCTACGCTGTCCCTTATCTCAAAGGTAGGCTTGAAGATACCAAGGTCCAAGCCTCCAATGTGACCCTGACTTCTGTCCAAACCCTGTTGTTACTCCCCTCCCACAGATGAGAGGACCGGGGCAACTAGCCTGGCTCTCAGGCTCGACACCCTGTGCTGTCCCTTATCTCCAAGATCTCGGAGGTAGGCTTGAAGGTAGCCAGGTCCGAGTCCCCAGCATGACCCTGACTTCTGTCCAAACCCAGATTTAACTCGCCTCCCCCAGATGACAGGACTGGGGCACCTAGCCTGGCCCTCAGACTTGAAACCCTGTGCTGTCTCTTATCTCAGAGGTAAGCTTGAAGGTAGCCAGGTCCGAGTCCCCAGCATGACCCTGACTTCTGTCAAAACCCTGATGTAACTCCCCTCCCCCAGATGACAGGACTGGGGCACCTAGCCTGGCCCTCAGACTTGAAACCCTGTGCTGTCTATTATCTCAGAGGTAAGCTTGAAGGTAGCCAGGTCCGAGTCCCCAGCATGACCCTGACTTCTGTCAAAACCCTGATGTAACTCCCCTCCCCGGATAACAGGACTGGGGCACCTAGCTTGGCTCTCAGACTCGAGACCCTATGCTGTCCCTTATCTTGGAGGTAGGCTTGAAGGTAGGCAGGTCCAAGCCCCCAGCATGACCCTTACTTCTGTCCAAACCCTAATGTAACTTCCCTCCCTCGGATGACAAGACCGGGGCACATAGCCTAGCCCTCAGACTTGACACCCGATGCTGTCCCTTATCTCGGAGGTAGGCTTGAAAGTAGTCAGGTCCAAGCCCCCAGTATGATCCTGACTCCTGTCCAAACCTTGATGTAACTCCCCTCCCTCTCCTCCACCCAAGGGGTGAGCCGGGATCGTAAACACAAACCCCACAACAAGAGACTGACAGGGGAAAACGACAACTCGTTTACACAGCAATCACACACAAAGGAGAGACTAAAAGTGCACAGGGGGAAACAACATAAAAAGAGGAAAGTAAATAGTCTACTGGGAAACTTCCAAACCGTACAACCATCACACCACAACTGCTGGAGTCTGCACCAATGCTGCAGCCAACAAAGCAACAAGCAGAGTGGGCTTCTACAACTCCTTACACCTCCCGACCAAGCTTACGAATTAGTGAAGAATAATTGGCACCCTCTGCTGGAAGCATAGGGTATAAATAGGGCCTGGGATTGGTCCAAACCGGAAACACCTGACCAGGAATCAGAAGCTGCTAAAAAGCAAACTGACATTAACCCTCTTCTCCTCAAATACATTTAATCAGTAAAGTTTCACAAGGTAAAGTGAGACTCTGAGCCACAACCTGTCACTAATCTCTACAGCAGAGAGACAACCATGACATGTGACCAGGCAATCACTATGGACCAGAAGAGTTTAGCATAGTTTGATTATTTTATCATATATACAAATATTTGTATATAATTTTTTTAAAAACCTTTCAAACCTAGATAGTCTTTTTGATAAAATAGTTAATGCAAACAATTAGATTGATTGCTAAAAAGGCAGACCATTCCAGAAAGCAGGTGCAGCACAAGAGAAGTCTTAGAGACAGAAGAAAGTTTCCTTGTGTTTAAAAATGTAAGGCTCGGGCACATGGCTGCAATATTGCTTTTGCACTAGAGAAAAAGCAAATGTAAAAGATAAGTTAATGTGACAGAGAGGTAGCACATTCCAGAGAGCAAGTGCAGCAAAAGAAAAGGCTTAAAGTGAACTTGACTGCAAATCATGGGCAGCAAATATCAGACACTAACTATGGTTTCTGTAATGTTGTCTCGAGGGTACCATGACGGAGAGGGGTGCCTCCTATTTCTGGTGTCAGGAAATCGCAGCACAGGGGTACATACACACTTGGTCAGGTTGATACTGCTGGTTGTACAGATTTTCCTTTAGCCAGACTGCTAGGGTTAAGTAGTTCTTTTGGTCTCCTATGCTCTAGATGAAAGCTGGAGTCAGCTGTGTTGTGTTTCCAATTACCTCTGCCATAAAGACTCCTCTCCCAGCCCAGGTAATTGCTAGTGATAGCTTCTGGAAAGCTTGCCTCAAGAGGGAACCTATGAGCTGTGGACCAGGAACTCACTTTGAGATCAGTTGCTATTTTGTATTGCTTCCTTTCTTATCCCTTTTTTATTTGCCTTACTGGTCTGTTCGTCATTATTCTCTCCTGTTGTTTTGACTGCTTTGTATGATTGCTGTTCATTTTAACCCTGTCTATCTTATCCACTCTGTGTCCTTAGCCTAGAGCAGGACTAACTTTCCCGCTGCCCTGCTCAGTAGACAGGGCTTTCAGGAAAATACAGTGCTAGGAACTTGATTGCCACATGGAGTGAAAAAACCCACCTAAGGATGTTAGGGAGTTCAGGGCTGCTTAGGTTGAGTGTTAATGGTTGCTCTCTCCCTATCCTTCTCTAATGGCAATGCTTCCCTTCTCCCATCCCGCCTTGTGCCGACCTTGATGGAGCGCGGCAACTTCGAGCTGCACTAGAGTGGTACCTGGTGCATATCATCAGACACGTCATCATCATCGGTGCTGGTAGGCACTTAGTCATGCCCCTCACAAGCCGGGTTTTGAGAACAGTAGGTCTAATTCCTTCTCTCCCCTCCATAATCATACCTTGGCAAATGTATGTTAGACTCTAAAATTCTATAGCATTTCATAGAAAAATATACTTTAAAACCAGCCCGGGACTAAGCTGCATGGGTGACTAGCTGAAAAGGACAGTCAATAGTGATCTCTCCCTGCCCACTGGCAATGATTGACAAGTCTCTCCCAATACTTGCACGCAGGGATAAACCCATCACTTAAGGCAAGCAGACATGGAAAAGCTGTCAGGACTAGACTTGTTGACTAGTTATTCATCTGGCTTAGTCCCAGGCTGGCTTATAAAGCATAGGCAGCTACACAGATGGCTCTGGTATAGTAGACAGGACTTGTCAGACGGTACTTGGAGCAAGAATGGTCTAGGGCAGCAAAAAAGCAGGACAGCAAGCAGACTAGCAAAGCAGGAAGCACCAGAAGACACAGAGCCATGAGTTTGGATTTACAAAGGAACCTACTTGTATTATCAGTTCAGAGTTTGCAGCAGTCAAATGATTAATGGCAGAGTTATTTGCTATCAACAGACAGATATTGAAATGGCAAAGACATGGAATGAGGAAACAAAAAGGTCACAGGCAATAGTGATGAACAGGAAAACTGGATACTAGGTTTCAGAAAAGATTGAACACTGTTGCAGCAGGATAGTCATGTAACCGACAATAGAAAAGAAAAAAGTTTGTGATGCATACAGCAGATGAATGGTTAACTGCAGTTCTGAGCCAGGAAGTAAATGCAGGTAACTGATACACAAGCAGGAGATGATTAGACAGTTGTGTGAAGTGGCTGGTGAGGCGAACTCCAAAAGTGAATATGGTAACTACAGCCCCAAATCCCAAAAAATTGAGACACTGAGTAGAATGTAAAGAAAACAAGAATGTAATGGTTTATTCTCAGCAGAAGATAGAACACAGATAAGAAGATGAACGTTAGACGTTTTTCCTTTTTATTTACAATACGGTAATGCACAAATTTAAAAAGTGTTGGCAACAACACATTTTTTTTAAAATAATTGGGCCTGGGCCACGGCCAGCATTGTGTAGCATGCCCTCTTCTTTTTGCAACAATCTGTAAACGTCGGGGAAGTGATAAGACCAATTTTCTTTGTTTTGGGACATCAATGTTTTCCCATTATTGTATTGTGTCAGATTCTTGCTGTTCCTCAGTCCTGGCTCTTTGCCGGTTTTCTCATTTCATTTTGCGCCAAATGTTTTCTGTTCGGGAAAGGTAAACAGAAAAGAGTAATCCATGATGGTAGGATAAACTACACTAGGTTGTGTGTAGTCTGTAACCCTGGAGCAAATAGGTCTACATAGGAGCTATTTATACTAAATGGTAGGAGATTTTATTGATTGGAAGACTAAAGCGGGCTTTACACGCAGCGATATCGGTAGCGATGTCTCTGGTGAAAGCAGCCGGCCGCATCGGTTGTGTGTCACGGGCAAATCGCTGCCCGTGGCGCACAACATCGCTTACACCCGTCACACATACTTACTTGCCTAGCGACGTCGCTGTGGCTGGCGATCCGCCTCCTTTCTAAGGGGGCGGTTCGTTCAGCATCACAGCGGCGTCACTAAGCGGCCGCCCAATAGAAGCGGAGGGGCGGAGATGAGCGGGACGTAACATCCCTCCCACCTCCTTCCTTCCTCATTGCGTGCAGTCGCAGGTACGATGTTCCTCATTCCTGTGGTGTCACACATAGCGATGTGTGCTGCCACAGGAACGACGAACAACATTGTACCTGCAACAGCAACGATAATCGGCATAGGAACGACTGGACAACGATCAACGATATAGTATTTTTGATCGCTAACGGTCGTTCCTGCGGTGTCACACGTAACGACGTCACTAACGAGGCCGGATGTGCATCACGAATTCTGTGACCCCCAACGACATCTCGTTAGCAATGTCGTTGCGTGTAAAGCCCCCTTAAGGCTTTAGGCACATTTGTGACTCGCGTGAGGATCGTATCACACTGCCTGGACCGGCCACCGGCTCTCCTTACTGCTTATAGAAATATATGAAACTGACGCACTCCTGTCAAGAGAGCCAGCGACCAGTCCAGTCAGTGCAATGCAATCCTCTAGTCATGATTCTGGTTAGCGGTGCTCTGCTCTCCTGCAGAGCCTATGCTGGGCCTCATATTTTCCTCTGGTAAACTCGTTGTTACCGGTCTAGTCCTGTGTGGTGTGGGAGGGGCCTGTCTTTGGAGCCTCGTTCCCGGTTATGGCTTTGCTTTTTCTGGGAGCTATTTCACCCGGAACGCCGCCAGTGATAGTTTCTGTTTAGCAGTGTATGTCTCTAGTTCTCGTAAGTGACAGACCTGATCTTGTCCCGCTACCTAGCTCCTCGTACCCTGTCCAGCCTCCTCTCCTACTATCACTTGACACCTTGATTCCCTGACCTTCGGCTTGTTTCTTGATCCAAGCTCCGCTCTCTCCCGTGTACCTGACGTGTCCTCTTGGCTGACCCAGGCTCCGCTCTCCTCCTGGCACTTGATGTTACTTCCTGGTTTACAGATCCTCGACTCGCACATTGACTTCAGATTCTCTTTCTTCCTCTGTTACTGACTTGATCTCCCGGCTCCTGACCCCTGGCTTGTTCGATTACCCCGCAGATCTCCTCCACTAGTGTATCTAGCGACTCCTAGTGGTTTAGCATCTCATTACACCTGGGTGTTTGGCATCATGTCTCTCATTTTAGGTGTGTTAGAGCTATAATCTGTCAAGCTAGGTATAGGGAAGTACCATGCGTACAGCGACAGCGAAGGCAAACCCCTGGAGGAGATGGTGACCACTGACTAAATTGTCCACTAGCTTCTGGTGCTTCTGACCACCCTAAATAGGTTTGCACCTATGCACCAAACAGGATACCTGGCCCTGACTGATTCTGAACTGGGCCCTAGTTAAGGAATGGATGGGATGAGCACTTAGTCAACCCCACTAAGCTCTAAAGAACACACAAGTAGCACAAACAGGGGGACATGAAAAAATAACATCTCCAGAAACACTCAGGGAGAGGAACAACAACAAACAATAACGTTTCTTCAGATGAATACAAGCAGACTGCTTGCATCCAAGACCTGTATAGGAATATAACCCTATCAAACAGCAAGGGGAATTGTGAGTATTTAAGGACACAAGGGGAAGGGATGATGATTAACAACTGAAATGTGAAGGTATCTGCAGGGTCCTAAATGGAAAGGGATTAACCTTAAGCAGAGAAGTGCATAGAATACTATTTACACCACAGCAGGAAGAATTTAATGTCATAGATCAATTTGTGTTGCTAAACGCAGCGACCCTCTACAGCCAGGCACCACAGGGCTGTCTGTCAACTGCAACACACCAGTGACATTATCTTACCATTAGGAATTTTTAAACTTCCCCTGTGCTGCACATGTTCTTTAGAATTTACTACATGAGTAATTTAAGCTAACCTTGTGTATTAACTTTTTAATGAAGGGCACCATTTTTGATCTGGCACAGTACAGGTAAAGTAATGCTACATGGACTTACTTGATAATGCTGTGGATATGTTACAACTTATCCTAATGGGAAAAACTCGCAACTCAAGGATTAAGACAATATCTAAAGGCTTTATGGGGCCAGTAAACCAGTTCATAAACCAATATGACTAGTTAATAGAAAAAAAGGCAAAAAGAAAAGAGTAACCTGGACTGCAGGATCAACTTAACAGAGCATGGAGACAAATAGGTGTGCAGAATTGCTGTATACACCAAACGGTATGAGATTTTTTTATCGAGATGATTAAAAACCATCACAAAGTTTCTTCATTTCTCATTTTAGATCCATTAAAGCAATAATTTTATCACTAGAAAGTAGAAACGATTGAACTTCTTCTGTGCTGCACATGTTTTCTGGAATGTACTACATAAGTAATTTAGAGAAAATAGTTTGATGGATTATTTATAGCATATATTAAACATAATGTGTTGTTTATTATGCATAGAGTGGCACAATATATTGGTGAAAAATAAATAAATTTATTAATATGACATTAAAAAGTAAATCCTTCTCCTGGTGACCTTTTATCTGAAAGTACGACACCTCCAAATTCTTCTAAGTGGCAGCAAAAACACGATTTAAATGCGAGTCTTTTGTCTTTGATTCTGCTCCGCTCGGTGGTGGTTATTACCTAATAATTTCTGACATTTGTGATTAAACAAAGCTTTGGGTTTTATGATTCCATTTCAAATACACAATTGATGACATATATCAAGAACAAAAATTAGGCTTTTTTTTTTCCAGCAGCCTCTAATTATATTTATTCATTAATGTGCCAGCGCAGGAAGTGAATGCGTTCAAACAATATTTTAAGCTAATTGTTCTAAATCTTAATAATGAATTGTCGTTTTTATTGCCGAAACGAAATAACCTTTTTGTATTTTATCAGCAGGGATCAAGATGATTTCACACTGTCACCGAGCACAATATTTTATTACAGCCAGCCAAAAATATGAGAAAGGAGCACGTATTATTTATGAATATTATGAACTCTAATATATAAAGAACAAGACACATTGAGACAAAACATGTATTAATATGTTCAAATGGAGCTAAGTTACCTATCATGACAAAGGCAGCCAATGGATACATGTTTTGGAAAAGGTTTCTGGAGAAGTGTGCCTGGTTTAGCATATAGATAGGTATCTATATATCTATCTATTTATCTATCTATCCCTCTATCTATCTATCCCTCTATCTATCTATCCCTCTATCTATCCCTCTATCTATCCCTCTATCTATCTATCTATCCCTCTATCTATCCCTCTATCTATCTATCCCTCTATCTATCTATCTATCCCTCTATCTATTTATCTATATATCTATCCCTCTATCTATCCCTCTATCTATCTATCTATCCCTCTATCTATCCCTCTATCTATCTATCCCTCTATCTATCTATCCCTCTATCTATCTATCTATCTATCTATCTATCTATCCCTCCATCTATTTATCTATATATCTATCCCTCTATCTATCTATCTATCTATCCCTCTATCTATCTATCCCTCTATCTATCCCTCTATCTATCCCTCTATCTATCTATCTATCCCTCTATCTATCCCTCTATCTATCTATCCCTCTATCTATCTATCCCTCTATCTATCTATCTATCCCTCTATCTATTTATCTATATATCTATCCCTCTATCTATCCCTCTATCTATCTATCTATCCCTCTATCTATCCCTCTATCTATCTATCCCTCTATCTATCTATCCCTCTATCTATCTATCTATCTATCTATCTATCTATCTATCTATCCCTCCATCTATTTATCTATATATCTATCCCTCTATCTATCTATCTATCTATCCCTCTATCTATCTATTATCTATCTATTTATCTATCTATCCCTCTATCTATTTATCTATCAATCGGTCTATCCATTTAATTTCTATCTATCCATCTATCTATCTATCCTTCTATTTATCTATCTATCTATCAAATCAAATCAAATCAAATCAAATAAGCTTTATTGGCAGGACCAAATACAAATTAGTTTTGCCAAAGCAAGTGTACATTAGGGACTGGGGCTGTGGGGATGGTGGGTGGGGACTGTAGGAAGGATGGATGGGGCACATCCAGGGTGGGGACTGTGGGGGCACTTCTAGGATGGGGGCTATGGAAGTCCATGGCTTATGATGGGGCATATCCAGGGTGGGGACTGTAGTAACGGTGGTTGGGGCATATCCAGGGTGGGTATTTATCTACCTATTCTTCTATGTATCTATCTATCCTTCTATCTTTCTGTCTATCTATCAATCGTCTATCCATTTAACCCCTTAACGACCTTGGACGTACTGAGTACGTCATGGTGACATGGTGCTAAAGGACCCATGACGTACTCAGTACGTCCTGGCGAAATCGCGGTCCCGGAGCCCCGGGGAGTGAAATTTATTTACTTAAACGGTGGATTCGGGAAGGAGGGGACCTCTGCCTGACGTCAGGAGGGGTGGTGCCTCCTCCCCGAACCTACAGAGGCTGTGATTGGCTGACGAACGCCGCTCAGCCAATTACAGCCACTGTAATGTTCCAGCCATTGAAAATGGCTGGAACATTGAAATCCAGCCCTGATCAGTGCTGCTGTAGCACTGGCCATTGGCTGGAGCTGGGTGATCGATGCTTCACCCGCCCCCAGCTCTGATTGGAGAGACCGGTCTTGTGACCGCTCTCTCCAATCAATGTGGATCTGCGGCCTGTGACCGTCCCTGGAAGCCGAGGAGAGCGGTAAGTTGTTGTCCCCGCCGCCCGCCCCTGTCCCCGATCGCCCCGCCGCCCGCCCCTGTCCCCGATCGCCCCGCCGCCCGCCCCTGTCCCCGATCGCCCCGCCGCTGCTCCCGCTTCACCGCCGCTGTCTCCGATCGCCCCGCCGCTGCTCCCGCTTCACCGCCGCTGTCTCCGATCGCCCCGCCGCTGCTCCCGCTTCACCGCCGTCCCCGCCGCCATGCTCCCGCTTCACCGCCGTCCCCGCCGCCATGCTCCCGCTGCACCGCTGTCTCCGCCGCCGCTCCCGATCCACCGCCGTCCCCGCCGCCATGCTCCCGCTCCACCGCCGTCCCCGCCGCCATGCTCCCGCTGCACCGCTGTCTCCGCCGCCGCTCCCGATCCACCGCCGTCCCCGCCGCCATGCTCCCGCTGCACCGCCGTCTCCGCCGCCGCTCCCGATCCACCGCCATCCCCGCCGCCATGCTCCCGCTCCACCGCCGTCCCCGCCGCCATGCTCCCGCTGCACCGCTGTCTCCGCCGCCGCTCCCGATCCACCGCCGTCCCCGCCGCCATGCTCCCGATCCGCCGCCGCTCCCGATCCACCGCCGTCCCCGCCGCCGCTCCCGATCCACCGCCGTCCCCGCCGCCATGCTCGCCACTGTCCCCGCCGCCGTCGCACCCACCTTTTTCAGCCGCTGCTGCCCCCGATCGGCGGCGGCCGCCGCCTCCTTCATCGGCTGCCCCTTCTCCATCGCTACACCACCTATCCCTCCATGTGCTGCAAGCCACCCTCCCCCCACGTGGGGGGAGGGTGGCTGGCTTGCAGCACATGTGGGGGGAGGGTGGCTGGCTTGCAGCACATGTGGGGGGAGGGTGGCTGGCTTGCAGCACATGTGGGGGGAGGGTGGCTGGCTTGCAGCACATGTGGGGGGAGGGTGGCTGGCTTGCAGCACATGTGCTGCAAGCCACCCTCCCCCTACATGTGCTGCAAGCCACCCTCCCTCCCCCTACATGTGCTGCAAGCCCCCCTCCCTCCCTCTACATGTGCTGCAAGCCCCCCTCCCTCCCTCTACATGTGCTGCAAGCCCCCCTCCCTCCCCCTACATGTGCTGCAAGCCCCCCTCCCTCCCCCTACATGTGCTGCAAGCCCCCCTCCCTCCCCCTACATGTGCTGCAAGCCCCCCTCCCTCCCCCTACATGTGCTGCAAGCCCCCCTCCCTCCCTCTACATGTGCTGCAAGCCCCCCTCCCTCCCCCTACATGTGCTGCAAGCCCCCCTCCCTCCCCCTACATGTGCTGCAAGCCTCCCTCCCTCCCCCTACATGTGCTGCAAGCCTCCCTCCCTCCCCCTACATGTGCTGCAAGCCCCCCTCCCTCCCCCTACATGTGCTGCAAGCCCCCCTCCCTCCCCCTACATGTGCTGCAAGCCCCCCTCCCTTCCCCTACATGTGCCATCTCTCTCTCCCATCAGACTCTGCCCCCCTCCCCGATCTGCTGCCTGCTCTCTCCCATTTTCCATCTACTGCCCCCTCTCACCCTCCTCGATCTGTTGCCTCCTTCATCTGCTGCCTCTTCTGTCTGCTGTGATCCTGCTGCCTAGATCCATCCTGTAAGGTAGGTATCCCCATCTCACCCCCCCCCCATCCTCTGCCGCTCCTCCATCCGCTGCGCCATTTCCCATCATCCATCCGCTGCGCCCTTTCCCATCCTCTGCCGCTCCTCCATCCGCTGCGCCCTTTCCCATCCTCTGCCGCTCCTCCATCCGCTGCGCCCTTTCCCATCTTCCATCCGCTGCGCCCTTTCTCATCTGCCGCCCCGCCCTCTCGCATCGCATTATCCAGCGCAGTTGCTCGCTTCCAGACTGCAGTGGATGATGCGATGCGAGACTCGTGCATTGCTCTCACGTTTGGCACTGGTCTTGGCAGGCGCTCATTTTTTTTTTTTTTTTTCTACTGATGTCTGTATTTTTTTTCGCCAAACTAATTTTTTTTGTATGGGGGGGGGGGGGTCTAGTTTCCAAAATGGGATCACATGTGGGGGAGCTCCATTGTTTAGGCACCTCAGGGGGTCTCCAAATGAAACATGGCGTCTGCTAATAATTCCAATCAATTTTACTGTGAAATGGCGCTCCTTCTCTTCTGAGCCCCGCCGTACGCCCAAACAATTGATTTCCACCACATATGAGGTATCTGCGTACTCAGGAGAAATTGCACAATACATTTTATGGTGCATTTTTTCCTGATACCCTTGTGGAAAAAAAGCTACCTGTTTGAAAAAACAATTTTGTGGTAAAAAAAATAAAATATTTTCACGGCTCAACATTACAAACGTTTGTGAAGCCTCCAGGGGTTCAAAGTGCTCCCTAAACAGCTAGATAAATTCCATGAGGGGTCTAGTTTCCAAAATGGGGTCAATTGTGGGGGAGCTCCATTGTTTAGGCACTTCAGGGGGTCTCCAAACGCAACATAGCGTCCGCTAATAATTCCAACCAATTTTGCTGTGAAATGGCGCTCCTTGCCTTCCGAGTCCTGCCGTGCGCCCAAACATTTGATTTCCACCACATATGGGGTATCTGCGTACTCAGGAGAAAATGCACAATACATTTTATGGTGCATTTTTTCCTGATACCCTTGTGATAAAAAAAGCTACCTGGTTGAAGCAACAGTTTTGTGGTAAAAAAAAAATTTTTTCTTTTCACGGCTCAACGTTATAAATTTCTGTGAAGCCACCAGGGGTTCAAAGTGCACATCAAACATCTAGAAAAAATATTTGAGGGCTCTAGTTTCCAAAATGGGGTCACTTATGGGGGAGCTCCATTGTTTAGGCACCTCGGGGAGTCTTCAAACCCGACATGGCGTCTGCTAATGAGTGCAGCTAATTTTGCACTCAAAAATTCAAATGGCGCTCCTTGCCTTCCGAGTCCTGCTGTGTGCCCAAACATTTGATTACCACCACATATGGGGTATCTGCGTACTCAGGAGAAAATGCACGATACATTTTATGATGCATTTTTCCTGATACCCTTGTGAAAATACTAATTTTTATGGCTAAAGTAACATTTTTGTGTTAAAAAAGTAAAATTTTCATTTTTTCGTCTACATTGCTTTGGTTGCTGTGAAGCTCCTAAAGGGTTAATAAACTTCTTGGATGTGGTTTTGAGCAGAGTGAGGGGTGCAGATTTTAGAATTGGGTCACTTTTGGGTATTTTCTGTCGCCTAGGTTTCTCAAATCACTCCAAATGTGATGTGGTACCTAAAAAATTTTTTTTTGTAAATTTTGTTGGAAAAATGAGAAATTGGTGATGAACTTTGAACCCTTCTAACTTCCTAACGGAATTTTTTTTTTTTTCAAAAATTGCGCTGGTGTAAAGTAGACATGTGGGAAATGTTATTTAGTAACTTTTTTGTGTGACATATCTCTCAGATTTATGGGCAGAAAATTTCAAATTTTGAAAATTGCAAAATTTTCAAAATTTTCGCCAAATTTCCGAAATTTTCACAAATAAACGCAAAACATATCTGCCTAAATTTACCACTGACATGAAGTACAATATGTCACGTAAAAACAATCTCAGAATCGCCAGGATCCGTTGAAGTGTTCCAGAGTTATAACCTGTCAAAGTGACACTGGTCAAAATTGCAAAAAATGGCCGGGTCTTTAAGGTGAAAACAGGCTGGGGGCTGAAGGGGTTAATATCTATTCATCCATCCATCCATCCATCCATCCACCTACCTATCTATCTATCCCTCTATCTATCTATATGTCCTTCTATCTATCGATCTATCTATGTTTCTATCTATCTATCGGTCTATCCATTTAATATCTATCTATCCTTCTATCTATCCCTCTATCTATCTATTAGCTATCTATCCTTCTATCTATCCATCCCTCTATCTATCTTTCTATCCCTCTATCTATCTATCTGTCCATCCCTCTATCTATCCATCCCTCTATTATCTATCTATCTATCTATCTATCCATCCCTCTATCTATCTATCCCATCTATCTATCCATCCCTCTATTATCTATATAGCCATCCCTCTATCTATCTATCCCTCTATCTATCTATCTATCCATCCCTCTATCTATCTATCCCTCTATCTATCTATCCATCTATCTATCTAGCTAGCTATCCCTTTATCTATCTATCCATCCATCTATCTATTTGTCTATCTATCTATCCATGCATCTATCTATTATCTACCTATCAATCTATCTATCTATCCCTCTATGTATCCATCCATCTATCTATTATCTATCTATTTGTCTATCTATCTATCCATGCATCTATTATCTATGTATCTATCTATTATCTACCTATCAATCTATCTATCCCTCTATGTATCCATCCATCTATCTATTATCTATCCCTCTATCTATCCATCCCTCTATCTATCCCTCTATGTATTGTGAGGTAGCGTCGTCGGCTGCGCTGCAGAAGACACGGGATCCAGGCACCAAGGTTCACAGCACACGGTTTATTATCCAAAGAAAAAGTCCACAATAGTACATATGTGCCTTTCCGGCAGAGAACTCAGGGAGATGTGATCACTCCCTCACACCCGGCACACCTGCCCTCGTTCCTGTTTCCTTTTAACCCTTCCTTAAGCCTGTAGGGAAACAGCATTAACCCTGGAGTGGAGTTACTTCCTATCATGGAGTGAGCACAACCGGGGCGAGACATACCGGCCGTCATAGATAACCCCGGTCACAGTCTCACATACCCCCCCCCCTCAGTTCAAGCGAGCGGGGTTGAACTCCTGCCATCAAACACGGGCCGCGGGACAAGGCATCGGCGTTGCCCTGCAACTTACCGGCCCGGTGTTCAACCGTAAACCGGAAGTTCTGCAGAGAAAGGAACCACCGGGTAACCCGGGCATTCCGTTCCTTGGCGGACCTCATCCAGACCAGTGGAGAGTGATCCGTCACCAAGCGAAACTGACGTCCCAGCAGGTAATAGCGTAGGGACTCCAAGGCCCACTTGATCGCCAGGCACTCCTTCTCCACTACGCTATAATTCCGCTCGGGAGGGGTGAGATTCCTACTTAAGAAGGTGACGGGGTGTTCCTCCCCCTGAACCACCTGAGACAGCACTGCCCCCAGGCCGACCTCCGAGGCGTCAGTCTGTACTATGAACTCCTTCCGGAAATCAGGGTGTACAAGAACGGGCTGTCCGCACAGGACCCCCTTCAGGGCCCGGAAGGAGTCCTCGGCCTGCGGAGTCCAGCGCACCATGACGGACTTCTTGCCTTTGAGAAGGTCCGTCAAGGGGGCCGATAGTCCCGCAAAATCTTTTACAAACCTCCTGTAGTACCCCACGATACCCAGGAAGGCCCTAACCTGCTTCGTGGTCAGGGGTCTAGGCCACTTCTGGATCGCCTCAACCTTGTTAATTTGGGGCTTAATCACTCCTTGGCCTATTACGTAGCCCAAGTAGCGGGCTTCCGTGAGTCCCAACGCACATTTCTTGGGATTGGCTGTCAATCCGGCTGTTCGAAGCGCGTCCACCACCGCTTGTACCTGTTCCAAGTGGGTCTGCCAATCGGAGCTGTAAATAATGATGTCATCAAGGTACGCTGATGCATACGCCTGGTGGGGTTCCAGCACTAAGTCCATCAACCTCTGGAACGTGGCCGGAGCGCCATGTAACCCAAAAGGCAAGACAACATAGTGGAAGAGACCCTCCGGCGTAACAAAAGCGGTTTTCTCCTTGGCGGACTCCGTCAGTGGCACCTGCCAGTACCCCTTGGTCAGGTCGAGCGTGGTAAAATATCGCGCCTGTCCCAGCCTATCAATCAGCTCATCCACCCGGGGCATGGGGTATAGATCGAACTTGGATATTTCGTTCAATCTCCTAAAGTCATTGCAGAACCTTAAGGAGCCATCGGGTTTTGGTATTAGGACAATAGGACTAGCCCATTCACTCCGGGATTTTTCGATGACCCCCAGGCGTAGCATTGTCTTCACTTCCTCTGATATGGCTTGTCTTCGAGCCTCCGGCACCCGGTATGACTTCAGGCGTACCTTCAGGTGAGGCTCGGTGACAATGTCATGTCGTATCAGACTGGTCCTACCCGGCAACTCGGAGAAGACATCGGGGTTCTGCTGAACCAGCCGTCTGGCCTCTCGCCTCTGTTGCTTGGTGAGGGCTTCTCCAATCCTTACTTCCGGTTCGTCCTCTCCGGAGGTTGCTGGAGCCGGGTTTGAACGACCCGAAGAGGAGGGAGATGGGGGAAAATCAACCATCAGGCTTTCCCGTTCCTGCCAAGGTTTTAATAGGTTAACATGGTATATTTGTTCAGGTTTCCGCCTACCGGGCTGCAATACCTTATAGTTGACCACCCCGACTCTTTCCTTTATCTCGTAGGGGCCTTGCCACTGAGCCAGGAATTTACTCTCCGCCGTGGGGATCAATACCAACACCCGATCCCCGGGTTTAAAGGTCCGCACGGTGGCTTGTCTATTGTAGCGGCCGCTTTGCGCGGCCTGAGCCTCCTGTAAATGCTCCTTCACAATTGGCATGACCGCGCTTATGCGGTTCTGCATTCCTAAAATGTGTTCAATCACACTTTTATGGGGGGTGGGCTCCTGCTCCCAGGTTTCTTTTGCCAGGTCCAACAATCCCCGGGGATGTCGCCCGTATAACAATTCAAAAGGCGAAAACCCCGTGGATGCCTGTGGCACCTCTCGTATGGCAAACATCAAATAGGGAAGCATCATATCCCAGTCTTTCCCGTCTTTGGAAATCACCCTTTTAAGCATGGTTTTCAGGGTTTTATTGAATCGTTCCACTAAACCATCAGTCTGAGGATGATACACAGACGTACGCAACTGCTTGATCTGGAGTAGCCGGCATAGCTCTTTGGTCACTTTAGACATGAATGGGGTCCCCTGATCCGTAAGGATCTCCTTGGGCAACCCCACCCGGCAGAACACCGCAAACAACTCCCGAGCTATAAGCTTTGCTGCAGTATGTCTGAGAGGTATCGCCTCTGGATACCGGGTGGCATAGTCAACGATCACTAGGATATGCTGGTGCCCTCGAGCAGACTTTACGAGGGGCCCCACCAGATCCATCCCTATCCGTTCAAAAGGGACTTCTATAATGGGTAACGGTACCAACGGACTGCGAAAGTGGGTCAGGGGTGCGGTAAGCTGACACTCCGGGCAGGTTTCGCAGAACCGTTTTACCTCCCCAAAGACCCCGGGCCAATAGAACCTTTGCAATATTCGCTCCTGCGTTTTCTTGACCCCTAGGTGACCACTCATCAGGTGTTTATGAGCCAAGTCGAGGACCCGCCGGCGATACGGCTGGGGCACCACCAACTGCTCTACCCCTACACCCCGTATTTCATCTACCCGGTAGAGTAAATCCTGCTTAAGAGCGAAATGGGGGTATCTTACCTGGGCACCAGGCAGCTGTGCCACCCCGTCAACTACTGTCACCCGACTCCGGGCATGTATTAATGTAGGGTCCTGGAGTTGGGCTGTCCCAAACGTATCCGGGGACGCCTCCAACTCCGGGATGGGCTCGACCGTCTCAGCCTCTCCTGCCAATACCTCTAGGGGCGACCTATCAGGTTCACATCCTGTCCCTATCATGGGGACCCCTACGGCAGGCGTCCCGGATTCAGGATTGTAGGGCTCAGGTCCCGGACTGACCAATATCTGAGGGGACTTAGGAGGTCCCTTCCATAAAGTCCAAAAATAGGGCAGATCCCTTCCTAGGATCACATCATAGGGAAGAGTATTAATAAGTCCCACCTCATGTTGCACCTGACCGCAAGGTGCTGTGATGGTGACTATCCCCGTGGGATAGTCTCGGCGGTCCCCATGTATGCAAACCACCCCCACGGTACGTCCTGTGGCCTTTACTTTAGCCCTTAGGGTTGATCGCACAAGGGTCACTAAGCTTCCGGAATCCAACAAGCCTGTAACCGGACATCCATTCACCTGTATTTGGCACAAGTGGGGCTCAGTCTCTGGGTAGACCAGGTCAGCGGTACACACCACCTGAGCATACATTGAACCCCGCCGGGTAACCCCACAATCCATGGGCTCCGTGGTGAGTGGACACTGGGCTTCCATATGTCCCACCCGCTGGCACCGCCAACATCTAATAGGGAAGGACACCCCCTTGACGAGTTGTCGTTTAGGGTACATAGTTTTCCGGACCTCAGGGACGGAGGGTGCGGCCTCAGACGGGACGGTAGCGGACTCCCGCACCGGTGTCAGCAGTGGGTCCTTGGCCCTAGGCTTGGAGGGGCCGGACCGACGGGCGGTACGCAAAGTCTCAGTGTCCCGTATCAAGTCCTGCGTAGCCACATGCCGCTCTACCAGGGACACTAATTGGTCCAGGGTACTCGGGTCACCCTGTCCGACCCACCGTTGAACGGTGACGGGTAAAGTGCGCACAAAACGATCCACTACTACCCTTTCCACCATTTGCACCGGGCTCAGAGTGTCAGGCTGCAACCACTTTTTTACAAGATGCAACAAGTCATAGGCCTGGGAGCGTACGGGTTTGGCTTCCTCATAGAACCACTGATTTACCCGCTGAGCCCGTACATAGGTATTCACCCCCAACCGAGCCAGTATTTCGGCTTTCAGGGTCACATAGTCAATGGCGTCCTCGGTACAGAGGTCCAGGTACGCTTTTTGGGGTTCCCCCATCAGATAGGGCGACAATACCTCAGCCCACTGCGGGGTCGGCAGCTTTTCCCGCTCGGCCACCTGCTCAAATACCGCCAAGAACGCTTCCACATCATCACCCGGGGTCATCTTTTGCAACGCTTGTCTCACCGCTTTCCGGACGCTGCCGTCGTCACCCGGTTCCGGGGTTGTTGCTCCCGGTCCGGCACGGATCGACTTGGCCAGGAGAACCATCTGTTCTTGGTGCCTTTTTTCCTGCAATTGCAAGGCTTGCTGCTGACGTGCATTGGCCTGATCCATCTGTTCTTGGTGCCTTTTGTCCTGCATTTGCAAGGATTGCTGCTGACGTGCATTGGCTTGATCCATCTGTTCTTGGAGTTTTTTTTCCTGCACTTGCAAGGATTGGAGCAGGTGTGCATTGGTCTGCTGCTGCTGTGCATTAGCCTGTTGCTGCTGTGCATTAGCCTGAGCCAAATGCTTTAGTATGTCCTCCATGGCGTCGCCGGGTTTGGGCTGTAGTATAGCCGCTCGAATCCAGGACATGCGCAGCTGGGTCACCAGGGATGGATGCTACACCTCACCGGCTGTCATGCCCGCCGATTCTCCACCATATGTGAGGTAGCGTCGTCGGCTGCGCTGCAGAAGACACGGGATCCAGGCACCAAGGTTCACAGCACACGGTTTATTATCCAAAGAAAAAGTCCACAATAGTACATATGTGCCTTTCCGGCAGAGAACTCAGGGAGATGTGATCACTCCTTCACACCTGGCACACCTGCCCTCGTTCCTGTTTCCTTTTAACCCTTCCTTAAGCCTGTAGGGAAACAGCATTAACCCTGGAGTGGAGTTACTTCCTATCATGGAGTGAGCACAACCGGGGCGAGACATACCGGCCGTCATAGATAACCCCGGTCACAGTCTCACAGTATCCATCTATCTATCTATCTATCTATCCATCCATCTATCTATTATCTATGTATCCATCTATCTATTTATTATCTATCTATCCAGCTATTATATCATTATTATTATTCTTGCGCCTATCGGATCCTATTAGATTCCAGACCTCCCGTTCAGTTCATCCTTGGATAATTGGCTCCACATTAAGTACAGAACTTGCCTCTACTATTTGAAGCGAGCGGAAGAGCTTGCTCACAGTTTATCTAGAACAGGTGGCTAAATTAAAATAAAATATGTTGCATGCGATTTCTTGAAAGAATACAAACTCAAATAATATGACTTAAATCTCAACCCAATTGACCCAACAGTTACTAACAATAAACTCTAGCTGAGGAAGCCTGCTGCTCAATTCGCAGCTCGGGGGCTGGTGGAGCGCGTATTCACCGCTGCACGTCTACTCGTATGGAACAACTTAATAATATATTAATTTGTTAGTGTGGACTATTTTTTTCATATTTTTGTTTTCAGGTCTTTTAAAGCAGAAAGTGGTCCCTATCGTGCCCTCCCAAACACCATCAGGCAATGATGATGGGTTGATAAGGCAGCCGGAATCCTAACACTGCTCAGCCTATCGTCTCAGGTCTGTAGATTTTCCTTACTGTCTCCTTTTTTCTTAGTCCTCTGGTTTGATTTACTATCATATTTCTGTATTGTAGTATCTTGTTCTGTTAGTGTTCTATAATCTGAGCATTGCCTTTGCCAGGGATTAACAGGCGTACCAAGATGGAAGGTCTACAGGGTCTTTATTAAACCCCCAGTTTCCATGTAAACTCATGGAAAACTAATTAGGGGTCAATAGTTTGGCAGAGTTCCTGCCGTTTGTCCTACTGTTTAGATGCTATGGTAAGTATTAACTGAGGCATGTTAGGTGTAGACTGCTGAGATCAGGGTTATCTCCGATCCGGGCAGCTGGAGGTAGATGTCAGCTCTATGTATGGAGGGGGCTTAGTGGTACATCTATAGCAGAGGTCAGGAAGGGGTTAACCAGGGTACCTCATTCTGGCCCTCCCAAAGTTACCCTGGTTGGAGATTATGTACATAAATCATAGAAAATAACGTCAATTTTAATTTTATATTGGATTTTCCTAATTCCGAATTTTCGGTGATTTCCTTTGTGCTCAGTTGTAGACTGTGACTGGGTGCAAGAGGATACCCGGTGAGCGGTGCAACAGTAGGGAAGATGTAACGGAAGACCCTGACAATAGAGAGAGGGAAGCGGGGCACCTCCTAACACTCTCTTGAGTCTGATCCCTGCACTCCCTAATGTCCCTAGATGGGTCCTTCCTCCCATGCGCCATCACATGCTGTCACGCTCCCCGGGTCCTTGGCTTCCCTCCCCGGGTCCTCTGCTCCGCTCCCCGGGTCCTCAGCCCCGCTCCCCGGCTCACCTGCCACGCTCCCCGCTCTCCAGCCTCCGGTCCCCGTCCTTCCCAGGCCCCCTGGTCCCCGATCGCGGCGCCCGACGGCTTCCCAGGCCCTGGCCGGCTCCCCTGCGTCCTCTTCTCAGCCTCCTTCCCTGGCTTCTGGCACCCGGGCTGCGCGCATGCGCATTAGGGCGCGCGCGCGGTCACTGACCCTTTCTTAAAGGGCCAGCGTCCATTAACAGGTAATGAGGCTAATCAGGTACAGGGTATAAAGGGGTGTATTGTCCAAGGGGGCGGGGCCTGATCTTCGTGTTCCCTAAGCTAGGAGTCAGGTCTCCTGGTGTTTCAGTGCATGTACTCACCTATCTCTCTTTGTAGAGCCGTGCTTGCCTCGCCATCCAGTCTGCCGTATCCTGAACCCCGAACGCTGTCCTTCTGCCATCCTGACAGTCCGCACCATCTCGGATCCCTGCGGTGACCCGTCATCTTGCTCCCAAGGTTCCGGACCCCGCCTGACATCATCTCGGCTTCCGAACCTGAGCTGCGTCACCCGGACTACCACCCATAACTCCGTGGTCCCAGGGACTTCTCCGCTATTCCCGTGTGCAAGGACTGTTCTGCTGTTTCTAGTGTTCCAGCTGCCGGACTCTTTCCTACCATCTAGGAGTTCGGTCCAGTGGATCCACCTCCTGGGCCTGCCCGTACACCTGGCCGTGACAGTAAGATCAGGCCATGGATCCCGCTGCAGCACTAGCGGCCTTGCAAGAGGAACTCCAACGCCAGCGTGAAGTCCAGACCCGCATGCTGAACTTCATGACTTCCGTGGACACCCGCCTGACCATGCTACAAGCGGCAGTCACGTCTACAACATCCCAAGCCGCCACTAGTCAAGCCACGTCCCCCGCTCCCGTGGCCGCTTCTTCGGATGCTTCCAGACTGCGTTTGGCCTCACCACCCCGGTACGCCGGAGATCCCAAGACTTGCAGGGGGTTTATAAACCAATGCTCCCTCCACTTCACGCAGCTGCCACATCTGTTTGCCTCCGACCAAGCCAAGGTCGCCTTCATCATGTCTCACCTGGAGGGCGAGGCACTGGCGTGGATGAACCCGTTGTGGGAGAAGGAGGACCCTATGACCAAGGATCTTCAAGAGTTCCTGCAGGCCTTCCGCAGCACCTTTGACGAGCCGGGACGCGCCTCTGCGTCTGCTTCATCCCTCCTCCGCTTACGTCAAGGAACACTGACGGTGGGCCAATACGCCATCCGTTTCCGCACGTTGGCTTCTGAACTCGGGTGGAATAATGAGGCCCTAACAGCCGCTTTCTGGGAAGGACTCTCGAGTCGCATCAAAGATGAGTTGGCGGGTCGTGACGTGCCCTCCACCCTAGATGCCCTGATTGCCCTAGCAACTCGAGTGGACATTCGTTTTCAGGAGCGCTCCAAAGAGCTGTCTCGGGAGAGACGTCCGGTACGACATTCCCCTCCTCCACAGAAGCCCTCCGTATCGCAGTCATCAACAGCTGGGATTCCCGTCCACGAGCCCATGCAGATCGACCGAGTACGGCAATCTGAACAACGTCGAGCAGAGCGGCTCGCCAAGGGCCTCTGCTTTTACTGCGGAGAGGACACTCACCTCCTACGCTCCTGTCCGGAAAGGCCGGGAAACTCCAAAGCCTAGGGTTGGTAGGAGAGGCCACCCTAGGTGCTGGGACTCTCTCAGACCCGGTTATGTGGACTGTGCAAGTGTCAACGGGAGAGACGCGCTTCACGGCTGAGGCATACCTCGACTCTGGAGCAGCAGGCAATTTCATCCAGCAGGCCACGGTGGACAAGTACCAGCTGCCTGTTACTCTACTCGAGAAGCCCCTAGTGATTGCCTCTGTGGATGGGAGACCCCTCTCTGATACCATCTCCTGGGTCACCAGACCGGTCGAACTGCGTATCGGTGCCCTGCACACCGAGAACATCACTCTCTACGTCCTTCCACACATGTCCCACCAGATCCTGCTGGGACTTCCCTGGTTGCGGACACACGAACCATCAGTCAGCTGGGGTACTGGCGAAATCACCCGATGGGGTTCTGCTTGTCATGAGAAGTGTCTGAAGTCCATACAACCTATCCGACGACCTCCGGTTCCAGAGAACCTACCGGAACTGCCCTCGGCCTATTGGTCCTTCGCAGACGTTTTTGACAAGAAGGAGTCTGAGGTACTTCCGCCACACCGTCCCTACGATTGTGCCATCGACCTGCTCCCAGGAACAACACCACCTCGAGGACGGATATATCCGTTGTCTCCGGCCGAAACCAGGGCCATGTCTACCTACATCACAGAGAGCCTGGCAAAAGGATTCATCCGGAGATCCTCCTCTCCTGCGGGAGCAGGCTTCTTCTTCGTGAAGAAGAAAGAGGGTGACCTACGCCCATGCATCGACTACCGGGGTCTAAATCAGATCACCGTCAAAAACAAGTACCCTCTGCCGCTCATCCCCGAATTGTTCGACCGGCTCAGAGGAGCCCGTGTGTTCACCAAGCTGGATCTTCGGGGTGCCTACAACCTAGTTCGTATCCGCTCTGGGGACGAATGGAAGACCGCGTTTAATACTCGCGATGGGCACTATGAATACTGCGTGATGCCCTTCGGCCTGTGTAACGCACCAGCAGTCTTCCAAGAATTGGTGAACGACATATTCCGGGACCTCCTCTACGTCTGTGTCGTAGTTTATCTGGATGACATCCTTATCTTCTCTCCGGACCTCCAGACCCATAGAGAGAACGTACAGCTGGTTCTGCAAAGACTGAGGGAGAATCGTCTTTACGCCAAATATGAGAAGTGCGTCTTTGAGCAGTCTTCTCTCCCTTTCCTGGGATACATCATCTCGGGCACTGGACTGCAGATGGATCCAAAGAAGGTCTCCTCCATACTCAACTGGCCTCCTCCTTCTGGACTGAAGGCAATCCAACGGTTCCTGGGATTCGCCAACTACTACCGCCAGTTTATCCCTCACTTCTCTGCCCTGACTGCTCCTCTCTCCGCTTTGACCAAAAAGGAGGCTAATCCAAAGGACTGGTCACCTGCGGCCGACGCCGCGTTTTGCTCCCTGAAGCGAGCATTTGCCTCCGCTCCTGTACTCCACCGTCCGGAGTTAAACCGCCAGTTCACCTTGGAAGTGGATGCCTCCTCCTCGGGGGCTGGAGCAGTGCTCATGCAGAAATCCTCCTCCGGCAAGATGGTGACTTGCGGTTTCTTCTCCAAGAGCTTCTCAGCGCCGGAACGTAATTACACCATCGGTGACCGAGAACTATTGGCGGTCAAACTGGCTCTGGAGGAGTGGCGCTACCTCCTGGAAGGAGCAGTGTACCCCGTGATTATCTACACGGACCACAAGAACCTGGAATACCTGCGGTCCGCTCAGCGACTGAACCCACGGCAAGCCAGGTGGTCCTTATTCTTTGCCAGGTTTGACTTCCAGCTCCATTTCAGACCCGCGGACAAGAATGTACGCGCTGATGCCTTGTCTAGGTCTTTCGTGCCCATGGAGCAGGAGGAAGAGACTACCCAACCTATCATCCCTCCTAGCAAGATTATTCCGGTGGCCCCTGTCACTCTGGCCCAGATACCGCCCGGGAAGACCTATGTCTCTGAGACTGACAGGCAAAAAGTGTTACACTGGGGTCATGCCTCCAAAACAGCCGGTCATGCAGGCCAGAAGAGAACATGGGGTGCGATTGTACGCCATTACTGGTGGCCATCCCTTCGCACGGACGTCGCTGCTTATGTCTCTGCCTGCTCCTCTTGTGCCAGGAACAAGACGCCCAAACACCTGCCCTATGGCCGTCTTCTACCTCTGCCTATACCCTCAGTTCCGTGGCAACACATAGCGATGGATTTTATTACGGACTTGCCATTATCCTCCGGACACACAGTCATATGGGTCGTGGTGGACCGGTTCTCCAAAATGGCTCACTTCGTCCCTATGGCCGGACTGCCCTCTGCTCAGGAACTCGCGGAAGCCTATATACATCACATCTTCCGCTTGCATGGCTTTCCATCCCACATCGTGTCCGACAGAGGAACTCAGTTCACCTCCCGCTTCTGGAGGGCGCTCTGCAAGCATCTGGGAGTGACTCTGGACTTTTCTTCTGCTTACCATCCTCAGTCTAATGGCCAAGTGGAGAGGGTCAATCAAATCTTGACATCCTTCTTACGTCACTATGTCAACGCCCATCACGACGACTGGTCCACGCTTCTGCCTTGGGCTGAATTCTCACATAACCACCATATCAGTGAGTCGTCCTCCAAATCTCCCTTCCATGTCGTTTACGGACTTCAGCCCTCCGTTCCATTGCCTATATCCCCTTCTTCGGATGTCCCTGCGGCTGATACTGTAGCCCGTGACTTTGCTACCATTTGGGACTCTGTCAAGGCGTCCCTTGGACGCGCTTCCCAGCGGATGAAGAAACACGCTGACAAGAGGCGTCTGGACCCTTCGTGTTTCTCTCCTGGTGACCTGGTCTGGCTTGCTTCCCAGTACATCCGATTGAAGATACCTTCCTACAAGCTGGGTCCTCGCTACATCGGGCCGTTTAAGGTCCTCAGCAAGATCAATGAGGTCTCCTACAAGCTACAGCTCCCGGCCACGATGAGGATTCCCAACTCTTTCCACGTCTCCCTGCTCAAGCCGGTCGTCCTTGGTCCCTTCTCCGCTGCTGCCTGTCCGGCTCCTCCACCTATTGCCGATGACGACATCTATGCGGTAAGGGATATCGTGGCCATGAAGACCGTTCGAGGTCGTCAGTTCTTCCTGGTGGACTGGGAGGGGTATGGTCCTGAGGATAGGTCCTGGGAGCCCAGGGAGAACGTGGGCACTCCTCTGATCCGTGCCTTCATGTCCCGGTTGCGGGGAGGGGGGCGTGGGGGGGGGGGGTACTGTCACGCTCCCCGGGTCCTTGGCTTCCCTCCCCGGGTCCTCTGCTCCGCTCCCCGGGTCCTCAGCCCCGCTCCCCGGCTCACCTGCCACGCTCCCCGCTCTCCAGCCTCCGGTCCCCGTCCTTCCCAGGCCCCCTGGTCCCCGATCGCGGCGCCCGACGGCTTCCCAGGCCCTGGCCGGCTCCCCTGCGTCCTCTTCTCAGCCTCCTTCCCTGGCTTCTGGCACCCGGGCTGCGCGCATGCGCATTAGGGCGCGCGCGCGGTCACTGACCCTTTCTTAAAGGGCCAGCGTCCATTAACAGGTAATGAGGCTAATCAGGTACAGGGTATAAAGGGGTGTATTGTCCAAGGGGGCGGGGCCTGATCTTCGTGTTCCCTAAGCTAGGAGTCAGGTCTCCTGGTGTTTCAGTGCATGTACTCACCTATCTCTCTTTGTAGAGCCGTGCTTGCCTCGCCATCCAGTCTGCCGTATCCTGAACCCCGAACGCTGTCCTTCTGCCATCCTGACAGTCCGCACCATCTCGGATCCCTGCGGTGACCCGTCATCTTGCTCCCAAGGTTCCGGACCCCGCCTGACATCATCTCGGCTTCCGAACCTGAGCTGCGTCACCCGGACTACCACCCATAACTCCGTGGTCCCAGGGACTTCTCCGCTATTCCCGTGTGCAAGGACTGTTCTGCTGTTTCTAGTGTTCCAGCTGCCGGACTCTTTCCTACCATCTAGGAGTTCGGTCCAGTGGATCCACCTCCTGGGCCTGCCCGTACACCTGGCCGTGACACATGCCTAGGCCCTTGCTGGCCCTGAACTCACCCAGGCTAGTGTATTAGCCAGTGAGACACTAGTCATGATACTGCAATAAGACAACATGAGGAAGGGAAGACAAATTGGTAGGGAAAGACACAACACATAGCAAGTTTCTCAAGCAGGAAATTTCACAGCTACAACTTCAGTTCAGTCACTCCTCAACGTCTCCAGAGACAAACACATCTAAATTAGTCAGAATAGAGGATCTATCACCGGCATGGAGTGAGGCCAGGAGTGGGTAAACATAGCAGAAGGGAGTGATGATAACAAGATGAAGCTGAGATTAAGACTATGAATAATCTCAGCCAGAAAGGAAAAGAAGGTCCTTAACTCCTTCAGCATCAAATGAAACTAAATCCACTCCAATACTCTGTGGTCACCTGTGATCAAATAGGCGTTGAGATATCAAGTGGATGCGACACACTCATGACATTAGCACCCCTACGTTTCTCCAGCAGGAAACTTCACAGCTGCAACTGAAATGAACATCTCAACTTCTCCAGAGACAAGCTAATACAAATTAGTCAATATAGAGGATCACAGGCATGGAGTGATGCCAGGAGTGGGTAAACATAGCAGAAGGGAGTGATGATAAGAAGATGAAGATCTGTGGTCACCTGCGATCAATTAAGCGTTGAGGTAACAAGTGGAAGTGACACACTCATGACATGGAGGACATAGAAAGCAGTAGAAAAAAAACAAAAACTAATGCTAATCTGTCACTCTACCACAGTTCCCATCACCTCCTCATCACCAAAAGCTCTGGTGCAGAATGAACCTGCTTAACTATGTACCAAGGGAGACAGGAGGGGAAATAGACACAAAATGAAAACTCTCCTTGTGTTGGATTATTGTAGCGGTGAGACTCTCAACGGCCTTCTCACTAGCCAGGGTGAGTTCAGCGCAAGTAAAGGTCTAGACATGTGATCGGCGACAGGAAGTGCAGGGATCAGCCTCAGAGGAGTTGCAGGAGCTGACCCCACTCCCCTCTCTCTAATACCAGGGCTCACCATTGTATCATGTTTACTGTGTACCCTGTGTGTTGCGGCACTCGACGGGTGTTCCCTTATCCCCGGCGGAACCCTGGAAGTGACTGTGTGACGTCTGCTGAGAGGAGCCAAGAAAAAGACAGCTAAAAATATTATAAACTTTGCGGAGAGACCATGAAAGCGAGCTCACTGATTGTTCCTCAGTTAACTCATTCTGCAGCCGGTAATAGACATTGCAATATCGAGGCTATAGAATTCAAACGGACAATTTGTTTTTTTTTCAATAAAATCCAATAGCGAAAATGATTGTTAGCCTTAAAAGGATTTAGGTAAAAAACAAAAATTGTAAGCGCATTCTCCTTTATATGCACTTACAATTTGGATGTTAATCAATGAAATGAAATTTACTATAAACCGGGCTTTCTAATGACCCATAAAAATACAAATATAAAGCAACCGAGTCTCCGAGCTGTTAATAATCGCCCGGTATTTAAATAAGGATTGGGGACATTTTGATAATATTTTCCCTTGCACTTCATGAAGTAGATTAATATGTAACAGCAAGCTGTTCATTCATTGTGGACGAGCGTGTACACTCCGGCAAATTTCTCCCCCGGCACTGATAAACCCATGCAAGCTACAAGTCAAGGTGTGTATGCTCCGCTGCCGATATTTGTGGTTCCAAGTAATACAGATAAGCATTAAATCCTAAATGTATCTTTTAGAAAATATCCCACATCTTGCCGCGTTTATTGCCTCCGGAGCGGACAGACGCGCCGTTTCATAACAGCAGGCGGAACTGAAGGACCTTGAAGGCCCAGGACACATGGAGCAGATCCAATAAAGAAACACTTATGGATCTCTACGGATGAGCATTGTATATAACACTCCGAAATGTGATTAAGTATAGGATCGGCGTTTGGGGAGGCGAAAACGGAATAATGACAAATGAGGAAATTCTGACACTAACACTTCAATGTCACAGAGGCCCTAACACTTTCCAAGGGACCCTATAAAAATTGCTTCTATTTTCCTTATTATCTATGTATCATGCCTGGTAATTATGCAGTAGCCTCTCGCACAAAGGAAGAAGGGTAATTGGTGTAATACTCTGGGGGGCCAGGCTTACTCCGTGCGGACTAATGAAGCATTGACTTTAAAGAACTAAAATAGTTCCATCACGGAAATTGCGATCTCGCGGCTGATTTCTGTTATTGTGGATAATCAGACCGTTACGTTAGGAAAGAACTTGTCAGATTATGAATATTTAAAGAGACAGTGTTAGGATAAAAAAAAGCTGAACGAGATATGTAAAATAGATCCGCGGCTCGGAGATGTGCAGAGTTTGCATTACAAGAGACCTTTGTTTAATTAGTTAAATTACAAATCATGTCCCGCGCTCCGAATTCTCACTTAGATCCTTTATATAAGACGTGCTCATGGCCGAGAAAAAGCTGGGAGCAAAAGCACTGGTATAGGGATAGAAAGTGTGCAGGAGAAGAAGTATCTATCTATCTATCTAGTCCTCTATCTATCTATGTCTCTCTCTCTATCTATTTATCTATCTATCCTTCCATCTATCTATCCCTCTATCTATCTATCTATCTATCTATCTATCTCTCTATCTATCCCTCTATCTATCTCTCTATCTATTTGTCTTACTATCTATGTTTCTATCTATCTATTCTTCTATATATCCATCTATCCCTCTATCTATCCATCTATCCCTCTATCTATCTATCTATTTATCTGTGGTGCCCCTGTGGCTTTAGTTGCCACAGAATACTGCACCTCACTTAAGGTGCAGTATTCATCCCGGGTAAGGAGGGGGTTAATCACCGGTGTTTCCACATTCACACTTTACATACAGCTTCAACAAGTGGGGTTGGTGCCAGCTACACCAGTGCTGGTGGGAGCTAAGGAACAAACCGTGGGTGAGGCCTCCCTCCATCAATGAACTGCGGCTCCAGATCCTGGAATTGATCAAAGGTATGACTACCCTGACGAATGCAAGCCAGGGACTCAGCAACCTACAACCATTGAACTGGCTTCCAGTGCTGATGACCTCCTCTGGCGGTGACGCGTGAGAAACCCGCTACCACAAGTCCTCGACTGGTATGACGCTGATGGGCAGCCAATCTGCCAGCGTTGTGACAAGGCTGGACATTATGCTCGAGGATGTCCCTTGAGTGCCCAGAGCCAGGGGGCCGAGACCAGCCCTCTGGCATCACCAGCAACCAAAAAAGGGTAAATGTTTTCATATGCAAATGCTGATGTTTTGTTGATCACCCTGATGACAGGTAACTGTTACATGTTTGAAACTATTGATTGATAATGCCCCCAATAAAGGGAAGACTGTTAACTTGTTTAATGCATAACAAAAATGTGGTAAACCATTGTCATTTTATTGCAGCCCGGGAGTGCTGCGATTTGCTGTGGGGCGATGTGGTGCCCCTGCGGCTTCAGTCGCCATAGGGTACTGCACCTCACTTAAGGTGCAGTATTGATCTCTGGTAAGGAGGGGGTTTATTACCGGTGTTTCCACATTTCACCTTACCTACAGCTTAGGTGCCTTCTCACTAGGGACTGGACGAGGGTAGGCTGGGGGTGGCCATCACGAATCATGGGACTTTCCCGGTCCCTATGAAAACCACCTTGGGGGCAGGCACCACTTGGGGAAGAAGTAGGAGCAACATGGACACAATCTTCAGCCAAGTCGGGACTTGAGTTCTGGCGACACAATACCACTTTCTTCTTTTCTTCACGGTACCCGAGGCTTGGAGCAGGAGACTCAGCCCGGGTTCCTCACTTCTGAAGGGGGAATCCCTTAGGAAAGGACACTTTCAAACACCGGTGGCTACCTCTAACTTATCCAGGATCGGCGGAGCCCATCACGGTGGAGACCGGCACCTCTCGGGCAATGCACGGACAGTGAGTAAAAACCTGGAACTGCGACCTGCAGGAAGCTGAACTATCCTGGCTGCTACACCACCCACCCCAGAGGACAGCGACCACAGCGGCGACTAATCCCTTGCCATGTACCGCAGGTGGTCGTCCCGAGACAACACTCAACTACTACTCCCAACATCCTCAACTACTTTTACTACCCATTCTCATCCCCTTTTATTGTGCACGAAGCCAGGCAGAGCCACCCATGACATCGCGGACCCGACATAACCGGCCTGGCGATGAGTACATCACCCGCCATTGCTGAATGTTGGTAGTCCCAGGGCTGGTGGTAGTGGTAGCTGTGATGGTAGGCCCTCCGCAGGTAAGGCTGTGCCTGGGAGGTGTAGTGGGGCAATAATAGAGACCACACCAGGTTGTCTTTAACAGTCTCTACTCACTGTGGACCCAGGGGTTGCTGGTTCAGGTCCCCGGAGGACCAGTGCCAATGTAGTGACCCAGGTTGCTCTGTTCCCATCACTCTCTGTAGATTGAGTCCCCGTAGCGTGGAGTGTTTGGGGACCCCAACTGTTCCTTTTGGGGTACAGTCTTCTTCGTACGGCGGGCAGTGAGGACCCTGCAGGGAGGTAAAGTGTCCTGCTGATGCCCCCGGATTATTTGGTTTGGTGAAGTCCGTGAAGGTGTCCTCACCACGCAGGTATTTGCCAAACAGTTTAAAACTTGCGCTTGACCTAGGGCCCTGTGTCCCGTGCATGCTCCGGTCCCAGCGGTATCTCGGTACCCGTCCTGGCGACCTCTCTCCTGTGCCCCCGAGGTCACCGTTACACGGACCCAGCTCAGGCATGCCCACACACCTCTCCTGTGTGCTTCACTCTCCTCTCGCTACCATTGACGCACTGACCCCTCCCCTCAGGCTGGCTGTACCCAGGGACTCGTTCCCATGGCGACAATCCCCGTACGTGCTTAAACCTCTATGCCCAGTGTGGAGAGGAGAACTAGGATTTAGATTGTGTTTTGGTGGAAAAGGCACTGATACTCCAGGTCCCAGAGGGTAAGTATAGCATCCCCAAGAGGATGCAGTTCCCTGTAGTGCCCTGAGGGTCTCAGGGGAGTTACAAATGCATTCTCCCGCAGGTTCTTGATGCATTACATCACAGGTCCTCAATGTGTTCCACCACAGGTCTTCGATGCATTCCAACGCAGGTCCTCGATGCATTCCAACGCAGGTCCTTGATGCATTCCAACACAGGTCCACTATGCGTTTCACCGCAGATCCTCGATACGTTCCACCACAGGTCCTTTATGCATTCCACTTCAGGTCTTCTATGCGTTCCATGCAGGTCTTAGATGTGTTCCACCACAAGTTCTCACATTCCACAGCGTCTCAAGTCTCCCTGCCAGTTGGAAGAAGTACGTTATAATCTGGTTTGTGTGTGTGATGTTAAAATGATCATGTCTGTTTGAGAGTGGAGGGATCCTGGATCCAATGTGTGTGTGAGCGGAGAGGCGAAGGACCTGACAGTGACACAGATCACTGTGTGAGAGCCCACCCACCATCATCACCTTCCAGCTGTAGCTGTTCGGGGTCTGGTGAGTGCGATTGCGAGGTCTGTCTTCTCTCTTTTGGGACTGTTTTCTCTTTTGCATCCGTCTTCTCTCTTTTGGGGCTGTCTTCTCTCTTTTGGGTCTATGTTCTCTCTTTGGGTCTATCTTCTCTCATTTGGGTCTGTCTTCAATCGTTTGGATCTGTCTTCTCTCTTTTGCGTCTATCTTCTCTCTTTTGAGGAGGTCTTCTCTCTTTTAAGGCTGTCTTCTCTCTTTTGGGTCCGTCTTCTCTCTTTTGGGGCTGTCTTCTCTCTTTTGGGTCTATGTTCTCTCGTTTGGGTCTGTCTTCAATCGTTTGGCTCTGTCTTCAATCGTTTGGATCTGTCTTCTCTCTTTTACGTCTATCTTCTCTCTTTTAAGGCTCTCTTCTCTCTTTTGGGTCCGACTTCTCTCTTTTGGGGCTGTTTTCTCTCTTTTGGGTCTATTTTCTCTCTTTTGGGTCTGTTTTCTCTCTTTTGCGTCTGTCTTCCCTCTTTTGCGTCTATCTTCTCTCTTTTGAGAATGTCTTCTCTCTTTTAGGGCTGTCATCTCTCTTTTGGGGCTGTCTCCTCTTTTGGGTCTATCTTCTCTTTTGGGGCTGTCTTCTCTTTTGGGTCTATCTTCTCTTTTGGGCCTGACTTTTTTTTTTGGATCTGTCTTCTTTTTTTTGGAACTATCGTCTCTCTTTTTGGGTCTATTTTCTTTTTTGGGTCTGTCTTCTCTTTTGGGTCTGTCTTCTCTTTTAGGGCTATCTTCTCTCTTTTGGGTCTATCGTCTGTCTTTTGGGTATGTCTTCTCTTTTAGGGCGGTCTTTTCTCTTTTGGGGCGGTCTTCTCTTTTGGAACTATTTTCTCTTTTTTGGGACTGTCCTCTCTCTTTTGGGTCTATTTTGTCTTTTGGGTCTATTTTGTCTTTTGGGTCTGTCTTCTCTTTTGGGTCCATCATCTCTTTTGGGTCTGTCTTCTCTTTTGGGTCCATCATCTCTTTTGGGTCTGTCTTCTCTTTTGGGTCTGTCTTCTCTTTTGGGTCTATCATCTCTTTTAGGGCTATCTTCTCTCTTTTGGGTCTATCATCTCTCTTTTGGGTATGTCTTCTCTTTTAGGGCGGGCTTTTCTCTTTTGGGGCTGTCTTCTCTTTTGGAACTGTTTTCTCTTTTTTGGAACTGTACTCTCTCTTTTGGGTCTATCTTGTCTTTTGGGGCTGTCTTCTCTTTTTTGGGGCTGTCTTCTCTTTTGGAGGTGTCTGCTTTCTATAATGAAGAGTACAGCTGTATTCTGTAGTTTTTTTTAGCTGCATGGATACTTCATTATTGAAACTCAAATAGGGCTTATTTTTAGAAAAGGGCTTTTTTGGGGGGGCAGTACAGTATCTATCCCTCTATCTATCCCTCTATCCATCTATCTATCTATCTATCCATCCCTCTATCTATCCCTCTATCTATCCCTCTATCTATCCCTCTATCTATCCGTGTGGAAGTCCCTATCAGTGACATATTGTTATATTGTTATTACCTTTTGCTGTTTTTGTGTATTTCACCACTAGAGTAGAATCTGCGTTCGGCGGAGACCGATTACATTTTGAAATTGATGGTAACTGCTGCATTATTATCTGTTTCCTATAGAATTTTCTTCTCTTCTCTCATCTTCAGACGTGCGAGGCTCCCGCTCACCTAAGCCCCCATCGTGTGCGCTTGGAAAATAATAAACCTGACACTCGTTATAATTTGTAGAAGTTTGCATTAATAATTTTCTGTTATTTGGAAGTAATTTGTGTTTGTAATTGCTGCTCTCGCAGCGTTTCATGTTGAGTGATCGGCTTGTGCTTTATAAATAAAATTAGGAAGCCGAAGCAAATGAGCTGATTATTAAAATCAACGCCGAAAAATGCGCAGAGTACAGTCAACTGCTGCTCGTAATGAAAATACAAGTGTTTAAGTAACGAGCACAAACAAATGCTTCATTTCCACGTAATTAAAAACAGCAAATAATTCAGGATATCCGCGCCGCACTAACATTGAGCATTCTTAAAGGGATCATGCCATGAAGGTAGACCGTGCAGATTCTATGGGGCCTGTGGAGAGAAAGGGTTCAATCAGGGGCATAACAATTGCGGTTACAGAAATCGTGACTATGATTGGGCCCCGGGAGGAGGGGGCCCGTCGACCCCAGAGCCTACTTCAGCTGGATGTGCGTCATAGGACCCACATCCAGCTAAAATGCATTGCAGCAAAGAGATCTGTCAGGTCCTTGCACACCGGCATCTAATCAAAGGCCGACAGCTGACATTGGTGTGCCAAATTTTGACATCACATGGCAGTAATGTGATGCTTTGCGCATAGAAGGCACGTTGATCTAACCTGCCGGTCACTGTGCGGTAACAGAGTAGGACGCCTCTTGACATGGGAATGGAGGAAGAGGAAAAAATATTTAGCTTTTTTATGTGTTGTGAGGAACAGCTATACCAAAAGGGGCCCAGGATGGGGACATATATACCAGGATGAGGACATATCTGCCAGGATGGGGGATATATATGCCAGGATGGGGGATATATATGCCAGGATGGGGGACATATATTCCAGGATGGGGGACATGTACACCAGGATGGAGGATATATATGCCAGGATAGGGGACATATACAATATATATGAGGATCGGGAACATATATTTCAGGATGGGGACATACAGTATATGCCAAGATGTGGGCTATATATACCAGGATGGGGAACATATATTCCGGGATGGGGGACATATATACCAGGATGGGGGACATATATACCAGGATGGAGGACATATATACCAGGATGGGCGATATATACACCAGGATGAGGAACAGATATTCCAGGATGAAGACATGTCTACCAAGATGGGGGACATATATACCAGGATGAGTATATATATTCCAGGATAGGCGACATATATACCAGGATAGGGGAACATATATTCCAGGATAGGGGACATATATACCAGGATGGGCGATATATATACCAGGATGAGGAACAGATATTCCAGAATGGAGACATGTCTACCAAGAAAAAGGACATATATACCTAGATGGGGACATAGATACCAGAATGGGGTCTTATATACTGGGATATTGGACATATACCAGGATGGGGACATATATTTCAGGATGGGATATATATATTATATATATATATATATATATATATATATATATATATATATATATATATATATATATATATTTTTATAAGCCAAAAAAGGTACATATATACCTAGATGGGGGCATATATACCAGAAAATCAGACATATATATCAGGATGGAGGACATATTTACCAGGATATTGGCCATAAATACCAGGATGGGGACATATGTACCAGATTGGGGGACTTTACTACATAATGACGGGGAGGATAGGGTGACAATGTTTTTATTGAACTTACAACAATACAAGGGTCCATACACCTTGACCAAATGCACGGGTGGCAGCTTCAAATTTTGCACCGGGGCCCATTGGACTCTAGCTACTCACGTGGGTTGCATTCAGGTTGGTCTCATCTCTATTGCTCTCTATCCACCACCATGTGAATATCATTGCCAAACAGAAGTACAGATTGTAGACTATTCTCTAGTCTTGACATCTTAGAACATTTTTTTCCAATGTATGCAAAAATTGTACACTTCATGTAATTTAAATGGGGTGTCTAATCTTCAATCCACAGGAGCGCACCACTACTGAGCTTCCTTCCGTGCGCCCTGCTTGCCGGGGGAGGTTGCACTCCTAAAGATTGACTCCTCCGTTTTCCATTGATTTTCGAAGAAGAAGAGGTGCCAAAGTCGGCAAGTAGGAGGTTCGGAAAGCCTAGGTTCAGCATCCATGGAGTTAAATAAAAAATGCAATTATTGTATGTTGACTATTTCTTAGATACAATGTTGCTATAAATAAACATAAACAATATAAAAAATAACCAAACACTCATTAGAAAAATAAATGACCCCCTCCCCTCTTCCAGAAATAAAAAAAAAGGTTCCAATCCTCCAGATATTAATTAGTGGAGCCGACAATGACATTCTGTAACAACTAATGCATACATTTAAATTTCTAGCCCAATTATTTACATCTTTATTAATTAATTAAAGAAAAATCCCCCATTATCCAGACCCTGGTGGGTTTCCTATATACAATCAGACCCAGTAGAGTTTATTTATTTATTCTTGATGTATTAATCTTCCGTTAAGCATCTTGAACCTACGGGGGGTCTTTTTCAATTACATTTAAAATTCTAAAATTGTATGAAAAATAATAGAGGTTTAGGGGCAAAAAAAAAAGATTATTTGTAAAAGGCATAATTTCTGCCTCTGTTGTAAAATATTTTCATAAAAAAAAAATTAGACCGATCTAAACAAGGAGTGATTTAAAATATCCGTCAACTGTGATAGATTTTAATAAGTGATGGCATATGATGGCGGAGGCTCCATTATCATTAGAGAACAGCTCTCCCGCTGATTCATATTAAGTTGATGAAAGAAGAGACGACTAATTTTAATCCCTTGTTTATCGGCGAGGAATCATTTGTGGATCACTCAACATGTTCTAATACTTAGCATAAAAAATGTAGCCCTCGGATTCCGTGACATTTGCCGTCACGTTCCTTGGAATAAAACAGAGGTCACTTGTAACCGGTAACACGACGACCTTTGAGGAGTTTATAAAAGAAGTGAATGTTTAATATCTGCCCTGTTTTGCGGATTGTGAGACTCATAGTATTGTGTTACCATATTCTCTATGCAAAATCTCAGATCGCTGGCTACTTTAAAGGGGTGGTCCTAGAATTTTACATCGATGGCCTATCCTTAGGCGGGCTTTGCACACTACGACATCGCAGGTGCGCTATCGGTGGGGTCAAATCGAAAGTGACGCACATCCGGCGTCGCAGTCGGTATCGTAGTGTGTAAATCCTTTTTGATACGATTAACGAGCGCAAAAGCGTTGTTATCGTATCATCGGTGTAGGGTCCGGCATTTCCATAATTTGGCAGCAGTGACAGGTGCGATGTTGTTCCTCGTTCCTGCGGCAGCACACATCGCTGTGTGAGAATCCGCAGGAGCGAGGAACATCTCCTACCTGCGTCACCGCGTCTAACGCCGGCTCTGCGGAAGGAAGGAGGTGGGCGGGATATTTACGTCCCTCTCATCTTCGCCCCTCCGCTTCTATTGGCCACCTGCCGTGTGACGTCGTTATGACGCCGCACAAACCGCCACCTTAATAAGGAGGCGTGTCGCCGGCCAGAGGGCCGTCGCAGGGCAGGTAAGTGCGTGTGAAGCTGCCGTAGCGATAATGTTCGCTACGGCAGCAATCACAAGATATCGCTGCTGCGACGGAGGCGGGGACTATCACGCTCGACATCGCAGAATTGGCTTGCGATGTCGCAGCATGCAAAGTACCCCTTAGAATAAGTCATCAATATCTGTGTCATGATTCTGATTGGTGGTGCTTTGCTTTCCTGCGGAGTCAATGCTCTTGGTTTTGTATTATTCTCCAGTGGGCTTGTTGTTCCCGATTTCCAACCCTGTTCGTTGGAGCCTCATTCCGGGTGATTGCTCTGCTTTATTTTGCACCTACATCACCCGGAACGCCACCAGTGATAGTTCTTGTGTTGCAGCATTTGTTGCTGGCTCCCGTAAGTGACTGTCTTGATCTTGTCCCGCTATCTCCTTGCTAGTACCCTCCTCAACCTGTTTACCTAACTCAGACTTGACTCACTAACTCCCAGACCCCTGGCTTGTATCCTGACCTCGGCTCTACTGTCTCCCTTTGTACTTGACGTGTTTTCCTGGCTTCCAGACCCCGGCTTGTATCCTGACCTCGGCTCCACTCTCTCCCTCTGTACCTGACGTGTCTTCCTGGCTTCCAGACCACCGGTTTGTATCCTGACCTCGGCTCCGCTCTCTCCCTCTGTACCTGACGTGTCTTCCTGGCTTCCAGACCCCCGGCTTGTATCCTGACCTCAGCTCCGCTCTCTCCCTCTGCACCTGACATGTCTTCCTGGCTTCCAGATTCCTGGCTTGTATCCTGACCTCGGCTCCACTCTCTCCCTTGTAACTGACGCAAATTCCAAGCTCCTGACCTTTGGCTTGTCTGACTGCTACTCCACTAGTATATCTAGCAACATCTAGTGTTCTAAAATCATACTTCTCCACTAGTGTACCTAGCGTCACCTAGTGTTAGAGCATCACAATCTGATTGTTCGGGGAGCAACACCCGGTAATCCCGCTGATCAAGTGGTGCAGTTTGCACAGATGAAGCAAAGCTAGCTGTCTGGATACACTCAGGAACAGTAACAGCGTAAGATATTGATGTCTTCCAGCAAGGAAATAGAGGATCACAGAAATACAGTATGGTATTTTCCATCAAGATAATAGTTAATAGCAGCAATTAAACTGTTATGCGCTGTCCGGATCTGCACTCGCAGAACACAGCAATGGTGTTGGACCCTGCTCACATTGCAGAGTCTGACAGGCAGTTTGGATTCTCTTAGATGCTCAGCTCTGCCAGGCGTCAGCTGAGTTGTTTCCACTGCTCCCAGCCATGCAGGAGCTAATCCCTTTTGGAGCAGTATGCGACTCTTCTTAAGGCCCTGTCACACACAGAGATAAATCTGCAGCAGATCTGTGGTTGCAGTGAAATTGTGGACAATTAGTGCCAAGTTTGTCGCTGTGTACAAATGGAACAATATGTCCATGATTTCACTGCAACCACAGATCTGCCAAAGATTTATCTCTGTGTGTGACGGGGCCTTTAGAGATTGGTTGCTGATTATTCACAGCTGGTCCCTCCCTATTTAAGGATGAGGAGTTTGTTAGGAGATCACCGAAGATAACCTATCCTCTTGCAAAATTCTAGTGTCCTTAGTGATCGTCTTTTGGTGACCTGCGATCTGTTGCTTGTGTGGAGTGGAAGTGTACTTTCTTGTGCCTTATTTCCTCCCTTATATTTTGTTCCCTCCAATGCCTTTGTCTTTCCTTTGTGGTTGTTTGTAGGGTGAAGGAGTTTCAGTTCTTCCCAGTGACCCTGTCTTTTGGGGAGGGGAGGTTATTAAGGTGTGCCCTGTGCACCCCAGGGTGGGAAGGGGTGTGGGAGGGGGAGTTAGGTCAGGGCCTGAATATGAGATAGGGATACCTTGGGGGTCCAGACTTCACTACCCTTAAGTGTACCTCTGGGTTGAGGGACAGTGCAGGGATCCCAGGCTCAGGGCCAGTTCAGGTCCCCCTCGCTAGCTTAGCCCACCAGTAACAGAAACAGAGAAACAAATTACACCTGGTATCTGCCAGCAAAGCAATGGTTAATAGCAGGAACACAGTGATATATAAGCAAACTAGAGACATGCTAGATGCATTACCATGATTACAAAGTGCAAGTGTGAACATGATAGAGAAACTTGCATTCTGAGAGATTTTTGTTGAAAACACTTAGCAAGCTGGACTAAGCCTGGAAAAAATGCGTTGGCTGTAGCACAAAGTAACAAAGGAGACATAGAGTGATTGCAGACCTGTTATTTTAGACTGAACAACCTCTCTAATCATTAATGGTTAGGTTTTAGATAAAACATTGTTGTTTGATCAATGGTGGTCTAAATTCTGTCGAGGACGCAAATTTTTTTTGTGTTTTGCATGTTCATCGATTAATCGATCACCTCTTTACACCTGTTTACACTGCAAGATTATCAGGAAACGAGTATTTCTGTGAGGGCTCATTCATGATAATACTGCAGCATATATGCCTTCTTAGGCCAACATGTGATGTGAGCTCTATGATTCCGTTATGATTTACTCACGCACAGAGACGGATGTGTCTGTTGGTGCATTCAGATTGATGTTACGCTCATGGCTGGTGTAGAGGCACCGAGCGGGGTTAGTGGACCCACTGGACCACAGGGGGACCTGGGATTAGACAACTATGGGAAAGCAAAACAGGTACTGGAGATGGACAGAGTGATAATAGGGCAGGTGCTCAGGACCTGACAAGAAGCTAGATAGCAGACTGGCATACTGACTAACTAGAAGTGTTGTGCAAGCACCTTCCCTAATGGGAAGGTGCCTTAAATACACTGTGCTTCTCAGCCATACGCTGAGAGGAATTTCCTGGAAATAGCAAGCCAGCCCTTTAAGAGAAAGGCCGGTGTGCGCGTGCATCTTAGGTGCACTCCTGGGAACATGTGTAGGGCCTGGGAGGGGGAAGAAGGCAGCAGCACACGTGGATGGCCGGGGAAGTGTGGGGGAGGACGCAAACCAGCCGGGAAGGTGAGTCAGTGGGCATTTCTGCAGAGATGCCGGCACTTCAGTCGATGAGCTGCAGAATATCCCTTTCATTATGCCTTCTGTCGGGGACCAGTGGTTGGGCCCCCATCTGTCAACCATTGATTGCCTATCCATACTGTGGGTCATCAATGTTATGTCCTGAAGAAGCCTCCTCCTGTCATGTCAGCCCACTTCTCTTAGCACTGACGATAACTGGGGCAGAGGGGGAAAACCACGTTTTCAGACATGTCTCCAGTAGAACTATCCCAATTTCAAGAGACCATGGAAACCCTCGTAGGCCAGAACTACCATATCTTCCCACCTCACAGTCATACGTATATACAAAATTCCACCCGTAGATCTCCAGCTGTCTGGTGCCTGCCGCGCCGCTCCCTCGTACCACGCTATAACACGGGTGTTTACACTCCGGTTGGAAGATTGTTGCCATGGCAACTGATGCCATAATTAGCCCAAGAACAATTCCACTTTCAAGCCTTGATGTATTAACTTTGTAGGACTTTGTTGACAAGCTGGATAGTCTGTGAGGTCTGACGCTGATGAAAATGCTCCCCCTGCAAATAAGAGATGACTGGATCTGATGAAAGGTGTCACTAGGCCCGAGAAGCCGGAAAACCTCCCGAGTCACTTAAGTCTCGAATATATCTTCATATCTGACTTCATGAAATGAACGTTCATGGGAATTAATAAAAACCTCAAGTTATAACAAAACATAGTGTTTTCATTAAATTGTAATTGAAAAAGGGACAACCAAAATAAGTGAAAAATTATAGGGTAAGGGGTCGAATTGATAATGTAAGGGTCATAAAAATAGGATAAAGGGCTGAATCAGTAGGAATAGGAGTAGAATAAATCACATAAGGATTAGAGGATTAGAGGTAAAGTCTAAAGGGGGCTTTACACGCTGCGATATTGGTACCGATATCGCTAGCGTGCGTACCCGCCCCCATCGTTTGTGCGACACGGGCATATCGCTGCCCGTCGCGCACAAAATCGTGCTCCCCCGTCACACGCACTTACCTGCCCTGCGACGTCGCTCTGGCCGGCGACTCGCCTCCTTTCTAAGGGGGCTGGTCGTTCGGCGTCACAGCGACATCACACGGCAGACGTCCAATAGAAGTGGAGGGGCGGAAATGAGCGGGACGTAAACATCCCGCCCACCTCCTTCCTTCCGCATTGCCGGCGGCCGCAGGTAAGGAGATGTTCCTCGCTCCTGCGGTGTCACACACAGCGATGTGTGCTGCCGCAGGAACGACGAACTACATCACTAATGAGAGGTAAACGATTTTTTGTTTTAGGACGACCTCTCCGCGGCAAACGATTTTGGCCACTTTTGCGATCGTTTTAGGTCGCACATAAGTGTCACACGCTGCGATATCGGTAATGACGCCAGATGTGTGTCACTAACGACGTGACAACGACGATAATTCATTAACGATATCGTAGCGTGTAAAGCCCCCTTAAGGATAAGGTAAAGAACAAAGGGAATAAGGGGTAAAATCTATCAGAAAGGGGGCCAAATCATAAAAAAGTGCACCCCTCATATTTTTGTATTTTGTTATATCTTTTCATGGGACAACACTGCAAATCTGACCCTGTGATACAATGTGCAGTGTCAGTGTGCAGCTTGTGTAACAGGGGAAATTTGGTGTCCTCTAAATAACTCAGCACACAGCCAGTAATGCCTAAACTGCTGGCAAGAAAAGTGAGTACACCTCTAAGTAAAAATAAACAATTTGTGCCCAAGGTGTCAATATTTTGTGTGGCCGCCATTATCCTCAAGCATTGCCTTAACTCTTTTGGACATGGAGTTCACTCTATCCTCTTCCATCCTCCATGATGACATCCTTGAGCTGGTGGATGTTACAGACCTTGCCCTCCTCCATCTTTCATTTGAGAAGGCCCCACAGATGCTCCATAGGGTTTAGGTCTGGAGACGTTTGACCGGTCCAGCATCTTTACCCTCAGTTTATTTAGTCTTGGAAGTGTGTTTTGCATCGTTATCACTTTGGATTATTGCCCTACGGCCAAGTTTCCAAAGGGCTTGACACCATGTGAACCAAATGTATATTTTGGTTTCATCAGACCACTGGACGGTTCCAGTAATCCATGTCCTTAGTCTACTTGTCTTCAGCAAACTGTGGCTTTCTTGTGCATCATCTTTAGAAGAAGCTTCCTTTTGGGACAATAGCCATGCAGATGAATGTAATTCAGTGTGTGGCGTATGGTCTGAGCACTGACAGGCGGACCCCCCACCCCTGTAATCTCTGCAGTGTGCGGCGTATGGTCTGAGCACTGACAGGCGGACCCCCCCCCAACCCCTGTAATCTCTGCAGTGTACGGCGTATGGTCTAAGCACTGACAGGCGGACTCCCCACCCCTGTAATCTCTGCAGTGTGTGGTGTATGGTCTCAGCACTGACAGGCGGACCCCCCCCAACCCCTGTAATCTCTGCAGTTTACGGCGTATGGTCTAAGCACTGACAGGCGGACTCCCCACCCCTGTAATCTCTGCAGTGTGCGGTGTATGGTCTCAGCACTGACAGGCGGACCCCCCCAACCCCTGTAATCTCTGCAGTGTGTGGTGTATGGTCTAAGAACTGACAGGTGGACCCCCACCCCTGTAATCTCTGCAGCAATGCTGGCGGTACTCATACATCTATTCTGAAAAGACGACCTCTGGATATGATGTTGGGCACATGAACTCAGCTTCTGTAGTCGACCATGGCGAGGCCTGTGTTGAGTGGATCCTGTCTAGTTATACCGCTGTATGGTCTTGGCCATCGTTCTGCATCTCAGTCTCAGGCTGGTGACAATCTTCTTATAGTCTCCGCCATCTTTATGTAGAGTAACAATTCTTTTTTTCAGATCCTCAGAGAATTCTTTGCCATGAGGAACCATGTTGAGCTTCCAGTGACCAGTATGAGAGAGTGTGTGAAGGCTAACACTGAATGTAACACCCCTGCCCGCCATTCACACCTAACACCTTGTAATACTAATGAGTCACATGACACCGGGGATGGAAAATAGCTAACTGGGCACAATTTGGCCACTTTCAGTTAGGGGTGTACACACTTTTGTGATATAATGTAGTAATCAATATCATAAAATCCCTTTAATGCTGGAGAAGAGAAGTGGGGGTTAATGCTGCGCTGTCGCCAAAGGAGGGAAAAAACGTGTTGATTTGCTATTAAAATTGTTTTATTTCATAGGTCTACGCGTTTCAGGGATCAAATTCCCTTCTTCAGGACCAAAAAAAGAAGAAAAATCAACAATATGAGATGACAAAGGATGACAGCTATATATACACATGTGATGCATGAGAAAGACTGGTTACTGACAATTTAAAAAAAAAAAGGCCTTTGGCCTATTAATATCTGTTAAGATGATATTTGCACTCTTTGTCCTCAGTGTTTACATAAAATCCCTTTAAGACACCTTAAGAGAAAAATCAATGAGTTTATGAAGTCGTAAAAATAGGGTTAGCATGAGAATGCAAAAGATGAGGGAAAAAATATTGGATTAGGAGTAGTACCAGCAGGGGCTGGCTGGCACAATTTAGCCTGGGGGGCAATCACAAAGCAGTGGCCCTCAAGTTGCGGCAGCCCGCCATTGGACTGTTCATCTCTGGCCGCTGCTTTAAAGCAGCAGTGGTAACAGGCTTTATGAACAGGCTGGTGCATATATATATGGGAACAGAACTGCGCTTACTACGTACATAGATACTGCAAAAGAACCAAGATGACTACATACAGTAGATACGGGAACTGAAGCGAGCTTATTGGAGCAGAGCCGAGATATGGGAGCAGAACCGAGCTTACTACAGAGATATGGGAGCAGAACCGAGCTTACTACAGAGATATGGGAGCAGAACCGAGCTTACTACAGAGATATGGGAGCAGAACCGAGCTTACTACAGAGATATGGGAGCAGAACAGAGCATACTACAGAGATATGGGAGCAGAACAGAGCATACTACAGAGATATGGGAGCAGAACAGAGCTTACTACAGAGATATGGGAGCAGAACCGAGCTTACTACAGAGATATGGGAGCAGAACCAAGCTTACTACAGAGCTATGGGAGCAGAACCGAGCTTACTACAGAGATATGGGAGCAGAATCGAGCTTACTACAGAGATATGGGAGCAGAACCAAGCTTACTACAGAGATATGGGAGCAGAACCGAGCTTACTACAGAGATATGGGAGCAAAACCGAGCTTACTACAGAGATATGGGAGCAGAACCGAGCTTACTACAGAGATATGGGAGCAGAACCGAGCTTACTACAGAGATATGGGAGCAGAACCGAGCTTACTACAGAGATATGGGAGCAGAATCGAGCTTACTACAGAGATATGGGAGCAGAACCGAGCTTACTACAGAGATATGGGAGCAGAACCGAGCTTACTACAGAGATATGGGAACAGAATCGAGCTTACTACAGAGATATGGGAGAAGAACTGAGCTTAGTGTACCAATACAGGAACACAATCGTACTTACTCAGTCTTCTACATAGAAACAGCAACAAAACCAAGCCTCCTACATACAAACGGGAACAGAACAAGCTTACTGCATACACATAGTACCAGAACAAAGCTTACTACTTAAATATGGTACCATAACGGAGCTTACTATATAGATACAGTTAGGTCCAGAAATATTTGGACAGTGACACAATTTTGGCGAGTTGGGCTCTGCATGCCACCACATTGGATTTGAAATGAAACCTCTACAACAGAATTCAAGTGCAGATTGTAACGTTTAATTTGAAGGTTTGAACAAAAATATCTGATAGAAATTGTAGGAATTGTCACATTTCTTTACAAACACTCCACATTTTAGGAGGTCAAAAGTAATTGGACAAATAAACCAAACCCAAACAAAATATTTTTATTTTCAATATTTTGTTGCGAATCCTTTGGAGCCAATCACTGCCTTAAGTCTGGAACCCATGGACATCACCAAACGCTGGGTTTCCTCCTTCTTAATGCTTTGCCAGGCCTTTACAGCCGCAGCCTTCAGGTCTTGCTTGTTTGTGGGTCTTTCCGTTTTAAGTCTGGATTTGAGCAAGTGAAATGCATGCTCAATTGGGTTAAGATCTGGTGATTGACTTGGCCATTGCAGAATGTTCCACTTTTTTGCACTCATGAACTCCTGGGTAGCTTTGGCTGTATGCTTGGGGTCATTGTCCATCTGTACTATGAAGCGCCGTCCGATCAACTTTGCGGCATTTGGCTGAATCTGGGCTGAAAGTATATCCCGGTACACTTCAGAATTCATCCGGCTACTCTTGTCTGCTGTTATGTCATCAATAAACACAAGTGACCCAGTGCCATTGAAAGCCATGCATGCCCATGCCATCACGTTGCCTCCACCATGTTTTACAGAGGATGTGGTGTGCCTTGGATCATGTGCCGTTCCCTTTCTTCTCCAAACTTTTTTCTTCCCATCATTCTGGTACAGGTTGATCTTTGTCTCATCTGTCCATAGAATACTTTTCCAGAACTGAGCTGGCTTCATGAGGTGTTTTTCAGCAAATTTAACTCTGGCCTGTCTATTTTTGGAATTGATGAATGGTTTGCATCTAGATGTGAACCCTTTGCATTTACTTTCATGGAGTCTTCTCTTTACTGTTGACTTAGAGACAGATACACCTACTTCCCTGAGAGTGTTCTGGACTTCAGTTGATGTTGTGAACGGGTTCTTCTTCACCAAAGAAAGTAATGCGGCGATCATCCACCACTGTTGTCATCCGTGGACGCCCAGGCCTTTTTGAGTTCCCAAGCTCACCAGTCAATTCCTTTTTTCTCAGAATGTACCCGACTGTTGATTTTGCTACTCCAAGCATGTCTGCTATCTCTCTGATGGATTTTTTCTTTTTTTTTCAGCCTCAGGATGTTTTGCTTCACCTCAATTGAGAGTTCCTTAGACCGCATGTTGTCTGGTCACAGCAACAGCTTCTAAATGCAAAACCACACCTGTAATCAACCCCAGACCTTTTAACTACTTCATTGATTACAGGTTAACGAGGGAGACGCCTTCAGAGTTAATTGGAGCCCTTAGAGTCCCTTGTCCAATTACTTTTGGTCCCTTGAAAAAGAGGAGGCTATGCATTACAGAGCTATGATTCCTAAACCCTTTCTCCGATTTGGATGTGAAAACTCTCATATTGCAGCTGGGAGTGTGCACTTTCAGCCCATATTATATATATAATTGTATTTCTGAACATGTTTTTGTAAACAGCTAAAATAACAAAACTTGTGTCACTGTCCAAATATTTCTGAACCTAACTGTATGGGAGAAAAACCATGCTTACTACATAGTTACAGTACCATAACCCAGCTAACTACTTGTTGCTTCTCCTATATTTTGAATGTTAAACACGCACAGCAAACTGATGGCACATGGACTATACACTGATGCCATCTGTGTGCTGTGCATATTTTTCACGACCCATAGACTTCTACTGACCATAGTCATCTGTGCTGCAGGAAAAAAAACAGACATCACTATGTGGATCACATGGACACACGGTCTGTGTAAATACACAGACATGCGAGTAGCACCATAGGATATAATGAGTATATGCGGTAAAAAAACGGATATAACACGTACCCTAAACATGGACATGTGAAGGAGGCATTAAGGTGATAGTTACGTCACAGTGCAGGAAGGGGTTAATTTGCTTGTCTTTTCATAAACACAGAAAGACAAATTCAATTCTCTAACACAAATGTGAGCCCTTAGGGCCCGTGCCCACGATCAGTGGCAGCAGCGTTTTGGACGCAAAGTGTTTTCACTGAGTCCAAAATGCTGTGTTGTACAGCACAGGCACAGTGGATGGATTTATAGAAATCTCCGGCCCCCTGGGCTTCTTTAGACTCTCCATAAACTGACCTGTGGGGCGAGTTTCTCATCTGCAGCTTGTGAATTTATTCTACGAGATGCTAGAGCTCTGAGCGGGAAAATACAGCAAAAATCCACTGTCAGTGACCCTGATCGTATACACGGACAGTGCACCTCCGCTAGAGAAAGTACCCTGCGTCCAGACCGTGAGGAAGCCTGACGGTGGGCACTCAGCCTTACAGAGAAGATATAAGATACAAATGTTTTACACATACACCACAACAGTATAAGGGTATGTGGCCACGGTCCAGACATGCTGCGTCCTGGAGGCAGCGCGTCCTCTCCTGCGGGGCCACGACTACTCTCCGAAGGGACTGCAGCTGCTTGTGCCCACAGTCAGGGTTAAGGCCGCTGCCGTCGTTTTCTCTGTTCTCTCTGCGGAAAACACTTACATCTCCGCAGCAATAAAGTGACATGCTGCTGCTCGGGGATCCACGCCACAGGTCAGCTTTTGCTGTGGGACGGGCAGTACATGCGCAGTGGGCATGGGATTTTTAGAAATCCATCCACTGTGCTTGTATTGTACAACACAGCGTTTTGGATGCAGTGAAAACACTCTACATCCAAAACACTGAACCCTGATCATGGTCACGTACCCTTACATACACACATCATACACACATACATAGAACCCCACAAACACGGACATGCAAACATACAGTGCAGACACGTACACCCACACGGCGTACAGACACGTACACCCACACGGCGTACAGACACTTCCAGCCACACGGCGTACAGACACGTACACCCACACGGCGTACAGACACGTACACCCACACGGCGTACAGACACGTACACCCACACGGCGTACAGACACTCTCACAAACACGGCGTTCAGACACGTACACCCACACGGCGTACAGACACGTACACCCACACGGCGTACAGACACTTACAGCCACACGGCGTACAGACACTTACAGCCACACGGCGTACAGATACTTACAGCCACACGGCGTACAGACACTTACAGCCACACGGCGTACAGACAATACACAGCCACACGGCGTACAGACACTTCCAGCCAAACGGCGTACAGACACTTCCAGCCGCACGGCGTAGAGACAATTACAGCCGCACGGCGTACAGACACTTACAGCCACACGGCGTACAGACACGTACACCCACACGGCGTACAGACACGTACACCCACACGGCGTACAGACACTTACAGCCACACGGCGTACAGACACATACACCCACACGGCGTACAGACACGTACACCCACACGGCGTACAGACACGTACACAAGCACGGCGTACAGACACGTACACAAACACGGCGTACAGACACGTACACAAGCACGGCGTACAGACACGTACACAAGCACGGCGTACAGACACGTACACAAGCACGGCGTACAGACACGTACACCCACACGGCGTACAGACACGTACACCCACACGGCGTACAGACACGTACACCCACACGGCGTACAGACACGTACACAAACACGTACACAAACACGGCGTACAGACACGTACACAAACACGGCGTACAGACACGTACACAAACGCGGCGTACAGACACGTACACAAACGCGGCGTACAGACACTTACAGCCACACGGCGTACAGACACTTACAGCCACACGGCGTACAGACACTTACAGCCACACGGCGTACAGACACTTACAGCCACACGGCGTACAGACACTTACAGCCACACGGCGTACAGACACTTACAGCCACACGGCGTACAGACACTTACAGCCACACGGCGTACAGACACTTACAGCCACACGGCGTACAGACACTTACAGCCACACGGCGTACAGACACTTACAGCCACACGGCGTACAGACACTTACAGCCACACGGCGTACAGACACTTACAGCCACACGGCGTACAGACACTTACAGCCACACGGCGTACAGACACTTACAGCCACACGGCGTACAGACACTTACAGCCACACGGCGTACAGACACGTACACTCACACGGCGTACAGACACGTACACCCACACGGCATACAGATTTATTCACATTAAGCAGGTACATATTTGAAGACAATCACAAACATATAAACATACACATACATAAATAGACACAATCCTATACACACATACTGGGGGGCTTTAACTTTTGATGATTGAGGACAACACTTCTCTTGCCTCCTGTGTGGCCCACAGACTTGTTTGATGCTCCTCTTCGGTGGAGAGGCAGCGCACGCAGCATGACGCAGGACCAGGATTTTCAGGCCCCTTGAGACTCTGCCCAGGCTCCACCCCAGCTCCGCCTCCACCACTCAAGCCTTCCATAGTACCACCGCCATTCTTGGCAAAACTCCACTTCTGCAAACCGTCCTCACAAAACCAAACATTAACCGCTGCTCAGCTATCAAAGGCTCAGCTATGCAGCACAGTCGTCATTTTGACAGCCTGAAAAAAGCTGCATGCACCATGTTTTTGGGTTATCAAAATGACAAGCCCCAGACGGAATTATCAACTCAGTGTATGTACAGTGCCTACAAGTAGTCTTCAACCCCCTGCAGATTTAGCAGGTTTGATAAGATGCAAATAAGTTAGAGCCTGCAAACTTCAAACAAGAGCAGGATTTATTAACAGATGCATAAATCTTACAAACCAACAAGTTTTGTTGCTCAGTTAAATTTTAATACATTTTCAACATAAAAGTGTGGGTCAATTATTATTCAACCCCTAGGTTTAATATTTTGTGGAATATCCCTTGTTTGCAATTACAGCTAATAATCGTCTTTTATAAGACCTGATCAGGCCGGCACAGGTCTCTGGAGTTATCTTGGCCCACTCCTCCATGCAGATCTTCTCCAAGTTATCTAGGTTCTTTGGGTGTCTCATGTGGACTTTAATCTTGAGCTCCCTCCACAAGTTTTCAATTGGGTTAAGGTCAGGAGACTGACAAGGCCACTGCAACACCTTGATTTTTTCCCTCTTGAACCAGGCCTTGGTTTTCTTGGCTGTGTGCTTTGGGTCGTTGTCTTGTTGGAAGATGAAATGACGACCCATCTTAAGATCCTTGATGGAGGAGCGGAGGTTCTTGGCCAAAATCTCCAGGTAGGCCGTGCTATCCATCTTCCCATGGATGCGGACCAGATGGCCAGGCCCCTTGGCTGAGAAACAGCCCCACAGCATGATGCTGCCACCACCATGTTTGACTGTAGGGATGGTATTCTTGGGGTCGTATGCAGTGCCATTCAGTCTCCAAACGTTACGTGTGTGGTTGGCACCAAAGATCTCGAGCTTGGTCTCATCAGACCAGAGAACCTTGAACCAGTCTGTCTCAGAGTCCTCCAAGTGATCATGAGCAAACTGTAGACGAGCCTTGACATGACGCTTTGAAAGTAAAAGGTACCTTACGGGCTCGTCTGGAACGGAGACCATTGCGGTGGAGTACGTTACTTATGGTATTGACTGAAACCAATGTCCCCACTGCCATGAGATCTTCCCAGAGCTCCTTCCTTGTTGTCCTTGGGTTAGCCTTGACTCTTCGGACAAGCCTGGCCTCGGCACGAGTGGAAACTTTGAAAGGCTGTCCAGGCCGTGGAAGGCTAACAGTAGTTCCATAAGCCTTCCACTTCCGGATGATGCTCCCAACAGTGGAGACAGGTAGGCCCAACTCCTTGGAAAGGGTTTTGTACCCCTTGCCAGCCTTGTGACCCTCCACGATCTTGTCTCTGATGGCCTTGGAATGCTCCTTTGTCTTTCCCATGTTGACCAAGTATGAGTGCTGTTCACAAGTTTGGGGAGGGTCTTAATTAGTCAGAAAAGGCTGGAAAAAGAGATAATTAATCCAAACATGTGTAGTTCATTGTTCTTTGTGCCTGAAATACTTCTTAATACTTTAGGGGAACCAAACAGAATTCTTGTGGTTTGAGGGGTTGAATAATAAATGACCCTCTGAATAAACTTTTCACAATTTAAAAAAAAAATAAAAAAAGAAATAACATTCTTTTTTGCTGCATTTCACACTTCCAGGCTGATCTACAGTCCAAATGTCATAATGCCAAGTTAATTCCGAATGTGTAAACCTGCTAAATCTGCAGGGGGTTGAATACTACTTGTAAGCACTGTATGTGTGTATGCGTGTGTGTGTGTGTGTGTGTGTGTGTGTGTGTGTATGCATGTATGTCCACTAAAGGAATTTGCACCGTCGCATTTACAATCACAAAATTTTGCACGGACGCCTCATGTGACTCAGGGATATCATAGACTATGTTTTGACGGGAAAATGTAGCCCCGCGCTTTACAGTTACTCTGGAAAGTCCTGCCTCCATTAAACTGAATGGAGGTGGGAGTGACAGGCTATTAATAGAAACTGTCAGTGGTTGCTATAGGAACAAAATAAACTCTTAGTATAAGAAGCTTATATGTGAGGTAATAAGATGTCGGTGAGGAGACGGATAGAGAGAGACAGACAGAGACAGCCGGGGAAAGAGACAGCCGGGAAAAGAGACAGACTGATAGAAATACAGACAGAGGCCGAAAACACACATCCGTTAAAACCACGTCTGTGTAAAACGGGCCGTTTTTCGGGTCCGTTTTCCGTTTTTTAGGTCCGTTTTTATGGTATGTGTGGCCTGCGTATGTATCTCGTATGCTAGCCATATGTGCGTGTGAAATTTCCGTGTGTGCGTGTGAAACTTAACTGACATGTGTTTGTGTTGTCCGTGTGGAATGCAAAATGTTGTTTACTACATGTCGGCAGACAGAGTAGCGCGATGAGAATGAACTCGGGTGAACTTCACCCGACTTCATTCTCATGCCGCAGCTCTGTCTGTGCCATGTACTGATTAGCGGTCACCTGTGAAGGATTCACTGGTGACCTCTAATCCCCCGAGTGACTGAAGTGTCCCCCCCTCTCTCATACTCACCGTTCCCCGATCACCGGCACTGCACGGCATTCACACTGCTCCGGCGGCTTTTTCTAATTTGAAAAAGCCGGCCGCTCATTAAACAATCTCGTATTCCCTGCTTTCCCCGCCCACCGGCGCCTATGATTGGTTGCAGTGAGACACGCCCCCACGCTGAGTGACAGGTGTCTCACTGCACCCAATCACAGCAGCCGGTGGGCGGGTCACTATGGAGTATAGAAATAAATAAATAAATAATTAAAAAAAAAACGGCGTGCGGTTCCCCCCAAATTTAATACCAGCCAGATAAAGCCATACGGCTGAAGGCTGGTATTCTCAGGATGGGGAGCTCCACGTTATGGGGAGCCCCCCAGCCTAACAATATCAGTCAGCAGCCGCCCAGAATGGCCGCATACATTAGATGCGACAGTTCTGGGACTGTACCCGGCTCTTCCCGATTTGCCCTGGTGCATTGGCGGGGTAATAAGGCGTTATTGGCAGCCCATAGCTGCCAATAAGTCCTAGATTAATCATGTCAGGCGTCTCCCCGAGATACCTTCCATGATTAATCTGTAAATTACAGTAAATAAACACACACACCCGAAAAATCCTTTATTAGAAATAACAAACACAAACACATTCCCTGGTTCACCAATTTAATCAGCCCCAAAAAGCCCTCCATGTCCGGCGTACTCCAGGATGGTCCAGCGTCGCATCCAGCTCTGCTGCATGGAGGTGACAGGAGCTGCAGAAGACACCGCCGCTCCGGTCACCTCCACGCAGCAAATGAAGACAGCCGCGTGATCAGCTGTGCTGTCACTGAGGTTACCTGGATCCAGCGGTGGATGCAGCGGTGGCCGCGGGTAACCTCAGTGACAGCTCAGCTGATCGCGCTACTTATGAGACACAAACGTAGCACGCACACGGACCCACGGACCTTAATGAAAAACGCACGTGTCCTCAAACATTAAATAACATCGGTGCACGTTTGGCCGTGTCTCCGGTATATACGGAAACGGACCAAACACGCACGTGTTTCACGGATGTGTGTTTCAGGCCAGAGAGATAGAAACGGACAGACAAAGAAAGACACAGAGAGTGAGACAGACAGACACACAGACAGACTGGTGGAGAGACAGCTACTATCCCGGGCAACGCCCGGGTACTATTAGAGTATATGTATATGTATATATTATATATATATATATATATATATATATATATATATAAATTGAGGATGCAGGCTGCTGGCTGTGTGTATATATAACATAGAGTCTGCATATATATATAAAAAAAAAATCTAGAGTCTGCTGGCTGCATATACAGGGGGTACGGACGGAAAGTGTTCTCGTTTAATAAATTTGCAAAACTTTCTAAATTTCTGTTTTCTTCTGTCTAGATTGGGGATGGGGGCAGAGTACAACAAGGAGAAAAAAAAGAACTTTTTTGAATTTACCATATGGCTGCAATGAAACAAAGAGTCAAAATTTAAAGGGGTCTGAATACTTTCCGTACCCACTGTGTATAATATAGAGGCTGGAAGCTGCATATAGTGTATACACAGAACTATACTGTACACACACCCCCACTATATACATATAGTATATACAGACATAATGCAGACTGTAGTGTGCTCCTGTATATACAGTATGGTGCTGTGTATGAGCCAAGAGACAGACAGGCCCACAGACGCACACCACTCTGCTCCATTCCCACAGGCGCACACGGCTCCGCTCCATGCCCACAGGCGCACACCGCTCCGCTCCATGCCCACAGGCGCACACCGCTCCGCTCCATGCCCACAGACGCACACCGCTCCGCTCCATGCCCACAGACGCACACGGCTCCGCTCCATGCCCACAGACGCACACGGCTCCGCTCCATGCCCACAGACGCACACGGCTCCGCTCCATGCCCACAGACGCACACAGCTCCGCTCCATGCCCACAGACGCATACGGCTCCGCTCCATGCCCACAGACGCACACCGCTCCGCTCCATGCCCACAGACGAACACGGCTCCGCTCCATGCTCACAGGCGCACACCGCTCCGCTCCATGCCCACAGACGCACACCGCTCCGCTCCATGCCCACAGACGCACACCGCTCCGCTCCATGCCCACAGACGCACACAGCTCCGCTCCATGCCCACAGACGCACACGGCTCCGCTCCATGCCCACAGACGCACACGGCTCCGCTCCATGCCCACAGACGCACACGGCTCCGCTCTATGCCCACAGACGCACACGGCTCCGCTCCATGCCCACAGACGCACACGGCTCCGCTCCATGCCCACAGACGCACACGGCTCCGCTCCATGCCCACAGACGCACACGGCTCCGCTCCATGCCCACAGACGCACACCGCTCCGCTCCATGCCCACAGACGCACACCGCTCCGCTCCATGCCCACAGACGCACACCGCTCCGCTCCATGCCCACAGACGCACACCGCTCCGCTCCATGCCCACAGACGCACACCGCTCCGCTCCATGCCCACAGACGCACACCGCTCCGCTCCATGCCCACAGACGCACACGGCTCCGCTCCATGCCCACAGACGCACACGGCTCCGCTCCATGCCCACAGACGCACACGGCTCCGCTCCATGCTCACAGGCGCACACGGCTCCGCTCCATGCCCACAGACGCACACGGCTCCGCTCCATGCCCACAGACGAACACGGCTCTGCTTCATTCAAATCTAGACACACACAGCTTACATGCACATATACAAACACATTGCCCTACTGCATGCACCTACATACACAGCTCTAATACATGCACCTAATAAACACAACTGTTAAATACTGCACATATACACACAGCATTACAAGCACATTTACTTACACACACACATTACCTCATCTTGCCGGTCCTGATCGGTGCAGAGCAGGAGAGGAGACGCTGGGAGCTGCATGGAGGCTGCAGCAGCTACAGGACCTGCCGGGTCACCGGTCATGTGATCAGGCACATCACCTGATGTCAGTAATTTCAGGACCTTTCACCCGCTGCCGCTCCAGCAGCCTCCGTGCATCTCCCGGCAGCTTCCTCCCTGCACCGATCACATAGTTTAGTGTAGAGCAGCAGGGGGTTGGGCTTTCGGTGAGCGGCCGGTCCTCCCTCCTTGCTTCTGGGCCCCATACACCAGTGAGGGCAGTAATGCCCTGATAGCGGCCCTGACATGACGTCATTACAATACATGGCCGCGCGGTCGTGTCTCCTGTACTATAAGGCTATGTGCGCACTAGAAATGTGAAGTTTCTCAAGAAAATTTCTTGAGAAACTTCTGCCAGTGAAAGATTTCCGGACCTACGGAAAAAATCCGCACCAAATCCGCATGCGGATTTGCCGCGGATTTACCGCAGGTTTGTCCCTGCAATAAATAATAAAGATAATCGATAGACAGATAATGGATAGAGGGAAAGATGGATAGATGAATAGATAGATAGAGGGATAGATGGATAGATAGATAGATAGATAGATAGATGGATAGATAGAGGGATAGATAGATAGATAGAGGGGTAGATAGATAGATAGAGGGATAGATAGATAGATAGATAGATAGATAGATAGATAGATAGATAGATAGAGGGATAGATAGATAGATAGATAGATAGATAGATAGATAGATAGATAGATAGAGGGATAGATAGATAGATAGATAGATAGATAGATAGAGGGATAGATAGAAGGATAGATAGATAGATAGATAGATAGATGGATAGATAGAGGGATAGATAGAGGGATAGATAGATATATAGATAGATAGATAGATAGATAGATAGAGGGATAGATAGATAGAGGGATAGATAGAGGGATAGATAGATAGATAGATAGAGGGATAGATAGATAGATAGATAGAGGGATAGATGGATAGATAGATAGATAGATAGATAGATAGATAGATAGATAGATCGATAGATAGATAGAGGGATAGATAGATAGATAGATAGATAGAGGGATAGATAGATAGATGAATAGAGGAATAGATAGATAGAGGGATAGATAGATAGATGGATAGAGGGATAGATAGATAGAGGGATAGATAGATAGATAGAGGGGTAGATAGATAGAGGGATAGATAGATAGATAGATAGATAGATAGATAGAGGGATAGATAGATAGATAGATAGATAGATAGATAGAGGGATAGATAGATAGAGGGATAGATAGATAGAGGGATAGATAGATAGATAGATAGATAGATAGATAGATGGATAGAGGGATAGATAGATAGAGGGATAGATAGAAGGATAGATAGATAGATAGATAGATAGATAGAGGGATAGATAGATAGAGGGATAGATAGATAGATAGATAGAGGGATAGATAGATAGATAGATAGATAGATAGATAGATAGATGGATAGATAGATAGATAGATAGATAGATAGAGGGATAGATAGATAGATGAATAGAGGAATAGATAGATAGAGGGATAGATAGATAGATAGATAGAGGGATAGATAGATAGATAGATAGATAGATAGATAGATAGATAGATAGATAGATAGATGGATAGATAGATAGATAGATAGATAGATAGATAGATAGATAGATAGATAGATAGATAGATAGATAGATAGATAGATAGAGGGATAGATAGATAGATGAATAGAGGAATAGATAGATAGAGGGATAGATAGATAGATAGATAGATAGATAGATAGATAGATAGATAGATAGATAGATGGATAGAGGGATAGATACAGTTAGGTCCAGAAATATTTGGACAGTGACACAATTTTCGCGAGTTGGGCTCTGCATGCCACCACATTGGATTTGAAATGAAACCTCTACAACAGAATTCAAGTGCAGATTGTAACGTTTAATTTGAAGGTTTGAACAAAAATATCTGATAGAAATTGTAGGAATTGTCACATTTCTTTACAAACACTCCACATTTTAGGAGGTCAAAAGTAATTGGACAAATAAACCAAACCCAAACAAAATATTTTTATTTTCAATATTTTGTTGCGAATCCTTTGGAGGCAATCACTGCCTTAAGTCTGGAACCCATGGACATCACCAAACGCTGGGTTTCCTCCTTCTTAATGCTTTGCCAGGCCTTTACAGCCGCAGCCTTCAGGTCTTGCTTGTTTGTGGGTCTTTCCGTCTTAAGTCTGGATTTGAGCAAGTGAAATGCATGCTCAATTGGGTTAAGATCTGGTGATTGACTTGGCCATTGCAGAATGTTCCACTTTTTTGCACTCATGAACTCCTGGGTAGCTTTGGCTGTATGTTTGGGGTCATTGTCCATCTGTACTATGAAGCGCCGTCCGATCAACTTTGCGGCATTTGGCTGAATCTGGGCTGAAAGTATATCCCGGTACACTTCAGAATTCATCCGGCTACTCTTGTCTGCTGTTATGGCATCAATAAACACAAGTGACCCAGTGCCATTGAAAGCCATGCATGCCCATGCCATCACGTTGCCTCCTCCATGTTTTACAGAGGATGTGGTGTACCTTGGATCATGTGCCGTTCCCTTTCTTCTCCAAACTTTTTTCTTCCCATCATTCTGGTACAGGTTGATCTTTGTCTCATCTGTCCATAGAATACTTTTCCAGAACTGAGCTGGCTTCATGAGGTGTTTTTCAGCAAATTTAACTCTGTCCTGTCTATTTTTGGAATTGATGAATGGTTTGCATCTAGATGTGAACCCTTTGTATTTACTTTCATGGAGTCTTCTCTTTACTGGTGACTTAGAGACAGATACACCTACTTCACTGAGAGTGTTCTGGACTTCAGTTGATGTTGTGAACGGGTTCTTCTTCACCAAAGAAAGTATGCGGCGATCATCCACCACTGTTGTCATCCGTGGACGCCCAGGCCTTTTTGAGTTCCCAAGCTCACCAGTCAATTCCTTTTTTCTCAGAATGTACCCGACTGTTGATTTTGCTACTCCAAGCATGTCTGCTATCTCTCTGATGTTTTTTTTCTTTTTTTTCAGCCTCAGGATGTTCTGCTTCACCTCAATTGAGAGTTCCTTAGACTGCATGTTGTCTGGTCACAGCAACAGCTTCCAAATGCAAAACCACACACCTGTAATCAACCCCAGACCTTTTAACTACTTCATTGATTACAGGTTAACGAGGGAGACGCCTTCAGAGTTAATTGCAGCCCTTAGAGTCCCTTGTCCAATTACTTATGGTCCCTTGAAAAAGAGGAGGCTATGCATTACAGAGCTGTGATTCCTAAACCCTTTCTCCGATTTGGATGTGAAAACTCTCATATTGCAGCTGGGAGTGTGCACTTTCAGCCCATATTATATATATAATTGTATTTCTGAACATGTTTTTGTAAACAGCTAAAATAACAAAACTTGTGTCACTGTCCAAATATTTCTGGCCCTGACTGTAGATAGATAGATAGATAGATGAGAAAAACCTATATAATGTCCCACCTCCCTGCATTTTCTAAGCTGGCACCCTTTAGTGACTTTCATGTGGCACTAAAGGGTGCTTAGCCTTGTATTTAGCCATAAAATAAATAAATAATTAAAAAAAAACGACGTGAGGTCCCCCCATTTTTTGTAGCCAGCTAGGGTAAAGCAGACGGCTGCAGCCTGCAGACCACCCCTGGCAGCTTCACCTTGTCTGATAATCCAAAACAGTGGGCACCCCACGCTGTTATTTTAAATTATAGAAATAATTTAAAACAAAAAACGTGCGGTCCCCCCCATATTGGATCACCAGCCAAGGTAAAGCGGACAGCTGGGGTCTGATATTCTCAGACTAGGGAGGTCCACTGTTATTGGACACTCCCCAGCCTAAAAATAGCAGGCCGCAGCCGCCCCAGAAGTGGCGCATCCATTAGACGTGCCAATCCTGGCGCTTTGCCCCAGCTCATCCCGCGCCCTGGTGCATTGGCAAACGGGGTAATATATGGGGTTGATGCCAGATGTGTAATGTCACCTGGCATCAAGCCCTGGGGTTGGTGAGGTCAGGCGTCTATCAGATACCCGACATCACCAACCCAGTCAGTAATAATTAAAAAATAGACAACAAAAAAAGTTTTATTTGAAAAAACACTCCCCAAAACATTCCCTCTTTAACCAATTTATTGAAAAGAGCACAATCAATTCCACGTCCGGCGTAATCCAATAAGGGGGGGGCACGGCGATCCATACCATAGTCGCTGTCCCAGTCAATGAAGAACAGAATGTTCCCCATTGGCTGGGAGAGCAATGCAGTGACCTGAGCTAACATCAATAGGTCAGCCCAGGTCACTGCAGGGGATGCCGAGCGCTGCCATCAGGAGCATAGATGAGATCATTACCTGCTGTGATCATCTCCTGTACTGCTGACGTCGGCGCTGTCACTGACTTCTATGCCCGCCGCGTTGTCAGAAGTATCGCGAGAGCCCGTGACGTCACCGCTAGTGACAGTCTCGGGCCGCTCGCGAGACGGGCATAGACAGCAGTGACCGCGGTGACGTCAGGAGGCAGGAGATCGTCACAGCAGGTAATGATCTCACCTCCTGACAGCAGCGCTCCTCATCCCCGCGGCTCCCAGAACTGCAGGATGTCAGTGTCTGCCTGCTCTGCCGCGTGACAGGCTGCTGACACTGCGGGCAGACACTGACACACAGCAGTGCAGGCAGCCGTGAGGCCGGAGCAGGACACAGACTGCACGGGCACCTGGAGGTCGCACGGAAGTGCTTCTGTGCGGCTTCCAGGGAGTGCGACGTGTGTGTTTACTCTGCTCCGCCTCCTCTTCCTGGCATAATGACATCGCTTCCTGCAAAACCGCAGGCAGCGATGAGCATTACCGCAGGTAAATCGCGGCTATACCGGGGGTATACCGCACATCATTGGGGAACTATGGATTTAGCGTTTAGCATTGTTATGTGGAAACTATTGGGACTCCCACAGTCTAGAATGGGCATTGAGTGATTGGCTCCTTTATTGGCATTGAGTGATTGGCTCCTTTATTGGAGGCATTACATGACTGATACTGTTATGGGGCACTGCTATGTAGACATACTGGTACTGAGGGAACTGTGGAGTGTACACCATTCTACAATGGAAAATGGGACACTGTGAGGCAGGCAATGGTTTGGCGGTAGAGGGCGCCAGTGTGCCATAAAACCATCAAGGACTTTGGCATCTGAGGATTCCGGGAAGAAAAGGTTAAAACACCACTCCTACTTTTTTATGGCACTGCTGGAGTGGTGCTTTAAATTTAAGCCCCCTGCTCCCTTGTCTGATACTCAACTTCCAGGGTCCGGACAGTCTTGGCGATTTGTAAACTGTTGGTAGCTCCAGTGTTTCATGGAGCACACCGGAGGTCGCAACTCAATACAAGTCTATGAGAGCATCGTTCTGGCTTTTGTAGACTTGCATGATGAGCAGGTGATGTAACTTAAGCCAGAAGTTATGGGCACAAGATGGCACTGGGGGATGGGTGTGTGCAGCAGTCGAACTGCTCAGATCCGGGGTTGCAGTGGATTGAGGGTCTTCGGATCCAGGGGCTTGCGTCCACTCAAATGTAAAGGGGATATTTACAGGGGATGAATGTTCGTGACGCTACAAGCGGGTTGCGGTAAAGAGGAGTACCGCCGCTGCCGAAGGGAGTACCGGGCAGATAGTGTGGGGCAGCCAGGTGTAGGTCCCTCCGCAGGTACGGAAGGCCCCAGACAGTGGGGATTTGGTGAATGGGTGGCTTGGCCTTAGGAAGCAGGGTGCAGAGGTCAGATTACTCACTGCGGTAGTCGTGGTGCTGGATTAGGTGGAATTAGCAGACACTCACACAGATGGTAAACCAAAGTCTCCAGGCACCGCAGTCTCTACGGGGGGAGCCCGTCCAGGTCCCGCTCTCACCAGTGTCACTTGGTAAGTCTGGAGCCCTGCCTCCGTGCATAAATTGATTGACCGTTATGGCCCCTCAGCTTGAAGCTTTCGTGGGCCGCTACCCGTGTGTATGGCAGCTGTGCTCTTGGTGGCTGGAACTTGGGATTTCAGTGCGTTGTGTAGTTTGGAGAACCCTATCCCCCGCGTTGTGCTGACGCCTCCAATCTCTGAGCTCTTGGGGAAAGTTCATAAAGAGGCTATCCTCCACAGGTGAATTATCAGGTTGCGTGAAGCTACTCCCTGATCTAGGGTCTAGTACCCCACCGTGCTCGTTACTGGACTTCTGGTGCCGACCGTTCTCCAGAACTAAGTCTGCTACACCCTCTCCAATACCCTGCAAACGGGTTTCTGACTCCTGTGCTCCCGGACCACCGTCTGCGACCCAACTCCCTAGCTCCTCACTCTTTGAGGGCTAACTGTCTCCCCTCTCACCAGTCTGCCTGACCCTTAGGTGGGCAGCCCTGCTCCAACCTGACCAACCCACTGGTGTGTCTGTACAGGTCTGGTGTGAGGAGTGGTTGGGATTTGTAGTGCGGGTGTTAGTGACACTGTTGATGGGAACCTGGAACCATGGGGGGTAGGCCCTGCACCCTGGGGGACAGGATGCAGTTCACTGTAGCACCCTGATGTATTCAGGGGTGCTAAAGGAGGAAAGCCTTTAGTAGGTTAAGGTGAGTATATGATAGGGGGCAGAGGGTATAGATTTAAAGAGCCACTCCGGCGCTAAAAAGGCGAAACGTCGGAGTGGTGCATTAAAGTTTTATTGCATCCTTTGGAAGCGGTATAGTCTGACAATGTGATCGTTGGACTAGAAATAGCTGCAGATTCCGGAATTAAAGCAAGAAAGAATGGTTTTAATTCACTATGAGCGTTCCATGTCTTTCTCTACCCGATACTCCTGCTCCGAAATAAAAGGCAAGCTCCCTTCAAAATTAATACCACTTAAAGGATGAGTCAGGGATTGCCGTTTCCTCAAACAACAAAACCCTCGGTGGTCTTATGGCACACTAGGCAAACAAAGCTCGGAGGCACGGAAGCATACAGTAAATCTCATTTATTAAAGAATAGACTGCAGATTAGGGCATGTGTTTTGTTGTTGGGGAAGCTTAGCGTGTGGAGGAAAATTAAGGTTGAATCGGTGCCAAAATAACAAGGAACATGTGTTGTAACTTGTGCTAGTGTTCAAGCTTATCATTCCTCGTGAGCGGGAATTAAAGCAATCTTCACGCGGTTCATAAACCGAGCCCGGTTTGAAGTGCCATACCTAACAGAAACACTCGAAACGCAGTGAGCGCCACTTGACACACTTTTCAGCAGACCATTAAAATCAACTACAATCATATCTTTCACACTGCTCCTCTCAGATAAAGGTTGAAGATCATTTGATAGGGAGAACAAACTTGAACAAAAGCTTCGGGTTTATATCTGCTAGTTACAGAGCGAAAAAAAATCCGCTAAAGAGCAGTATTAAGATGGAGGAATGGAGTGCTATAGGCATCGTCTTCCTATTCAATAAAGGTTGTGAAACGCGTGGGATTGCAATAGTATAATAGACGTCAATTCAGATCTTATGGATGCATTAGTGGACATCGGTGCCGAAAACCCACCCGTAACTTTGACTCTAGGATCCCACAGTTCAACCAGATGCAAATATTACATTATCCTCCTTCACAGAATTCACAAAATTACCTAGGAATAGTGATGGGCGATCCACCAATGTTCGGGATCGGGAGCCTCGCCTGAACGTTCTGTAAAGATCGAGATCGGGATCGAGATAACGAACTTGTGTCCGATCACTGAACTCGGGCTATACAGTTATGGGATGTGGCGGGGAGGGCTGTAAAATAAAGAATATACTCAATAATAAACATCGTCATGATACTTACAGGTCTCGCGAAGAGTCCTGTAGACTCTGTCTCCTAGCCACTTCTGCTTCCGCATCCGATCATTGCTGTGCCCCTGGGTAACCACCACTGTCTAATGGACCTTCCATGACGTCATAGCCATGTGACCAGTCTAGTGTGAATGTTGTACAGACATTGGCTTAAGGGGGTTTACATGCAGCGATATCACTAGCGAGCATACCCGCCCCCATCGTTTGTGCGTCACGGGCAAATCGCTGCCCGTGGCGCACAATATCGTTAGGAGCCGTCACATGGACTTACCTGCCTAGCGACGTCGCTGTGGCCCGCAAACCGCCTCCTTTCTAAGGGGGTGGTTCGTGCGGCGTCACAGCAGCATTACTAAGCGGCTGCCCAATAGAAGCAGAGGGGCGGAAATGAGCGGCCGTAACATCCCGCCCACCTCCTTCCTCCCTCATTGCCGGCGGCCACAGGTAAGCTGTAGTTCGTCGTTCCCGAGGTGTCACACACAGCGATGTGTGCTGCCTCGTGAACGACGGACAACCTGCGTCCTCAACAATCAACAATTTTTTTGAAAATGAACGACGTGTCAACGATGGACAATATGGTGAGTATTTTCCATCATTAACGGCCGCAAACGATGCTGGATGTGAGTCACGGAATCCGTGACCCCAGCGATATATCGTTAGATACGTCGTTGCGTGTAACGGGGCCTTTAGGCTGCTTTAACACATCAGTTTTTTGCCATCAGGCACGATCCAGCAAAAACGTGAAAAAACGGATCCGGCGTCTGTTGCCGCAGGATAATTTCTTTTCCCCCATAGACTTCTATTAGCGCCGGATTGTGCCATATGGCCTTGTGTTCCATCCAGCTTTCACCGGATCCGGCAAAACTTGCTTGTCCAGCGGCCGGATGGAAGTTGAATGGAACATTTTTTGTTTCCGGCAAAAAAACGTATCGCGCCATATCCGGCACCGTACGGCGTGTTTTATAATAGAAGCCTATGGACGCCGGATCCGGCATAATACGGCATATGACGGAATCCAACAACAGATCCAGTTTTTGTTTCTGGGCATGCCCAGAGTGTCTTTCTCTCTCTGTCGGTCTCTCTCTGTCAATGTTGGTCGGTCTCTCTCTCTGTCGGTCTCTCCCTCCTTCATACTCACCAATCACCGGCGCAGCACTGCACAGCTGTCACGCTTCTCTGGCGGCTTCTCCAGCTTTTGAAAATGCCGGCCGCTCATTATTCCATCTCGTATTCCCTGTTTCCCCTACCCACCGGTGCCTATGATTGGTTGCAGTCAGACACGCCCCCACGCTGAGTGATAGCTGTCTCACTGCAACCAATCACAGCTGCCGGTGGGCTGGTCTATATCTTCCAGTAAAATAAATAAATAATTAAAAAAAACGGCGTGCGGTCCCCCCTAATTTTGATGCCTGCCAAAGTAAAGCCACACGGCTGATGGCTGGTATTCTCAGGATGAGGAGTGCCACGTTATGGGGAGCCCCCCAGCCTAAAAATATCAGCCAGCAGCTGCCCGGAATTGCCGCATCCATTAGATGCAACAGTCCCAGGACTCTACCCGGCTCATCCCGAATTGCCCTGGTGCGGTGGCAATCGGGGTAATAAGGAGTTAATGGCAGCCCATAGCTGCCACTAATTCGGGCTTTACACGAGACGACCGATCGTGCGATGCATTGTCGTCTCGTGTGACACCTCCTAGCGGCGCAGTATCGCTCACAAATCGTGAGTCGTGTACTCGTCGCTAGGTTTTATAAAATTGTTTAATTAAAATGGCGCCAGTTGTTCATCGTACTCGGGGTAGCACACCTCGCTCCGTGTGACACCCCGGGAACGACGAACACCGCTTACCTGCGTCCCGCGGCTCCCGCCGACTATGCGGAAGGAATGAGGTGGATGGGATGTTACGTCCCGCTCATCTCCGCCCCTCCGCTTCTATTGGCTGGCGGCTGTGTGACGTCGCTGTGACGCGAACGTCCCTCCCCCTTCATGAAGAGGATGTTTGCCACCCACAGCGACGTTGCACAGCAGGTAAGTGCGTGTGACGGCGCATTAACGACTTTGTGCAACACGGGCAGCGATTTGCCCGTGACGCACAAACGACGGGGGCGGGTACTATCGCTCGTGCTATCGCACGATAGATAGTACCGTGTAAAGCCCACATAAGTCCTAGGTTAATCATGGCAGGCGTCTATTAGACAACTTCCATGATTAACCTGTAAGTTAAATTAAATAAATACAATATAATGCCTGTGTGTGTGTGCGGTGATGATGGGATCTCTCTCTCTCTCATGAAAAAAAAAACAAAAAATGGATCCGTTTTTTGCTAGATCCGTCACATCAGTTTTTACACAACTGCGACGGATCTGTTGCATCAGGCACAAACCGGAGGGCAAAAAACGGATGTGTGAAAGCAGCCTTACAGACTGGTCACATGGCTATGACGTCATCGAATGTCCTGTTAACTGAACTTTGACTGTCACCGTGCGAATGTCGCATCCCATCACCCGGCACGGCGCACACTCTCCTGACAGGAGCGGGTTGGCTGCATGTATTTCCATGCAGCTGAGGCGCTTCTGTCGGGAGAGCGTCAGGCCGTACCGGCTGATACCAATGTGAGACGCAAGTGGAATCATCCCCTCACTGTCAGCCTGCATCTTGCTCTGTACACAGCGATGAAGCAGAGCTGGCATAGTTCTCCCTGCTTCTCTCTCTGTAGAGACGTTTGTCTGTGCAGAGTAATGAAGCAGAGCTGACAATACTCTACTTGTGGACTACATTGGACTAAGGATTTTTTTTATAATAAAGATGGAGTCTATAAATGTTTTTTTGTTTTATTTCTAATGAAATTTTTTTTTCTATGTGTTGTTTTTTTTTTACTGTTTATTAGAAATTCATGGTGGCCATGTCTAATTTGGCGTGACACCATGAATTTCAGGTTTAGTACCAGCTGAGAATACAAAGCTGGTATTAACCCTTTTATTACCCAGCGTGCCACTGCCATCAGGGCCACTGGACAAGCTGGCTAAAATTTGGTTTCTGGCCATAGAAGGTCAAAGCATTTGGCAACCACAGACCCTGAATTTCAATTGTTCCTGCTGTCAGTATTCATTGGTATAGATAGCTTTCCTGCTGGATTTTCATCTCTCCCCTTTTGGACCCAGCAGGAGCTCGCCTTACACCCAGCTGCTGATCATCAGTATTTAAATACCCCTTCCTTCCTTGGACTGATGCTGGTGATATTTTCAGTTCATTCAAGCCATTTACAAATTACAATACATTTTGAAGTAGTTTTTAATATGGCTACTAAGGGAAATCTAGAAATTAATGTCTAGGATCCAAATTGTTAATCCCATACCATCCAATAATCCCATTTTTTAATGACTGAGTAGTACAAACAGGCAGTGTGTTACCTTAGCTTTGTATCTGAATACCATGGCTGAGAACGAACGACTTGGTTGTCACGGGTGTTATGTGGTTTCTGGCCATAGAAGGTCATAGAGTTTGGCTGTGCAGAATGCTCCCTGACTTTTCATTGTTAATGATGTCAGTATTCATTGGTATAGGTAGCTTTTCTGCTGGATTCATCTCTCCCTTATCGACCCAGCAGGAGCTCGCCTTCCACCCAGCTTTTGATCAGTATTCTCTTGATGCTTAAATATTTCTTCCTTCCTTGGACTAGTGTTGTTGATATTATTCAGTTAATTCAAGCTCTGGATGCAAGCAGGTGGCTTGTACTCTTCTGTGATATCGTTGCAGTCATCGGTGGATAAGTAGCTCATGCATTTTCCCCCTGTGTGTCCTCCTTGTGTCTTCTATAGTGTTTAGTGGGGTTGATGAAGAGCTCATTCCATCCGTTCCCTATTTAGAGTATAGCACTAGGGATACCTAGGGTCAGGTATCCTGCTCGGTGCATAGGTGCGGAACCTATCTAGGGTGGTGAGGGACCCCAGGGATCCGCACTAGGGATACCTAGGGTCAGGTGTCCTGCTCGGTGCATAGGTGTGGAACCTATCTAGGAGGGACCCCAGGGACCAGCACTAGGGATACCTAGGGTCAGGTGTCCTGCTCGGTGCATAGGTGCAGAACCTATCTAGAGTGGTGAGTACCCCAGGGACCAGTGGTAGGTTTGTTTAGTTCCCTATACACAGGGTTTCCCTTCCCTTTCCCTTACTTCGTTCGTTTAGTACTTCCCTGTACCTAGTGTGACAAGTACTCCTTTATCATGTAGTGTTTTTCTAGTTCCCGTAGTGTTCATTTCCTATGGCCAAATATTGGTGAACACAGTAACAAAATGAATATTACATAATCATCAAAGAGGCAATCGGCCATTAGGAATAATCCCTGCGTGTTTATGCATTGTTGGCCCAAAGAATAGCTTTTGCTATGACCTCATTTTCCCCCCGTGTGTCCTCCTTGTGTCTTCTTTAGTGTTTAGTGGGGTTGATGAAGAGCTCATCCCATCCGTTCCCTATTTAGGGTCCAGCACTAGGGATACCTAGGGTCAGGTATCCGGCTCGGCGCATAGGTGCGGAATCTATCCAGGGTGGTGAGGGACCCCAGGGACCAGCAGTAGGGTCAGGTATCCGGCTCGGCGCATAGGTGTGGAACCTATCTAGGGTGGTGAGGGACCCCAGGGACCAGCAGTAGGGTCAGGTATCCGGCTCGGCGCATAGGTGCGGAATCTATCCAGGGTGGTGAGGGACCCCAGGGACCAGCAGTAGGGTCAGGTATCCGGCTCGGCGAATAGGTGTGGAACCTATCTAGGGTGGTGAAGGACCCCAGGGAACAGCAGTAGGGTCTGGTATCCGGCTTGGCGAATAGGTGTGGAACCTATCTAGGGTGGTGAGGGACCCCAGGGACCAGCAGTAGGGTTGGTCAGTGGTCATCATCTTCCCTTCCATTTCGTTGGTGTGACAAGTACTCCTTTATTATTTTACTGTTTTTTTAGTTCCCGTAGTGTTCATTTCCTATGGCCAAATATTGGTGAACACAGTAACAAAATGAATATTACGGAATCATCAAAGAGGCAATCGGCCATTAGGAACAATCTCTGCGTGTTTATGCATTGTTGGCCCAAAGAATAGCTTTTGCTATGACCTCATTTTTCCCCGAGATGGGACACCTTTCCCATTTTTACAATAATTGCTAAAACAATTTCCAATCCCCTGCTCGTACTCATCACCCCTGATTACTTTCCAAATAAGTGTTTACACCAGATTAACTTTGCCTGGCGCGATTCGACAACTGGATGTCTGCAAGCGCTTGCTTTTTTTTTCTTCTCTCTTGGTCGTAGGTCCGAAAACGCAGAAACACAGAGATGACACAATGTGACAATAACCTGAAAATGTTCGGCTGAAGAATTCAGGCTGGTAGAAGAAAACACAATAAGCCAACAGCGGGCACACCAATTATACATGTGCAGACAAGCAGATGGAATTAGAAAACGTCCCCTAGGACATTCGAAAACTTGGCAGGTTGGTTCAGGTGGGACGTGACACGTTGACTTCTACGCAACAAAAGGAGACAGTCTGTTGTTGGGGGCTTGGCCGTAATAATGCTCCGATGTAGCGTTCTTTATAAAATATCGTAAAACCTCTCCTCGAAAGACATAAAACAAGCACAGCTAGAGAAACAAATCATAAAGAAAAATAACTTGGCAGCGGAATCTCTTTTTATCGGAGCTATGAGACCATTCCCTTCCAATGAACGTTGCATTTTTTTCCTACTACCTACTGGCTGGATAGACTCCCATACGTCACCCATAAGAAGTCTGATTTCGGCCGAGGACTGGAAGTCACGATAGCATTTAAACTTTAATTAACATTGTTATTAATGATCATGGGGTAGTATATTTTGCCTCTGAAGTGTTAATTAAAATAGATTTATTTTCGGCAGACTGGAAAGCAATCTTCTTTACAACGAGGGATGAGAAATGTTTCTCCAGTCACATAGGACACGGAAAATAATTTGGTCACTTAAAGTGTTATATACAGCTTTTACTCAACAATTAACCGGGCATTCATTCAGATCTCAGTTAAGAAATAAGACATAAGAAGCTTATGTGCTGAAGACACTAAATGACCATATAAAATAAATGCGTGAAGGAAGATATGGTGAGCAGGTCTTCTACTTCTTCAGATCTATCCATGTTTGACTGATGGAAGCACAGTTGTATATGGGGAGGTATGAAGGAAGGAGAATGGGAAGACATGTGGAAGGATTGGGGTATGATGCATGTGGAATGGATTGGTGTGGCGGAAGCAGATTGTCTGCACACCAATTGAAGTGTCTACAGTTCTCCAGTCTGTGACCAGGTGGTCGTTTGAAGTGTCTACAGATCTCCAGTCTGAGACTAGGTGGTCATTTGAAGTGTCTACAGATTTCCAGTCGGTGACCAGATGGTTGTTTGAAGTATCTACAGATCTCCAGTCGGTGACAAGGTGGTCATTTGATGTGTCTACAGATCTCTAGTCGGTGACTAGGTGGTCATTTGATGTGTCTACAGATCTCCAGTCGGTGACCATGTGGTCATCTGAAGTGTCTACAGATCTCCAGTCGGTGACCATGTGGTCATCTGAAGTATCTACAGATCTCCAGTCGGTGACCAGGTGGTCATTTGATGTGTCTACAGATCTCTAGTCGGTGACCAGGTGGTCATTTGATGTGTCTACAGATCTCCAGTCGGTGACCATGTGGTCATTTGAAGTGTCTATAGATCTCCAGTCGGTGACCATGTGGTCATCTGATGTGTCTACAGATCTCCAGTCGGAGACTACGTGGCACATCTTCATACGTAGGGCTGCAATTCAATCCTCTATAAAGTAGGGGGATGAAGCTTTAGTGACCTACAACACCGGATACTGAAAAATACAGAAGAGTGCCAATGCCGAGCGGAGTGGAGGAGGTGCCACTCTTAATCAGAGGTTTGGCCACCTACCAATTTATTATTAGAAGGCTATCCTGATCATAGAAAGGAAGGATTAGAGCGTATATTTGTAGACTGTTGTGGAGGAAGTTGAGGGAGTTTAAAAGGAAAAGATGGAAGAAACAAAGTAGAGAAAGAGGGAGGGAAGAAAACAAGGAAGGAAGTTGTGAGACGGACGGAAAGAAGGCAGGAAGGTGGGAAAGGAAAGAGATAGGAAATGAGAGAGGAAGGGGGAGTAGAAAAGTGTAGGAGTGAATTGGGGAGAAAAGAAAGAAGAATTAAATTAGAGCAAAAACGAATGGAGGTAGGAGTAGAAAAGAGTAAGGTAAGGGAATAAGTTAGGATATATCAGAGAGGTGGAGAAGGAAGGAAGAAAGGAAGGAAGGAAGGAAGGACGGAAGTTAGAGTTTAAAAGAATGGAGGTAGGAGAAGAAAACAGAAATTAAAGATAAGGGAATAAGTTAGGATATATATGAGAGAGGTGGAGATTCTAGATATAATTGAAGGAAGGAAGGAAGAAAAAAAGAAAAAGAAAGGACAGAAAGAATAAAGTAAATAAAGAAGGAAAAAAGAAAGAAAGAAAGAAAGAAACAAAGAGGAAGGACTGAAGGAAGAAAGTAATTAACGAAGGAAAAAAGAAAGAAGGAGAAAAAGGAAGGAAGAAAGAAAAAAAGAGAGTGGAAGGACGGAAAGAATGAAGTAAATAAAGAAAGAAAAAAAGAAAGAAAGAGAAAAAGGAAGGAAAAAAGAAAGGAAGAAAGCAAGAAAAAGGAAGGAATAAAGTAAATAAAAAAGGAAAAAAGAAAGAAGAAGAAAAAGGAAGGAAGCAAAGGAAGGAGAGTAGGAAAGTGTAGGAGACAATTGGGGAGGAAAGAAAGGAATAATTAAATTAGAGATTAAAAGAATGGAGGTAGAAGTAGAGAAGTTCAATGAAAGGTAAGGAAATAAGGAAAGAAAGAAAGAAAGAAACGAGCAAGAAAGAAAGAAAGAGAAATGAAGTAAGGAAGAAACAAAGTAAGGAAGGAAGAAAGAAAGAAGGAAGGAAGGAAGCAAGGATGAAAGGAAAGGAAGGGACAGGGAACAGGAAGGAAAAAGGAAGCTATGAAGGAAGGGAATAGGACGAAGAAAGCTATGAAATTTAAGGTATTAAGGTTAAGATGCAACAAAGGGATGGAGATTACTAACATAATTAATGAAAAGAAAGGAAGGAAGAGAATAAGGGAGGAGCGGGAGGACAGGAGGTATGGAAGGAAGGAGGCATAAATTAAAGAAAAGGAAAGAAAGGGATGGACTGAGTGAGGGAAGAAGGTAAGAAAAAACTATAAATAAATAAAGGATAGGGGGAGGAAGCGAGGAAAGAAGGGAATAAAGGAGGAAGATAAGTAGGGAGTAAGGAGAAAAATGGAAGGAAGAAGAATGAGAAGAAAGGAAAGCAAGAGAGAATGAAAGTATCTAGATAGAAGAGGGAGGTAGGCAGGACAAAAGGAAGGAGAGAATGCAGAAGGAAGGAAGGAAAGAAGGAAGGAAAGAAGGAAGGAAATAAGGAAGGACAGAAGGAGAGAAGGAAGGAAGGAAATAAGGAAGGACAGAAGGAGAGAATGAAAGTATCTAGATAGAAGAGGGAGGTAGGAAGGACAAAAGGAAGGAGAGAATGCAGAAGGAAGGAAGGAAAGAAGGAAGGAAAGAAGGAAGGAAAGAAGGAAGGAAAGAAGGAAGGACAGAAGAAGAGAAGGAAGGAAGGAAATAAAGAAGGAAGGAAGGAAGATAATTTATTAAGATTTGACAGGATACTTTGTTACCTTTTATTAACCCTTTATAACAATATATCAGGCCCGGAACATTTTACATTGGCTGTAGTACTTGAATTGCTGCTGAGAGAATACACTAAACGCTTTCCTACTCCAAGCACACTGGATTTGATTAGAGCGAAATCTAAGGCTACGATGGGACTAAACATTAGGGTTGTGGTTTTATCATGTCATTAAAGAGAGTAAACTAAATCTCATGGATCACTTTCAAAGTATAATCATTTACTGAATTCCCACTTCCAGGGCTTCAGTCTGGCAGCTCTTGTAAATGAAGCGCTAAACAAAATGTGGATTGTCAGACAGCGGAGTGGTTTTGGAACGGAGCATTTAAAGGGCTGTTCTAACCACATTCGCTGTTAACATCATTTGTAGGGTAAACATTTACACTTTAAAAGGAGAAGACGTAAAAAAGTCGTCTTTGTTAAATTTTTATCTTTCTTTATTTTGAGTTTTATTCTTATTGTTTCCCCTCCCCCACACTGTCGCGATTCCCATGTGTAGAACATTCTGTATCGTTCAGCTATGGTCTCATGCAGAGTCGGTATATATTTGCTTATGGTGCAGAGCTGTTTGCAGGATGAATGCTCTGCTTTTTGTTTCACAGTACTGGGTTTCACGCTGGTCCTGGGAGTTGCTCACGCAGATGCTTCTCGTTCCTGGTGATTGCTCTGCTTCATTGGGGAGTGTGTTAGCTTAGGATGCCACCAGTCGTACATCCTGGTTACAGTTGTGCTGTTGGCTCCTGTGGTGCTCAGTGTTCAGAGCTCGGCCTCTCGACTCTGGACTGTTGTTGACCCGTCTCTGCCTGTCTTCCCCTGTTTTGTTGTGACTTCTCGACTTTTGACCTCGGACTTCCTCCTGACCACATCCCGCCTGCTCCCTGTATTTTGTACGTACTCTCCTGGAATCCTGTCCTTCGGCTTGTATCCTGATATCGTCTCTGTCTGCCCCCCATGTACTGTCGTGTCCTCCTGGTTTATGACCTCGGTCTGTCTAACTACCTCTCCATTTACTGAATACAAGTAGTGTCTAGCGCCACCTAGTGACAGTCATCACACACACACATGACTTGTAATTGGAAGTGTAGAAAGTAATAACAGGAATTGTTGCTTTTACAAATACATTTTGCCACATCTCCCTTTAAGTATTCCCACCCTATTTAGTGTATGTTATGTTTTAGTTTTTTTAACTGTTTATATTGAATCACTTCTATTTATCTTATCATTCCCATCCTATATTTTCACTTATCTCTGTCTTCCAATAGTAACTCTCCATAAGCCTCACCTATCATTTCTAGCTCAAAAACTTCTCTTGTGCTGCCCCAGCTTCCTAGAAGAGGGAATCTGTCAGCACAACATCCCTGCTCAAACCAAGCACACAAGCTTGGTTTAGCCGACAGTTCGGTGCACCCTCCTACCTACTTGCTATCTATCTGTAAAGCCATATCTGTCAATCAAGGAAAAGGAGGTACAGATGGAAATTAAGTAGGTATGAGGGTGTTGTGTACTGTTTGGGCACACCAAGGGAGCACAGAGTGAATGTGCTTGGTTTGAACAGTAATTTTCTTCTGACATACCTCCTTTACTTTCTTTTCTCTTAGTCTGTACAACATTCCCCTTAGTTAAAACTGTATGTCCCAGAGCCACCTTTTGTGCTTACTTTGTTTTATATTGTACTTTTCATTGCTTTATGCTTATGTGACTTCACTGTAAAAGTGTGCACAGAGTTTTCCTGGTAGATAAATATTGAATATTGATTTACAATACTGTATAATAAGATTGGTTCTGTATCTATATCTATAGTGTTAGCTTGGTTCTGGTACCAAATCTATATAGCAAACTCATCTACATATTACATCTGAGTGTGCAGGCCCAGGAGTTGTACCTGCATGATTGCCGCCAAGAGCTCGGCTTACGTGACAGCCGAGACCCGGCTCTCACAGCCAGGAGCGGTTCCTGTACTTCTCTGAGCAGGTTACCCCCTAAATGCCAAAATCAATATCAATCGCAACATTTAGGAAGCTGGGAGAGAGAGGGAGCTCCCTCTATCGTCCGATCAGTGCCCCTGTGACGTCATCGCAAGGGGTCAATTAGTCCATTGGCAACCCGGGTCAGCCAGCTATGGCAAGCCTATTAGATTATGCCATGAGCATGGTCTAAGAGGCTTCTGTCCCTGCATCACTGACAGCTGTAGTGCATTTCCATATCAGTGATCAAAGTAATGAAAGTTAAAGTCCCATATACTGACTATGGAAAAAAGTAGGAAAAATTGTAAAGATATAAAAAAAAAAAAATCACAAAATAAAGAGAAAAAAATATAATACCAATAAATACATATAGTTATGCAAAACCAAAAATAAGCAAAAAAGAAAACATTTGGTATTGCCGCATCCAGAACAACTCCCTATTTAACCCCTTCAGTGTATACCATAAAAGGAAAAAAAAAGTTGTATAAGACTGTGCTTTTTCATTAAACTGCAGAACAAAAAGTGGAGTAAAAAGAGATCAAAAAGACCAATGAAAATTATAATGGCATAGCTGGAAACATCATCTTGCCCCATGAATAACAAGCTGCCAAACAGCTCCATTAGTGTAAAAATAAAAAGTTATAGCTCTCAGGATATAGCAATGGAAAAACAATTCTATTTTCTATAAAATACTTTTTATTCTACAAAAGCAGCAAAACATAAAACAGGATATAAATATTACAAATATGGTATCACTGTAATCGTACTGACCCAAAGAATAAAGCTGTCTTATCACTTGTATGCTAAACAGCATAAAAAACAAATCTTGAATTGCTGTTTTTTTTATTACTAAAATTCGAAATAAAAAGCGATCAAAAAATAGTTTTTATTTTCCTAAATCAGCAAAACATTAAAAAAGGATATAAATATGATATCACTGTAATCATACTGACCAAAAGAATAAAGCTGTTTTATCACTTTTATCACACACTAAACACCATAAGAAAATCTTGAATTGCTGTTTTTTTTTTATTTCTAATATTCGAAATAGAAAGCGATCAAAAAATGGTATGTGCCCAACTCTTTCGGCAGAAATATCGGAAAATTATAGCTTTCAAAATTTTGCAATAGAAAACCTTTTTTGTAAAAATAAAAGCAGCCAAACAAAAAAATACAAATCTGACATTGCTGTAATTGTACCAACCCGAAGAATAAAGCCATCTAATTACTTATACCATGAAAAGAGTAACAAATAAATAAAACCAATTGTTGACCTGCTGTCAATTTGTTCATTTTCCTCCCAAAAATCACACGCTTGGTTTGGACTATGAGGAAGGCATGACAAAACACTGAAACGCGTAGTCCGGTGTGACAATCCCCCGTTATACTTGACCTACATAGTGGAATGATGTATTTTAAACAGTGATTAATAAAGTATCTATTTTTCAATTTAGGAAGGAATTTTATGAACATACTGGACATCTAGCATCTGCTGAATTGTGCATTTTTGCTCTTCTTTCGTTGGAAAGAGGATTTTTGTGGAACTTTCTTTCACTTTCTGGGCTTTATTATGATCCCTGGTCTCTGTGTGTGATATTGTACATATGGTAACTGAATAAGCACAACGTGAAAGGCATTCTCCAAGTATATGAAATAGATGATATTTCCCTAGAATAGGTCATCGTTATGAAATCAGTGGAAAACCAACACCCAGCAGTAGCACCCCCCTAATCAGCTTCAAGAATCATGGGGGCTTCTGATTGTAACCAGTGCAATGGAGCTCAATTCAGTTTTTACATTTGGCTGCCGCTGGGGTTTCCTTAGGATCGGTCACCAATATGTAATCAGTGGAAAACCAACACTCGGCAGTAGCACCTGCACCAATCAGCTGCAAGAATCCTGGGGGCTTCTGATTGTAACCAGTGCAATGGAGCTCAAATCACTGTTTACATTTGGCTGCTGCTGAGGTTTCCTTAGGATAGGCCTCCGATATAAAATTGGTGGGGAACCAACACCCAGCAGTAGCACCCCCACTAATCAGCTGCAATAATCCAGTGCAATGGAGCTCCATTCAAGTTTTACATTTATCCGCTGCTGGGGTTTCTTTAGGACAGGTCACCAATATGAAATCGGTTGAAAACTAACACCCAGCAGTAGCGGGCCCCACTAATCAGCTGTGAGTATCCTGGGGGCTTCTGACTGTAACCAGTGCAATGGAGCTCAATTAAGTGTCTATATTTGGCTGCCGCCGAGGTTTCCTTAGGATAGTTCACTAATATGAAATCAGTGGATAACCAACACCCGGCAGTAGCACCCCCACTAATAAATTTGGCTGCTGCCGAGGTTTCCTTAGGATAGTTCACTAATATGAAATCAGTGGATAACCAACACCCAGCAGTAGCACCCCCACTAATCAGCTGCAAGAGTCCAGTGCAATGGAGCTCAATTCAGTGTCTACATTTGGCTTATTCTAGGGTTTCCTTAAGATAGGTCACCAATATGAAATCGGTAGAAAACCAACACCCCGCAGTAGCACCCGCACTAATCAGCTGTGAGTATCCTGTGGTCTTCTGATTGTTACCAGTGCAATGGAGCTCAATTCTGTGTCTGTATTTGGCTGCCACTGAGGTTTCCTTAGGATAGGTCACCAAAATGTATTTGGTGGAAAACCAACACCCAGCAGTAGCACCCCCACTAATCAGCTGTGAGTATCCTGGGGGCTTCTGATTGTAACCAATGCAATGGATCTCCATTCACTGTTTACATATGGCTGCTACCGGAGTTTCCTTAGGATCACCAATATGAAATCGGTGGAAAACCAACACTCGGCAGAAGCACCCGCACTAATCAGCTGCAAGTATCCTGGGGGATTCTGATTGTAACCAGTGCAATGGAGCTCAATTCAGTGTCTATATTTGGCTGCCACCGATGTTTCCTTAGGATAGGTCACCAAAATGAAATTGGTGGAAAACCAACACCCGGCAGTAGCACCCCTACTAATTCGCTGTGAGTATCCTGGGGGCTTCTGATTGTAATTGGTGCAATGGAGCTCAATTCAGTGTCTACATTTGGATGCCGCCGGGCTCTTCTTCAGATAGGTCACCAATATGAAATCGGTGGAAAACCAACACCCGGCAGTAGCACCCCCACAAATTAGCTGCAAGAATCCTATTGGTTTCTGATTGTAACCAGTGCAATAGACATCAATTCAGTTTTTACATTTGGTTGCTGCCGAGGTTTCCTTAGGATAGGCCACCAATATGAAATCGGTGGAGGACCAACACCCGGCAGTAGCACCCCTACAAACAGAATGGTACTTTTGCAGCCCGCAATGATGATTCCCCCCTCTAGGGATTTGATACATTTCATAAGAGATGACAATTTGCAAGAAAATATCTTTAAAAATGCACAAGTATATACAGTATATATATATATATATATATATATATATATACATATATATATATATATATATATATATAAAAATATCCGTAGACACATTTCTCGTAGCCATGAAAGCTTCACGTTTCTTTCAATATCTGCGTTGTTCCCACTTTAACATAAATGGATTCTAATTAAATATATGGAGAAAATAGTGATCGCTCAGGAAGGAAAGTATTGAAATCATCTTGGGGCTTAAAATGCTTTTACATAAGGAACCAATCCTACTAATATTTAGAGATTTTTCCATCAAATGATGTCAAGTTTTATCAACAGCATAGATTCTAGTAGAAATCGCAGGCTGAGAATATTTTTTTTTATTTTTGTGACATTAAACACATTATACTAAGCCTCTTCGCTTTGGATTTTGCCTTATTATTACTGTAATCAGAACAACACCTACACAGTGTAATGAGTATTCATTATAAACAAAGCTAAATGTGTGTGGGTGAGTCCTTTTATAAGTTTCCTGTCTTCGTCTGATATTATTTACTTGTTACTTTGTTTTTTCTTATAATGTATGCGCGTTTCAGTGCGTCTGACAAGTAGGAATCATCGCAAACAGCTCAATAATTCTGTCATTCTCAATTATCACAGCTTGTGTAGGAAGAAGAAAGGACCCAAACCTCAAACGTCGATGGAAGGGTCAGTAAAATATTTAGACCCAGGCCCTGTTTTATAGAAGATTGGTTTAGGGTTCCATTACTTGAAATTCTTGCCATATACAGTCCACATAATACCACCATCCGGCTTTATACTTCAAAGAAAATACTCCCATATACTGTCAACATAATACTACCGCACTGCTATAAACTGTCATGATAATACTTGTTCAGCTCACATAGTACCACCATCCGGCTTTATACTGCAAAGAAAATACTCCCATATCCAGTCCAGATAACACCACCGCACTGCTATAAACCACCATGATAATATATATAACCCATATAATACCACTGTAACACTATAAACCACCACGATAATACATATACAGCTCATATAATACCACCATCTGACTTTATACTGCAAAGACAATACTCCCATATACAGTCCACATAATACCACCACACTGCTATAAATCGCCATGATAATACATATACAGCTCATATAATACCACTATCCAGCTTTATACTGCAAAAAAGTACTCCCATATCCAGTCCACATAATACCATCGCACTACTATAAACCACCATGATAATATATAATATACAGCTCATATAATACCACTGTAACACTATAAACCACCACAATAATACATATACAGCTCACATAATACCACCATCCGGCTTTATACTGCAAAGACAATACTCCCATATACGGTCCACATAATACCACTGCACTGCTATAAACCACCATGATAATATATATACAGCCCATATAATACCACTGTAACACTATAAACCACCACGATAATACATATACAGCTCATATAATACCACCATCTGACTTTACACTGCAAAGTAAATATTCCCATATTCGGTCCACATAATTACACCACACTGCTATAAATCGCCATGATAATACATATACAGCTCATATAATACTACCATCCGGCTTTATACTGCAAAGAAAGTACTACCATATCCAGTCCACATAATACCACCACACTGCTATAAACTACCATGATAATATATATACAGCCCATATAATACCACTGTAACACTATAAACCACTGCGATAATACATTTACAGCTCATATAATACCACCATCTGACTTTATACGGCAAAGACAATACTCTCATATACGGTCCACATAATACCACTGCACTGCTATAAACCATCATGATAATATATATACAGCCCATATAATACCACTGTAACACTATAAACCACCACAATAATACATATGCAGCTCATATAATACCACCATCTGACTTTACACTGCAAAGACAATACTTCCATATATGGTCCACATAATACCACCGCACTGCTATAAACAACCTTGATAATACATATACAGCTCATATAATACCAACATCTGGCTTTATATTGCAAAGAAAATACTACCATATCCAGTCCACATAATACCACCACACTGCTATAAACCACCATGATAATATATATATATATAGCTCATATAATACCACTGTAACACTATAAACCACCATGATAATACACATACAGCTCATATAATACCACCATCAGGCTTTATGCTGCAAAGAAAATACTCTCATATATGATCTACATAATACCACCGCACTGCTATAAACTGCCATGATAATACACATACAGCTCATATAATACCACCATCCGGCTTTATACGGCAAAGAAAATACTCCCATATACTGTCCACATAATACCACCACACTGCTATAAAGCTACATGATGATACATATACAGCTCACATAATACCACCATTCGGCTTTATACTGCAAAGAAAATACTCCCATATACTGTCCACATAATACCATCACACTGCTATAAACTGCCATGATAATACATATATAGCTCATATAATACCACCATCCGGCTTTATACTGCAAAGAAAATACTCCCATATACTGTCCACATAATACTACCGCACTGTTATAAAGCTCCATGATAATACAAAGACAGCTAACATAATACCACAACCCTGCTTTTTGCTGCTAAGAAAATACTCCCATATACGATCCACATAATACCACCGCACTGCTATAAACCGCCATGATAATACACATACAGCTCATATAATAACACCATCTGGCGTTATACTGCAAAGAAAATACTCCCATATATGGTCCACATAATACCACCGCACTGCTATAAACCACCTTGATAATACAGTTTCTATATTACTACCATGCTTGTTATATAGTGCCAAGATAACAATGTCATATACAGTCCACATAATACCACCATTCTGCTAAATACTGCAAACGTAATACTACCATACACAGAAGTCCATATAATATCACTATGCTGCTATATACTGCCACAATAATATATATATACAGTGCCTACAAGTAGTATTCAACCCCCTGCAGATTTAGCAGGTTTGATAAGATGCAAATAAGTTAGAGCCTGCAAACTTCAAACAAGAGCAGGATTTATTAACAGATGCATAAATCTTACAAACCAACAAGTTATGTTGCTCAGTTAAATTTTAATACATTTTCAACATAAAAGTGTGGGTCAATTATTATTCAACCCCTAGGTTTAATATTTTGTGGAATAACCCTTGTTTGCAATTACAGCTAATAATCGTCTTTTATAAGACCTGATCAGGCCGGCACAGGTCTCTGGAGTTATCTTGGCCCACTCCTCCATGCAGATCTTCTCCAAGTTATCTAGGTTCTTTGGGTGTCTCATGTGGACATTAATCTTGAGCTCCTTCCACAAGTTTTCAATTGGGTTAAGGTCAAGAGACTGACTAGGCCACTGCAACACCTTGATTTTTTCCCTCTTGAACCAGGCCTTGGTTTTCTTGGCTGTGTGCTTTGGGTCGTTGTCTTGTTGGAAGATGAAATGACGACCCATCTTAAGATCCTTGATGGAGGAGCGGAGGTTCTTGGCCAAAATCTCCAGGTAGGCCATGCTATCCATCTTCCCATGGATGCGGACCAGATGGCCAGGCCCCTTGGCTGAGAAACAGCCCCACTGCATGATGCTGCCACCCCCATGCTTGACTGTAGGGATGGTATTCTTGGGGTCGTATGCAGTGCCATCCAGTCTCCAAACGTCACGTGTGTGGTTGGCACCAAAGATCTCGATCTTGGTCTCATCAGACCAGAGAACCTTGAACCAGTCTGTCTCAGAGTCCTCCAAGTGATCATGAGCAAACTGTAGATGAGCCTTGACATGACGCTTTGAAAGTAAAGGTACCTTACGGGCTCGTCTGGAACGGAGACCATTGCGGTGGAGTACGTTACTTATGGTATTGACTGAAACTAATGTCCCCACTGCCATGAGATCTTCCCGGAGCTCCTTCCTTGTTGTCCTTGGGTTAGCCTTCACTCTTCGGACAAGCCTGGCCTCGGCACGGGTGGAAACTTTCAAAGGCTGTCCAGGCCGTGGAAGGCTAACAGTAGTTCCATAAGCCTTCCACTTCCGGATGATGCTCCCAACAGTGGAGACAGGTAGGCCCAACTCCTTGGAAAGGGTTTTGTACCCCTTGCCAGCCTTGTGACCCTCCACGATCTTGTCTCTGATGGCCTTGGAATGCTCCTTTGTCTTTCCCATGTTGACCAAGTATGAGTGCTGTTCACAAGTTTGGGGAGGGTCTTAATTAGTCAGAAAAGGCTGGAAAAAGAGATAATTAATCCAAACATGTGAAGCTCATTGTTCTTTGTGCCTGAAATACTTCTTAATACTTTAGGGGAACCAAACAGAATTCTGGTGGTTTGAGGGGTTGAATAATAAATGACCCTCTGAATACACTTTTCACAATTTAAAAAAAAATAAAAAAATAAATAACATTCTTTTTTGCTGCAGTGCATTTCACACTTCCAGGCTGATCTACAGTCCAAATGTCACAATGCCAAGTTAATTCCGAATGTGTAAACCTGCTAAATCTGCAGGGGGTTGAATGCTACTTGTAGGCACTGTGTGTATATATATATATATATATATATATATATACTGTATTTTGCACCGTATAGTGCACAAATATTATGCAAATAATACTCTCTTGAGCAAAATAATACCGCAATATGTCACTAAATAATAATGGGAGGTTTAAAACACCACTTCAGCAATTATTTTTATTTATTGCACAGATGGAGTGGTGCTTTAAATTTAAGTCCTGTACCCCCGCCACATACCACGTTCTGGCGGCTTCACCTTCTATTTCAGCTGCTCCAGTCGGTCTTGACGAATTGTGACCTGCCAGTGTTTCATGGAGCGCCGGATGTCACAACTCAATGCATGTCTATGAGAGCCTCGTTCTGGCCTCGTCTCATTCTGGTCTTGTTCTGGCCTCATTCTGGCTTCTTTCTGGCCTCGTTCTGGACCTGTTTCATTCTGGTCTTGTTCTGGCCTTGTTCTGTTCTTGCTCTGGCCTTGTTCTGGCCTAGTCTTAGACTGGTCTTATTCTGGCCTCATTCTGGCTTCTTTCTGGCCTCGTTCTGGACCTGTTTCATTCTGGTCTTGCTCTGGCTTCGTCTCATTCTCGTTTTGTTCTGGTCTCATTCTGGTCTTATTCTGGTTTTGTTCTGGCGTTCTTCTGGCCTCGTTCTGTACTTGTTCTGTCCTCGTCTCATACTGGTCTCATTTTGGTCTTGTTCTGGTCTCATTTTGGCCTCATTCTGGCTTTGTCTCACTCTGGTCTTGTTCTAGTCTTATTCTGGTCTGGTTCTGGCCTTGTTCTGGCTTTGTTCTGGCCTCATTTCATACTGGTCTGATTCTGGCCTCATTCTTGTCTCATCGCATTCTAGTCTTGCTCTGGCCTCATTCTGGGGTTAATTTGGCTTTTTTCTGACCTTGTTCTGGCCTTTTCTCATTTTGTTCTTGTTCTAGTCTTATTCTGGCCTTGTACTGGTCTTGTTCTGGCTTTGTTCTGACCTCGCTCTGGCCTTGTCTAATTCTGTTGTTGTTCTGGCTTCATTCTGGCCTCGTTCTGGCCTCGTCTAATACTGGTCTCATTCTGGCCTCACTCTGGTCTTGTTCTGGCTTTGTCTCATTCTTGTTTTGTTCTGGTCTCATTGTAGTCTTATTCTGGCCTCGTTCTGGTCTTGTTTTGGCTTTGTTCTGGCTTTCTCTCATTCTGGTCTTGTTCTGGTCTCGTTCTGGTCTTGTTCTGGTCTTGTTCTGGCTTTGTTCTAACCTCATCTCACACTGGTCTCATTCTGGCCTCATTCTGGTCTAGTCTCATTCTGGTCCTTTTCTGGCCTCGTTCTTGCCTTTTCTCATTCTGGTCTTGTTCTAGTCTTGTTCTGTCCTCGTTCTGGTCTCATTCTGGCTTCGTTCTGACCTTGCTCTGGCATCGTCTCATTCCGTTTTCGTTCTCGCTTCTTTCTGGCCTTATTATGGTCTTATTCCAGCCTCATACTAGCTCTCATAGACTTTCATTTTGAGCTTGTAACGTAACTTCTCATTTTTACCCAGTCAAAAGTTATAGGCACAAGTTAGCACCGTGGGACCGGTGCGGTTTTGGCAAAATGTGAAGATGCCAGAAGGTATAAGACCGGGGCCAGGGGGACTTACATGTAAATCGCCACTCCACCTCTGAAAAACGGAGAAAAAGCAAAAAACACTGGCGTGGTGCTATAAGCACTCCTTGGCCTACCACCTTAAATATATTTAACAGTAACATTGAGATATATTCCTTATCCGATTATTGTTTATATTATACTATTTTGCAACATTTTTCATTGGATTTCTTATCCATATGCGACCTTGTTTGGGGACACGTTTGATTTGGGGGTTCATGTTGCATCCTTCCTTATCACTATGAGACAACCTCATTTTTGTTCTTATTCATTATGATATATTGTTTATTGTATGATCTTCCATTTACTGTCTTTGTTATTTATTAAATAAAGCTTTATTTGAATATATGTTAATAATGGTTACATTCATTTGGTCCTAATCTGTATATTTCCTTAATACAACCCTGTGTTCAAACACTTTAGGGAATTTTCTTCGGCTTTGTACATCTTATATACCAGCGGCATTTTTTGTAATAATTTACATCATCGAGTATCCGATACAGAAAACATGAACTGGCAATGACCCGAATGGTTGTCCACAAAAAGCACCTGTAGCCCTATTATTGCTCCAAAACGTCTGGACACCAGATGTCCTTCGGGTACACAGCACATACAGAACTGAACATCACTGTAAGAACAAGTTTCAGAAACAGAAGTTACACTTGTATGGATGAATGCATGAGGAGCTACTGCCCCCATTTCCCATGACTGCTTTTGGTACACATAGCAGTCCAATATGTCTAGAAACTATTCTGATTCTTATGTTCTGTAACGTTACAGCATTCTGCCAGCACTATTGGTTCTGGAACTTCCTTTTCCTTATTTTCCCAGCATGCATTGTTTTTGCCATTGTCCAATGGTTTGCCTGTCCTGAACTGAAATCCTGTCTCTGTTTTATGGCTTTATTCAGCTGTCTGGAGGGAGGAAGCAGAAACAGAAACCCACCTTTGTTTCATATAGAGACACAAATCCAGCCCCCACTTCCTGTAAAGACACAAAGGCCAGCTCCACTTCTTATGTAGACAAAGACCAGCTCCCGCTTCCTATGTAGACACAAAAGACCCACCCTACTTCTTGTAGAGATACAAATACATGCCCCACTTCCTGTAGAGATACAATAACACACCCCACTTCCTGTAGAGATACAAATACATGCCCCACTTTCTGTAGAGATACAAATACACACCCCACTTCCTGTAGAGATTCAAAGATCCACCCCACCTCCTGTAGAGATACAAATACACGCCCCACTTCCTGTAGAGACCCATAGACCCATGCCCATTTGCTATAAAGACATAAAGATCCTATAAAAACACAAATACCCACCCCTACTACCTACACAGACAGAATACCCACCCCCACTTCCTATACAGACAGAATACCCCCACTTCCTATATAGACAGAATACCCACCCCCACTTCCTATACAGACAGAATTCCCCCCCACTTCCTATACAGACAGAATACCCACCCCCACTTCCTATACAGACAGAATACCCACCCCCACTCCCTACACAGACAGAATACCCACCCCCACTTCCTATATAGACAGAATACCCCCCCACACTTCCTACACAGACAGAATACCCACCCCCACTTCCTACACAGACAGAATACCCACCCCCACTTCCTATACAGACAGAATACCCCCCACTTCCTATACAGACAGAATACCCCCCACACTTCCTATACAGACAGAATACCCACCCCCACTTCCTATACAGACAGAATACCCCCACTTCCTATATAGACAGAATACCCACCCCCACTTCCTATACAGACAGAATTCCCCCCCACTTCCTATACAGACAGAATACCCACCCCCACTTCCTATACAGACAGAATACCCACCCCCACTCCCTACACAGACAGAATACCCACCCCCACTTCCTATACAGACAGAATACCCACCCCCACTCCCTACACAGACAGAATACCCACCCCCACTTCCTATACAGACAGAATACCCACCCCCACTTCCTATACAGACAGAATACCCACCCCCACTCCCTACACAGACAGAATACCCACCCCCACTTCCTATACAGACAGAATACCCCCCACTTCCTATACAGACAGAATACCCCCCACTTCCTATACAGACAGAATAACCACCCCCACTTCCTATACAGACAGAATACCCACCCCCACTCCCTACACAGACAGAATACCCACCCCCACTTCCTATACAGACAGAATACCCCCCACTTCCTATACAGACAGAATACCCCCCACTTCCTATACAGACAGAATACCCCCCACTTCCTATACAGACAGAATACCCCCCACTTCCTATACAGACAGAATACCCCCACTTCCCCCCACTTCCTATACAGACAGAATACCCCCACTTCCTATACAGACAGAATACCCACCCCCACTTCCTATACAGACAGAATTCCCCCCCACTTCCTATACAGACAGAATACCCCCCCCTTCCTATACAGACAGAATACCCCCCACTTCCTATACAGACAGAATACCCCTCACTTCCTATACAGACAGAATACCCCCACTTCCTATACAGACAGAATACCCACCCCCACTTCCTATACAGACAGAATTCCCCCCCACTTCCTATACAGACAGAATACCCACCCCACTTCCTATACAGACAGAATACCCCCCACTTCCTATACAGACAGAATACCCCCCACTTCCTATACAGACAGAATACCCCCACTTCCTATATAGACAGAATACCCACCCCCACTTCCTATACAGACAGAATTCCCCCCCACTTCCTATACAGACAGAATACCCACCCCCACTTCCTATACAGACAGAATACCCACCCCCACTTCCTATACAGACAGAATACCCACCCCCACTCCCTACACAGACAGAATACCCACCCCCACTTCCTATACAGACAGAATTCCCCCCCACTTCCTATACAGACAGAATAACCACCCCCACTCCCTACACAGACAGAATACCCACCCCCACTTCCTATACAGACAGAATACCCACCCCCACTCCCTACACAGACAGAATACCCACCCCCACTTCCTATACAGACAGAATACCCACCCCCACTTCCTATACAGACAGAATAACCACCCCCACTTCCTATACAGACAGAATACCCACCCCCACTTCCTATACAGACAGAATACCCACCCCCACTTCCTACACAGATAGAATAACCACCCCCACTTCCTATACAGACAGAATAACCACCCCCACTTCCTATACAGACAGAATAACCACCCCCACTTCCTATACAGACAGAATACCCACCCCCACTTCCTACACAGATAGATTACCCACCATCACTTCTTGTAGAGACACAAATGCCATCCCTTAGTTACACAGAATGAAGACCCCCAGTCGCTGGCACCTTGGAGGGATTTTTTGAGGATAAGGGAACATAATGTATAATAAAGGGATTTGTAAATTGTCTGTTTATCTATCAAATAAGATAACGTTCTGTGACTGTGCAGGGACCATTGGATGTCAGTCTTTCTTATCCCCTGATCTGATGCTCAGGAACAATCCAGTCCTGCAGAAATATTCTATTATGGGGAAGATACAGTATCCGCACAGCCTATATTCTCAGGGGTCTTTAGAAGCACATTACATTGCTGCTTATGGTATACAGCTATTGTGCGCGGTCTGATCACTTAACCTTGGTAGGTGAATAAGCCCATTGTTCATCTCCATGTATATAATTGGCTAAGACAAACTGTTGAAGAATGAAAAATGTGGTTTTTTTCCCCCTTACTTGGAATCTAAAACCGAAAACCCTTGCTCAGAAATCTTGATTATGACCAAATGATCATTAGAATGGAAACACGGGAGGAAGACAATGACCATAGAAAGAGACAACCAGTTCTCCAACTCGTCCTCCAAATAAAGAGCAGATTATAGCTGAGGTGTAGAAAACCATATACTGTAAATAAGGGTCTTCCATTTTGCCTCCTTATCTATCAGCTGAGGTGTAGAGTGGCTACAACGATCATCAGATGGTCTGGAGATCATTGTTACAGGACTAGGAAACTTACTGCCATGTAGACCTCTATATTCATGAGCTCTGTATAATCCAACCTCTCCACCACTGATAGGCAGATTTCTGCCTATGCACAGTATACACAGAAAGCTATCAATGACGTGGGCAGAGCTCAACGTTCAGAGAACTGCTAGATCAGTCCCTGAGAAAACAGATTTTTTTTTTTAAGAAAATGCAGCGAGCAACTCAGTGATACATCGCTGGAATCAAGGTCTCTGTCCCTATGTCATGGGATAACAAAAACCTGGTGACAAATTTCCTTTAAAGCAAGGCATCCCATTAAGAGAACATCTATCGGATGTGGGGGTGGGTCTTTGTGTCTCTATAGGAAGTGGGGAAGGTCTTTGTGTCTCTATAGGAAGTGGGGTGGGTCTTTGTGTCTCTATAGGAAGTGGGGCGGGTTTTTGTGTCTCTATTGGAAGTGGGACCGGTCTTTGTGTCTCTATAGAAAGTGGGGTGGGTCTTTGTGTATCTATAGGAAGTGGGCCGGGTCTTTGTGTCTCTATTGAAAGTGGAGCGGGTCTTTGTGTATCTATAGGATGTGGGGCAGGTCGTTGTGTCTCTATAGGAAGTGGGGTGGGTCTCTTTGTCTCTATAGGAAGTCGGGCAGGTCTTTGTGTGTCTATAGGAAGTGGGGCACATTTTTTGTCTCTAAAGGAAATGTAGCAGGTCTTTGTGTGTCTATAGGAAGTGGGGCGGGTTTTTGTGTCTCTATTGGAAGTGGGGCGGGTCTTTGTGTCTCTATAGAAAGTGGGGCGGGTCTTTCTGTATCTATAGGAAGTGGTGCAGGTCTTTGTGTCTCTATTGAAAGTGGAGCGGGTCTTTGTGTATCTATAGGAAGTGGGGAAGGTCTCTGTTTCTCTATAGGAAGTGGGGCGGGTTTTTGTTTCTCTATAGGAAGTGGGGCGGGTCTAGGTTTATCTATAGGAAGTGGGGAAGGTCTTTGTTTCTCTATAGGAAGTGGGGCGGGTTTTTGTTTCTCTATAGGAAGTGGGGCGGGTCTTTGTGTCTCTATAGGAAGTGGGGTGGGTCTTTTTGTCTCTATAAGAAATGGGGCAGGTCTTTGTGTCTCTATAGGAAATGGGTCAGGTCTTTGTATCTCTATAGGAAGTGGTGGTGGGTCTTTTTGTCTCTATAGGAAGTGGGGAAGGTCTTTCTGTCTCTATAGGAAGTGGTGGTGGGTCTTTGTGTCTCTATAAAAAGTGATGGAGGGTCTTTGTTTCTCTATAGGAAGTTGTGGCCGGTCTTTGTGTCTCTATAGGAAGTTGTGGCTGGACCTTGTGTCTCCGTAGGAAGTGGGGGCAGGTCTTTGTGTCTCTATAGTAAGTGGGGCGGGTTTTTGTGTCTCTATTGGAAGTGGGACCGGTCTTTGTGTCTCTATAGGAAGTGAGGTGGGTCTTTGTGTCTCTATAGGAAGCGAGGCAGTTTTTTTTGTCTCTATAGGAAATCACACAGGTCTTTATGTCTCTATGGAAAGTGGGGCAGGTCTTTCTGTCTCTATAGGAAGTGGGGCAGTTTTTTTGTCTCTATAGGAAATGGGACAGGTCTTTGTGTTTCTATAGGAAGTGGGGCATTTTTTTGTGTCTCTAAAAGAAGTGGGACGGGTCTATGTGTCTCTATAGGAAATGGGTCAGGTCTTTGTATCTCTATAGGAAGTGGTGGTGGGTCTTTGTGTCTCTATAGGAAGTGGGGAAGGTCTTTCTGTCTCTATAGGAAGTGGTGGTGGGTCTTTGTGTCTCTATAAGAAGTGATGGAGGGTTTTTGTTTCTCTATAGCAAGTGGAGACAGGTCTTTGTATCTCTATAGGAAGTGAGGGTGAGTCTTTGTGAGTCTATAGAAATTGGGGTCAGATCTTTATGTCTCTAGGAAGTGGGGTCAAGTCTTAGGGTATTTTCTGTAGGGGCACAAAGACCCACCCCACTTCATATATTGACAGAAAGACCCTCCCCCAATTTCTATAGAGACACAAAGACCCATCCCATTACCTATACATACACAAGGACCCTTCCCATGTCCTATAGAGACACAAACCCCTGCCCCTGTGTCACCCAGGGATAGGGGGTACTCAGAGCCGGGCCAATGGGGTCGCTTCTAGAGGTATCACAGTGGCGTGACCCGGTCTGTGATCCCAGGCTCCACAACAAAAGGGGAATATGTAAAGGGGGATTGTCTGTGACGCCACCCGTGAGTTGCGGTGATGAGATGGTGGCACCGCCGCTGCCTCTGGGGACTGTGCCCGGGAATGATGGTGTTCGGCAGCAAGGTGGGATCCCCTTCACGGGTAGGGGAGTTGTAGTCCCGGGGCCCAATTGGGAGTTGTGGTGGTGGCAGGGATTGCAGTGAGCAGGTAACTCACAGTTCGGTTGTCCTGGTGTTGGATGAAGCTAGGCTGATGTGTGTGGTCAGAAATCACAGAGTCCTTTGTAAACCAACTTGCCAAATGGCCGGTCACCATTGGCAGGTGTCTTTGGGTCCCACACCCAGATGTACAGCCAGGGGCCCTTCCTTCCACACTCTCTGTCTGTCTCTTTCTTGTTTAGACTAGTCCATTTGAACGGCCTCCGGATTGGGTCCCTCTCCCAGCACCGGCGGGCTACAACCCTGTCCCGGTCGCCTCAGGTTCCCCGCTGCCGGATGTCCGTCGCCTGTGGCCCTCACTGCCACTTAGTCCAGTAGTCCAGGGCTCTAACCCCGGCTACCACTTTTTCCAGGGAGCTGCAAGCTTCCCCTGACAGCTATTCACTGACTACAGCACAACTGAACTAAAACTCTCAACACTTCCTTAGTTCCTCTCGCCCCCCTCCCTTTTTCCTGGGGAGGGTGTGAGTAGGGCCTGATTGGCTGGTGTACATCTGTGTGGTGATTGTGTAGCTGCCAAGGAGGATTAACTCTTTCTGTGACTACCTGGTTTTGCCAGGGCGTCACACCCCCACTTCCTAAATTTACACAAATACCTGCCCCCACTTCCTATAGTTATACAAAGATCTGTCCCACGTACTACAGAGACACAAAAAACAACCCCACTTTCTATAGAGATATATAAACTCATACTTCCTATAGATACACAAATACTTCCTATAGTGACATAAAGACCCACCATACTCCTTATAAAAACACAAAGACCCACCCAACTTCTTGTAGCGTCACAAAGACCTGGCTCCACTTCCTGTAGAGGCACAATGGCCTTTACTACTTCTTATAGAAACACAATTATTTGCCCCCATTTCCTATAGAGACACAGAAACCAGCTCTTACTTTCTAGACCCGGCCCCACTTCCTATGGAGACTCAAATACTCGCCCCACTTTCTATAGAGACATAGAGACCCACGCCACTTCCTATAGAGACACAAAGTGCCTCCACAATTCCTGTAGAGACACAAAGACCCACCTTCACTTTCTATAGAGGCACAAAGACCTACCAAACTTCCTGTAGAGACACAAAGACCCATCCTACTTCCTGTAGGGACACAAAGACCCACTGAACTTCCCATAGAGACACAAAGACCTGTCCTACTTCCTGTAGAGACACAAAGACCTGTCCTACTTCCTGTAGAGACACAAAGACCCGTCCTACTTCCTGTAGAGACACAAAGACCCATCCTACTTCCTGTAGAGACACAAAGACCAATCCTACTTCCTGTAGAGACACAAAGACCAATTTTACTTCCAGTAGGGACACAAAGACCCACTAAACTTCGCATAGAGACACAAAGATCCATCCTACTTCCTGTAGAGACAGAAAGACCAATCCTACTTCCTGTAGAGACAGAAAGACCAATCCTACTTCCTGTAGGGACACAAAAACTCACTGAACTTCCTGTAGAGACACAAAGACCTGTCCTACTTTCTGTAAAAAAACAATCTCAGCTTCTCTGCTGATAAAGACAGATTGCACTGTACAACAGGCAGAAGTCAGCAAGTTACACAGAATGAAGACCCCCAGTCGCTGGCATCCTGGAGGGATTTTTGAGGGTAATGTAACATAATGTATAATAAAGGGATTTACAAATTGTCTCTTTATCACGTCATCTATCAAAGATGATAACGTTCTGTGCCTGTGCAGGGACCATTTGATGTCAGTCTTTTTTATGTCTCTTTACTGTTATTTCTGATACTTCACACTGTACAGGTAGAAACCATAGGAGGCAAAACAGCAAAAGGGGATCTGCGTCGTCCCCTGATCTGATGCTCAGGAACAATCCAGTCCTGCAGAAATATTCTATTATGGGGAAGATACAGTATCCGCACAGCCTATATTCTCAGGGGTCTTTAGAAGCACATTACATTGCTGCTTATGGTATACAGCTATTGTGCGCGGTCTGATCACTTAACCTTGGTAGGTGAATAAGCCCATTGTTCATCTCCATGTATATTATTGACTAAAACAGACGGGAGAACACTGAAAAATGTGTTTTTTTCATTACGTGGAATCTAAAATAGAAAACCCTTGCTTAGAAATCATGATAATGACCTAATGATCCTCAGAATAGAAATGAGGGAGGGAGACAATCTATTATATAAAGCTGATTGTATGTATGTATGTATGTGTGTTTATGTGTGTGTATATATGTATGTGTGTATATGTGTGTGTATGTATGTGTGTGTGTGTATGTATGTATGTATGTATGTATGTGTGTGTGTGTGTGTGTGTGTGTATATGTATGTGTGTATATGTGTGTGTATGTATGTGTGTGTGTATGTGTATGTATGTATGTGTGTGTATATGTATGTGTGTATATGTGTGTGTATGTATGTGTGTGTATGTGTATGTATGTATGTATGTGTGTGTGTATATGTATGTGTATATGTGTGTGTATGTATGTATGTGTGTTTGTGTGTGTGTATATATGTATGTGTGTATGTATGTGTGTGTGTATATATGTATGTGTGTATGTGTGTGTATGTATGTGTGTGTGTATGTGTGTGTGTGTATGTGTGTGTGTATATATGTATGTGTGTGTGTGTGTATGTATGTATGTGTGTTTATGTGTGTGTGTATATATGTATGTGTGTATGTGTGTGTATGTGTATGTGTGTATGTATGTATGTGTGTTTATGTGTGTGTGTGTGTGTGTGTGTATATATGTATGTGTGTGTATGTGTGTATGTGTGTATGTATGTATGTATGTGTGTTTATGTGTGTGTGTATATATGTATGTGTGTATGTATGTGTATGTATGTATGTACATATGCATGTGTGTGTACGTGTGTATGTATGTGTGTGTGTATGTATGTGTGTGTGTGTATGTATGTATGTGTGTATGTGTATATGTGTGTGTGTGTGTATATTTATGTGTGTATGTGTGTATGTATGTATATATGTATGTGTGTATGTATGTATGTGTGTATGTATGTGTGTATGTGTGTATGTACCCTCACCTACTGTATCCTCACCTATCCCTTGTAGACTGTGAGCCCTCGCGGGCAGGTACCTCTATCCTCCTGTACCAGTCTGTGTCTTGTACTGTTTATGATTTTTGTACTTGTCCCTATTATGTATACCCCTTTCACATGTAAAGCGCCATGGAATTGATGGTGCTATAATAATAATAAATAATAATAATAATAATAAATGTATGTGTGTATATGTATATGTGTGTGTATGTATGTATGTATATATGTATGTGTGTAAGTGTGTATGTATGTGTGTGTATGTGTGTATGTGTATGTATGTATGTATGTGTGTATATGTATGTGTGTGTATGTGTGTATGTGTATGTATGTATGTGTGTATATGTATGTATGTGTGTGTGTGAAAATGTATGTGTCCGCTAAAGGAATCCGCACCGTCGCATTTACAATCACAAAATTTTGCACAGACGCTTCATGTGACTCAGGGAACATCATAGACTATGTTTTGTGGGGAAATTTTAACAGTTAACAGTTATTCTCTAAAAAAACCTGCTTACATTAAAGTCAATGGAGCTGGGAGCCACAATGCAGCCAGAACTTCAGAAGAATGTTGGCATGCCACAATGCAGCCAGGGAAAGAGACAGAGAGACAGACAGGGAAAGAGACAGACAGAGAAAGATAAATACAGCCAAAGAGACAGACAGGGAAAAAGACAGACAGACACAGATAGACAGAGACAGACAGGGAAAGAGACAGACAAAAAGACAGACAAAGAGACAGACACAGATAGACAGGGAAAGAGACAGACATGGAAAGAGACAGACAAAGAGACAGACAAAGAGACAGACAAAGAGATCGACAGACACAGATAGACAGGGAAAGAGACAGATAGAGAGAGAGACAGACAGGCAGGGAAAGAGACAGAGACAGACAGGGAAAGATACAGAGACAGGCAGAGACAGACAAAGAGACAAAGAGACAGACAGACACAGATAAATACAGACAAAGAGACAGACACAAACAAAGACACAGACAGGGAAAGAGATAGAGAGACGGACAAAGAGAGAGACAGACAGAGACTGGGAGAGAGACAGACAGAGACTGGGAGAGAGACAGACAGTCAGTTAATATCCCGGGCAACGCCAGGTACTACAGCTAGTTATCATTTAAAGAGAGAAGAATTTTTCCACTCGTCCTCCAAATAAATAGCAGTATATGGGGGTGAAAACCATATAGATGAGGGTCTTCTATTTTGCACTCTCATCTTTTAGCTGAAGTGTAGATTGGCTACAAGGAGCATCAGATGGTCTGGAGGACCCAGCATCTCCATGTGTTACCCAGGTTGCCCATTGACTTTATAAGGCGCGGTGTAATGCTTCATTTCCCCTGTCGAAGCGCTGTAGGAACACAGACTACTTTCTGCTTAGTTTTCCTAAAGATACTGCTGATCGCTGGAGGTCCCAAGGACACCATGTGAACAACTTTAATTTAATCTATCACCTGATCTGAGAGCAGCATAATATTGAGAAAGAGGAAAAAATTCCAGTGATGTGTCACTTACTGAGCTGCTTGCTGTAGTTTTGATATAATCAGAGCTTTAACATCAGGAGATCATCACTACAGTACTAGTAAACCTGCTGCCGTGTAGAACTTCATATTCATGAGCTCTGAATAACCCCACTCCACCACTAATTGGAAATGTTCTGCCTATGCACAGTGTATGTAACGGGGTGCCAGGGGTGCCTCGGGGCTTGTAGTCGTGACCCTTGCTGTCAGGCTTACCCCTGGCTCCGCCGTCACTATCGGGACAGGAGATGTCTTGGTGGGGCAGAGTGTGGTGGTGCAGATGTCGTCCGACGTATAAACACTCTCCAGGCATGATTCGGTGCAAATAAAAGACATTCTTTATTTCACAACTTCTTTCCCAAACCGGCAGTTACAGATGACTTTACGGTTTCCTTAGCTGGGGGATAAGCCTGCCCTGACGTCTCCTCCAGTGGGGATGTGCCCGGCTACTCTGCTTCACCTGGCTCCCACTACGGCTACCCACAGACCGGACCCACACCGGTACTGCTTCGCACTCTGAGGTTCCGCCCGCTCCTTTTCTCTCCGGCTTCCCTGTTCTTCCAGCTCCCACACTCTGCCCCGGCTCTGCTTTCTTTCTCCCGTCCCGGACACAACTAACTGTGACTCTGCACGTTTCTAACCAACACTTCTCCTCCCTCCCCTTGCTTCTGCCGGCTCCTCCTCTCCACTGTGGTGACAGCCGTCCCACCCGGCCACTAGGGGGACCCACTAAAACAATACAATAATAATAAAAACATTTTTATTAATAACATTCCCGGGTTAACTGTACTCCTTTGTAAGGGGTCTGCCCACCCCTTACATACCTCCCCTCTTTAAGCCTGAGCCTCCCGGCAAGGCATGAATCTAAAACTTCACATAAAAAACACCAGGATCATTGCAAGGAAACGACAAGCAAGTTCACCTTTGGGGCAACCGCAAGGGGCGCACCAGTCCAGTGCCCGGAGTTCCTCCTGGAAGCTCCCGGTCTTAGTCGTGCCCAGAGGCTGTCGGCAGGCACTCCCGGTCTTAGTGGAGTTTCTGCCCGGAGGCTTTTGCAGCACTCCCGGTCTTAGATGTTAAACGGCAGGAACACAACTCGAAAAACTTCTTCTTCTTCTTAATGACACGGAGGGAGCCCCTGGCTCAGTCCAGCAGCAGGTTCCCTCCGGGCTCAGCAACTTGAACGGTACAAACAGCAAACTTCTTCCGGTTCAAAAACAACGCCGGTGTCTAACGAAAACAGGCCAGCCATCTTCCGGTCTTGAAAAGTCACTCCGGATGATATTCACGTTGCCATTCGGCTCGTTGGGCCTGCACGTACTCCGACAGGGACTGTCCGGGCAACCAGCGCAGCCTCCGGAAGGGCTCATAACTGACGGTGGGCTCCGGTATTTCAGTCTCCGGCTTTGCCTCTTCTACCCTCGACGGGGGTGAGGGGGTCGCTGCACGGGACGGCTGGGGGCTGCCCATGATGATTACCGGATGCGTGGTTACGTTTTGGTTAATAGCCAGCATCGCCGGGGTTCCCTTCTCCGGGTCAGCGGTCGGTCCGGGCATCACTTCAGGAGCTACGGCTAAGGTGCGTCTCGGGTGGGAGAGTTCAGCTAGCACCGGTCTTGGCTACGACCGCCGCCGGTACTGGCATTCCTCCCACTCCAGTTCTTGCTGCCATTGAGCAGCCTCTTGTGAGGTAGGCATCCGGGTTACGCCGACTGCAAAGAGGCCTCGGCATCCCACCTCTCGCATAAACCGGACCTTTTCCCCCGGATATAACGTGTGCAGACGCTGGGGTAAGCCTTCAATGTCCAGGTTCACTCTGTTATAAAAGTAGTCATCGCCGGTCTCTTCATCCTTGATGAAGCCGTAACCCTCCTTCTGATTGAACTTCACCACAATTCCTGTGGTGCACTGCTGCTCGAACTCCTCACTCCGGGAACCAGCCATCATTTCCCGGGCCACGGTCTCGGCAAGCAGTCGTTCCTGTACCGGGTCGGGGTCTGGTGACGGGGACTTTCGTTGAGGTAAGGGTGACGGCTGCACTGGGTCCCAAAAGAAGCCCCAATTGTCCCTCTCTAGCTTCCGGGCGTATGATTCTTCCGGAGCCGGATCTGGAACGGGTGTCGAGGGTCTCGCCGCGACTGGCGGGGGTGTCCCTAGATATGGGGTTCCCAAGAGCCGTTTCCCTGCTGGCAGCTGAGCGGTGTACGTCGCTCGGACCTCGGTCGTGGTCTCTCCGGTTACCGCGTCCCACGTCGTCACCCAGGTGACTTTGGTGGCCCGTCCCGGTCCTCCGGGTACAGCCGGCAAGTGAGAGGGAAATCCCTCCGCAGACGCAGCTGCAATCTGCTTCTGGTGGCTTCTCTCCAGACTAGGCGCGCTCAACGCAGCTTGCAGTTCCTCGGCGTTCTCCATCTTGCCTGTAGCACGAGTCACTAGTAAGGACGTCAGGGTCAGTGGAGATGCTGGAGGAAGTGGAGGCGGGCTTGCTTTTCCCGCTCTTGGGTATACTCCACCCCCAGTCTCACACATCAGGTCGACCCCTCCGCGGCGGTTCTTCTTTCTCTTGGGAACACCGCCCACTTCACATGTCTTCAGCAGTGCCCTGGGACCGGCACCTCCCCTCTTTGGGCGGAGTACTCCGAACTTCTTGTTCGGCACCGGCCAGCCCCAGGCTCTTCTTTTGGCGCCAATTCTTCGCGCGCTTTCTGTGTCCTCAAAGACGACGGCCATCTTGCCGCCATCTTGTGCCCGGTCCAACGCTTCAGGCACTTCTTTTTCTTTTTCTTCCCACCATGGGATCGGGAACCTTCGCTGAAAGTCTGGATCCTGTGCCCGGTCCACCGCCTTAGGCACGGTTTCTTCTTCTCGGTTAGGGACCCCTGGCATGGAATCCGCATCCTGCCGACTAGGCCACATGTAACGGGGTGCCAGGGGTGCCTCGGGGCTTGTAGTCGTGACCCTTGCTGTCAGGCTTACCCCTGGCTCCGCCGTCACTATCGGGACAGGAGATGTCTTGGTGGGGCAGAGTGTGGTGGTGCAGATGTCGTCCGACGTATAAACACTCTCCAGGCATGATTCGGTGCAAATAAAAGACATTCTTTATTTCACAACTTCTTTCCCAAACCGGCAGTTACAGATGACTTTACGTTTTCCTTAGCTGGGGGATAAGCCTGCCCTGACGTCTCCTCCAGTGGGGATGTGCCCGGCTACTCTGCTTCACCTGGCTCCCACTATGGCTACCCACAGACCGGACCCACACTGGTACTGCTTCGCACTCTGAGGTTCCGCCCGCTCCTTTTCTCTCCGGCTTCCCTGTTCTTCCAGCTCCCACACTCTGCCCCGGCTCTGCTTTCTTTCTCCCGTCCCGGACACAACTAACTGTGACTCTGCACGTTTCTAACCAACACTTCTCCTCCCTCCCCTTGCTTCTGCCGGCTCCTCCTCTCCACTGTGGTGACAGCCGTCCCACCCGGCCACTAGGGGGACCCACTAAAACAATACAATAATAATAAAAACATTTTTATTAATAACAACATTCCCGGGTTAACTGTACTCCTTTGTAAGGGGTCTGCCCACCCCTTACATGTACACAGAAAGTTTCCAATCAGTGGTGTGGGTGGGGCTATAAAGCACTCAGTATTCAAAATGTAAGCGATACATCACCGGAATCAAAGTTCTGTCCCTTCAAAATGGGGTTACAAATTCCCTTTAAGGCAAGAGAACTATTTAAGAGGACCACAATTTTCAATAGGAAGCATGAAGACTAGACCAAAAAAATGATTTGAGCTTGAGAATACGCTAAAATTATGCAAGACCCGCTGCTAAATTCATCTCCTCCTGGTCTCAGATGTATGATGAAGAATCAGTGGAAATGGGGATATACAAGTTTCCCAAAACGTAGAGCTGGATTCATTCTGGACAATGTAAGGACACTGACACCGTTATCACATAGCCACGGGATCAATATGGATCCCACTGTTGGGACCCCCACTGATCCCCAAAAAAGTCACAAGTTCCCCCTTTTCTACTTCTCCTCTGTAGTTGAATGGTGCATGTACCCTGATGCTCCATTGAAATCTATGGCACTGATGAACATTGTCAAATACAGTGCCTCATACTTTCGCGTCCTACACCTTGAATGGAGAGGCAAGAAACATTTTCCCCCGTCTATACCATATAACTCTTCCTGTCCCTGATCTCGTGGCCCAGAGAGAACCAGTGTCACGCTAGGTATGGGGAGGAACCAAGCGTATGGCAAAAAGTAAGGGTAACCCTTTGTCTAGGGAAGGGGGAGATGGTGGCTGCTGACCAAACCTTCTGCTGGCTCCCCTGACCATCCTAGATAGGTTCCGTACCTATGCGTCGAGCTTGATACCTGTCCCTGGCTGACCTTGAACTGGGCCCAAGGTAGGGAACAGATGGATGAGCGCTTGGTCAACCCAACTAAGCTCTAAAGAAGACACAGGGAAAACAAACAAGGTGAGTAAACAAACAACTTATCTCCAAAAAGACTCAGGGAAAGGAACAGCAACAACAACAATGTTTCTTCAGATGAGTGCGAGCTGACTGCTTGCATCCAAGGCCTGTATAGGAATATAACTCTATCACTATCAAACACCAAGGGGAAATGTGATGATGATTAACAGCTGAAAAGGTCAGGAATCAGGATATCTGCAGGCTCCTAATAGGAAAGGGATTAACCCCAAGCAGAGAAGATACATAGGATACCAATTACAACACAGCAGGAAGAAGAGAATGTCAAGGAGCAGTTTCTGTAGCCAAACATTGCAACCTTCTATAGCCGGACACCACAGTACTGTCTGTCAACCATGACACACCCCTGACAACCAGGATTGAAACATTCCCAAAACAAAGAGCTCATTTAACTTTTGACAGTGCAAGGTCATGGGCACAAATGATCCAAATCGTTTTTCTTCTTTTAAAGCATTTTCTGGTCTAAGAAAGTTATCAGCTATCCATAGGATAGATAATAACTTATGGATCAGTATGAATCCCACTGTTGGGATTCCCTCCAATACCTAGAAGAAACACAAGCCCCCATTCTTCACTGCTGTGCTAGCACACCCATGATCTGGGCTGTTTATCCAGTTTTTTTAAACTTTCTCTTCCCTATATCTATTGCTGTGACAACCTCTCACTATTCAAATTTACTGTAAAGTGGCTGCTGCATTCCCTGCCTTTGCTTTTATACAGGCTATGATAGTCCTTTTAGATTGATTGGGCTATACAATATGATGTGATAGCTGTAAGTAATTATGGGGAACCCATAGTGGAGGTCATGGAAGCCTTCCCTAGATGACGCAATCTTTTAGCTTGTGTAAAATGGATGGGGACATATTTTTGGATATCTTTGTAAATCAAATTTAATTTTTTAAATTTACCGGATTCAGCAAATTTCCTAAAATTTAACACATATTCTATTTGCAACAAATCAATTTGCTCATCTTTAGTCATCACCTATCCAGTAAATGAGTGATTATTACTTGACAGGGCAATCTGGCTGCCAGTGAGGAGTCTTATGGCTGCAGTGCCCCTCTGGGAAATATTCAGATTGTCTCTTCAGGGACGAAAGAGACAAACTCTAGCGGCACCTATTGGAAGTAACAAACCTAAAAGTCAAAAGTGGCCTTCTAATGAGCCTTTTCATATGACTTAGGCTATGTGCGCACTAGAAATGTGAATTTTCTCAAGAAAATTTCTTGAGAAACTTCTGGGAGTGGAAGATTTCCGCACCTGCGGAAAAATCTGCAGGAAAAACGCATGCAGATTTGCCGCGGATTTACCGCAGGTTGGTCCCTGTGGTTTTGCAATAAATAATATAGATAATCGATAGACAGATAATGCATAGAGTGAAAGATGGATAGATAGATAGATAGATACAGTTAGGTCCAGAAATATTTGGACAGTGACACAATTTTGGCGAGTTGGGCTCTGCATGCCACCACATTGGATTTGAAATGAAACCTCTACAACAGAATTCAAGTGCAGATTGTAACGTTTAATTTGAAGGTTTGAACAAAAATATCTGATAGAAATTGTAGGAATTGTCACATTTCTTTACAAACACTCCACATTTTAGGAGGTCAAAAGTAATTGGACAAATAAACCAAACCCAAACAAAATATTTTTATTTTCAATATTTTGTTGCGAATCCTTTGGAGGCAATCACTGCCTTAAGTCTGGAACCCATGGACATCACCAAACGCTGGGTTTCCTCCTTCTTAATGCTTTGCCAGGCCTTTACAGCCGCAGCCTTCAGGTCTTGCTTGTTTGTGGGTCTTTCCGTCTTAAGTCTGGATTTGAGCAAGTGAAATGTATGCTCAATTGGGTTAAGATCTGGTGATTGACTTGGCCATTGCAGAAGGTTCCACTTTTTTGCACTCATGAACTCCTGGGTAGCTTTGGCTGTATGCTTGGGGTCATTGTCCATCTGTACTATGAAGCGCCGTCCGATCAACTTTGCAGCATTTGGCTGAATCTGGGCTGAAAGTATATCCCGGTACACTTCAGAATTCATCCGGCTACTCTTGTCTGCTGTTATGTCATCAATAAACACAAGTGACCCAGTGCCATTGAAAGCCATGCATGCCCATGCCATCACGTTGCCTCCACCATGTTTTACAGAGGATGTGCTGTGCCTTGGATCATGTGCCGTTCCCTTTCTTCTCCACACTTTTTTCTTCCCATCATTCTGGTACAGGTTGATCTTTGTCTCATCTGTCCATAGAATACTTTTCCAGAACTGAGCTGGCTTCATGAGGTGTTTTTCAGCAAATGTAACTCTGGCCTGTCTATTTTTGGAATTGATGAATGGTTTGCATCTAGATGTGAACCCTTTGTATTTACTTTCATGGAGTCTTCTCTTTACTGGTGACTTAGAGACAGATACACCTACTTCACTGAGAGTGTTCTGGACTTCAGTTGATGTTGTGAACGGGTTCTTCTTCACCAAAGAAAGTATGCGGTGATCATCCACCACTGTTGTCATCCGTGGACGCCCAGGCCTTTTTGAGTTCCCAAGCGCACCAGTCCATTCCTTTTTTCTCAGAATGTACCCGACTGTTGATTTTGCTACTCCAAGCATGTCTGCTATCTCTCTGATGGATTTTTTCTTTTTTTTCAGCCTCAGGATGTTCTGCTTCACCTCAATTGAGAGTTCCTTAGACCGCATGTTGTCTGGTCACAGCAACAGCTTCCAAATACAAAACCACACACCTGTAATCAACCCCAGACCTTTTAACTACTTCATTGATTACAGGTTAACGAGGGAGACGCCTTCAGAGTTAATTGCAGCCCTTAGAGTCCCTTGTCCAATTACTTTTGGTCCCTTTAAAAAGAGGAGGCTATGCATTACAGAGCTATGATTCCTAAACCCTTTCTCCGATTTGGATGTGAAAACTCTCATATTGCAGCTGGGAGTGTGCACTTTCAGGCCATATTATATATAGAATTGTATTTCTGAACATGTTTTTGTAAACAGCTAAAATAACAAAACTTGTGTCACTGTCCAAATATTTCTGGACCTAACTGTAGATGAGAAAGACCTATATAATGTCCCACCCCCCTACATATTCTAAGCTGGCACCCTTTAGTGACTTTCATGTGGCACTAAAGGGTGCTTAGCCTTGTATTTAGCCATAAAACAAATAAATAATTAAAAAAAACTGACGTGAGGTCCCCCCATCTTTTGTAGCCAGCTAGGGTAAAGCAGACGGCTGCAGCCTGCAAACCACAGCTGGCAGCTTCACCTTGGCTGGTAATCCAAAATAGAGGGCACCCCACGCTGTTATTTTACATTAAATAAAAAATTTAAAACAAAAAACGTGGGGTCCCCCCCAAATTGGATCACCAGCCAAGGTAAAGCGGACAGCTGTGGTCTGGTATTCTCAGACTAGGGAGGTCCACTATTATTGGACACTCCCCAGCCTAAAAATAGCAGGCCGCAGCCGCCCCAGAAGTGGCACATCCATTAGACGTGCCAATCCTGGCGCTTCGCCCCAACTCATCCCGTTGCCCTGGTGCGTTGGCAAACGAGGTAATATATGGGGTTGATGCCAGATGTGTAATGTCACCTGGCATCAAGCCCTGGGGTTGGTGAGGTCAGGTGTCTATCAGATACCCGACATCACCAACCCAGTCAGTAAGAAATAAAAAATAGACAACAAAAAAAGTTTTATTTGAAAAAACACTCCCCAATACATTCCCTCTTTAACCAATTTATTGAAAAGAACAATCAATTCCACGTCCGGCGTAATCCAATAAGGGGAGGGGGGTGCACGGCGATCCATACCATAGTCGCTGTCCCAGTCAATGAAGAACAGAATGTTCCCCATTGGCTGGGAGAGCAATGCAGTGACCTGAGCTAACATCAATAGCCCAGGTCACTGCAGGGGATGCCGAGCGCTGCCATCAGGAGCATAGATGAGATCATTACCTGCTGTGATCCTCTCCTGTACTGCTGACGTCAGCGCTGTCACTGACTTCTATGCCCGCCGCGTTGTCAGAAGTATCGCGAGGGCCCGTGACGTCACCGCTAGTGACAGTCTCGGGCCGCCCGCGAGACGCGCATAGACAGCAGTGACCGCGGTGACGTCAGGAGGCAGGAGATCGTCACAGCAGGTAATGATCTCACCTCCTGACAGCAGCGATCGTCATCCCCGCGGCTGCCAGCATTGCAGGGTGTCAGTGTTTGCCTGTGTCAGTGTCTGCCTGCGCTGCAGCGTGACAAGCTGCCGATACTGCGGGCACACACTGACACTGCAGGGTGACAAGCTGCTGACACTGCGGGCAGACACTGACACACTGCAGGGTGGGCAGCCGCGAGGCTGGAGTGGGACACAGACTGCACGGGCACCTGGAGGTCGCACTGAAGCGCTTCTGTGCGGCGTCCAGGGAGTGTGACGTCTGTGTTTACTCTGCTCCGCTTCCTCTTCCTGGCATAATGACATCGCTTCCTGCAAAACCGCAGGCAGCGATGAGCATTACCGCAGGTAAATCGCGGCTATACCGGGGGTATACCGCACATCATTTGCTACCTGCGGTATACCCCCGGAATTTCGCGATTACATTACAGTGAATGGAGTGAAATTCTGGGGGTATAGTACCTGCGGAAAATAATGGACATGCTCATTTTCTCAAGAAAGTTTCTCGAGAAAATCTTCTCAAGGAAATTTCTTGAGAAAAATCCGCACAGTGCGCACAGCTATTTTTTTTCTCATAGGATTAGCTGGGAAATGTCTGCACAAAGATTGCAGACATTTCTCAAGAAATTTCCGCAGCAAATCCGGGGGTAAATCCGCGGGCAAAACGGCCTAGAGCGCACAGAGCCTTAGGATGTATCCCTTGTCAGTGCAAAGTATGAGATCTGATCTGGTTTATGAGAAGCTATAGTGAGGTCTAAGGGGAAATCTTAGTTTGTCTCCTTTCTCCCTAAAGAGACAATTTGAACATTTCCCAGAGGAGCATTGTAGCTATAAGAATCCTCATTTGCTGCCAGATTGGTTTGTCAGTGTCCGCAAGGAGATATGTTTTCCCCTTAGACCCCTCCTTCACATACAGCCAGATCAGACCTCATTCTTTGCACTGACGAGGGGCAATCACCCCGAAACACCATGCCTGCAAATTGAAGTTCTGATCTGACATAAATCCTAAGGGCGGCTTTGCACGTTGCGACATTGCACGTGCGATGTCGATGGGGTCAAATCGAAAGTGACGCACATCCGGCGTCGCAGTCGATATCGCAGCGTGCAAATCCTTTTTGATACGATGAACGAGCGCAAAAGCGTCGTTATCGTATCATCGCTGCAGCCTCCGACATTTCCATAATGCCGGTGCAGCGACAGGTGCGATGTAGTTCCTCGCTCCTGCAGCTGCACACATCGCTGTGTGTGAAGCCGCAGGAGCGAGGAACTTCACCTTACCTGCCGCCGGCTGCAATGAGAAGGACGGAGGTGGGCGGGATGTTTACATCCTGCTCATCTCCGCCCCTCCATTTCAATTGGCCGCCTGCCGTGTGACGTCGCTGTGACGCTGCACGACCCGCCCCCTTAGGAAGGAGGCGGGTCGCCGGCCAGAGGGACGTCGCGCGGCAGGTATGTGCGTGTGAAACTGCCGTAGCGATAATAATCGCTACGGCAGCTTCCACTAGATATTGCACGTGCGACGGGGGCGGGACTATCGCTGCAGCATCGGTAACACATTGTTACCGATGTCGCAGCGTGCAAAGCCCGCCTAAGTCATATGAAAAGACTTGTTAAAGGGCCACTTTTGACTTTTAGGATTGCTATTTCCAATAGGTGACACTATAGTTTGTCTTCTTCCTCCCTGAAGAGACAATTTGAATATTTCCCAGAGAATCATTACATCTATAAGATTCCTCAATGGCAGCCAAATTGGTTTGTCAGTCTCCGCAAGGAGAACAGTTTTCCCCTTAGAGCCCACTATAGCTTCTCATGCAGCTAGATCAGATCTCATACTTTGCACTGACAAGGGGCAATCACCCCGAAACACCGTGTCTGCAAATTGAGGTTCTGATCTGGCATAAATCCTAAGTCATATGAAAAGGCTCATTAAAGGGCCACTTTTGATTTTTAGGATTGCTACTTCTCATAGGTGGCGCTAGCGTTCGTCTCCTTCCTCCCTTAAGAGACAATTTGAATGTTACTTGACAGGAACACCCCTTTAAAGAAATAAAGCTTCCGTGGCCCAGTCAGCCGTGCCCATGGCCCCGCACCATCCAAAATGAAACCAGCTCCACGTCTTAGAGATAAATTACTGTCAATTGTTGAATCTAATGAAAAAAGTATGTGCGCCCTTCCACCTCCTCGGAATTATTTTCGAATACCAAATACTCAAGTGAATTCAGGACATCAATCAGAGTCAGGTAACCTTTTAAAATAAGAAATATAAATATAATAAAAATTAATGGCCATACAAAATGTGGTTATGTGCAAGTGTAATGCATTCCAGGTGACTCTGTTCACACATGGGGTAATGGTGCCAAATCCTTATTATTTTTAAATGCGCAGATTTTCCTATGTGACGTATTCTATTCTCGCAGTTTGGGAATATAGCATGCAAATTGTTGTCCCGCCCTAATAAAGGGGGTAAAAAAGATCTGTTTTGTTTAAAAAAGAAATATCATGTTCTGGTCATGATGGGCTGCCCATGGCGGTCATGAGTGCAAGCTTGGGGTCCATTCATTCATTCATTCATTCATTCATTCAATCATCCATCTATATTGATGCTTTTATAATATTACTTTTCCATTTTTATTGTTCTGAACTGATAATGTCATATCAAAAGCTATGGATGTGTTCACATTATCTTCATTATGCATGCGGCATACCAACATTTTTTCAGACAGGGTGTCACCACTAAGAAACATACAGCATGTGTATACCTACATATGTCCTTACATTTATACCTTATATAGTAGAGGGTCTGGTAATTTTCAACCCCAAGATAAAGCACTGGGCTACAATAGTGTCCACATTTTGTCTTGAAATGTCCACTGTCGCTTCATCAATCTTTACATAATTAGGACAAGCAAATGTAAGAAACTTTGTAAACTATCTCTCTATCTATCCATCTCTATCTATCCATCTATCAAGAAATCTTCTACTTTCTCCACTTATGAGCCTCTTCTCCTCCCTGTTATCTATCTATCCATCCATATCCATCTATCTATCCATCCATCCATCCATCCATCCATCTCTATCTATCTATCTATCAAAAAAAGTCTACTCTCTCCACTTATGAGCCTCTTCTCCTCCCTGTTATCTATCTATCCATCCATATCCATCTATCTATCATCCATCCATCTCTATCTATCAAGAAATCTTCTACTTTCTCCACTTATGAGCCTCTTCTACTCCCCGTTAGCTATCTATCAATCCATATACATCTATCTATCCATCCATCCATCCATCCATCCAACTCTATCTATCAAGAAAACTTTTACTTTCTCCACTTATGAGCCTCTTCTCCGTCCTTTTTATCTATCTATCCATCCATCAATCCATCCATCTATCGCTATCTATCTGTCAAGAAATCTTCTACTTTCTCCACTTATGAGCCTCTTATCCTCCCTGTTATCTATCTATCCATCCATATCCATCTATCTATCCATCCATCCATCTCTATCTATCAAGAAAACTTCTACTCTCTCCACTTATGAGCCTCTTCTCCTTCCTGTTATCTATCTATTCATCTATCTATCTATCTATCTATCCATCCATCCATCCATCTATCGCTATCTATCTGTCAAGAAATCTTCTACTTTCTCCACTTATGAGCCTTTTCTACTCCCCGTTAGCTATCCATCCATATACATCTATCCATCCATCCAACTCTATCTATAAAGAAAACTTCTACTTTCTCCACTTATGAGCCTCTTCTCCTTCCTTTTTATCTATCTATCTTTCCATCCATCCATCTATCGCTATCTATCTGTCAAGAAATCTTCTACTTTCTCCACTTATGAGCCTCTTCTCCTCCCCGCTATTTATCCATCCATCTATCTAGCAAAAAAAAATTCTTCTCCTTTTCCACTTATGAGCCTCTTCTCCCCCTGCATCCTAAATTCATCATTGACCGTGAAAAGCTGCTAACACCCATAGATCTTAAAAGGAATATATCACAAGTAGTGAAGGGCGGACTCGGACTGTAAAAGTCCAGATCCGCACGGCTGTACACTGCTGCTGCGCGGCTGTTCACTGCTCCAGCGCGATTGTACACTGCTCCCGCGCAGCGGTACACTGCTCCCGCGCAGCGGTACACTACTCCCACGGCTTCTCCTTCACTTCGTGGGCTGCTCATCATTGCTCATCCATATGCACGGCTTTCCCCGCCCACCGGCTGTCCTGGCATATGTGATTGGTTGCAGTTAGACGCGCCCCCAACCTGTGTGACAGCATCTGACCGCAACCAATAACAGACGCTATACGCGTCTATCATGGTGTTAAAATAAATTAATAAATAAAACAATTGGTGGAGGGTCCATCGTATTATGATACCCAGCCCAGATAAATCCCACGGCTATAGCCTGCAGCCCCCAGCCGTGTGCTTATCTTGGCTGTGTATCAAAATAAGAGGAACCGCATGTGGCTTTTTTTTATATATATATATATATATATATATTTAAATAAATAATTTAAAAAACCAGTGTACGCCCCCACAATTTTGATACCCAGCCATGATAAAGCTCGACAGCTGGGGGCTGGTATTCTCAGGCTGAGGAGACCCATGCTTATTGGGAACACTCCAGCCTAAAAATAGCGGGCTGCAGCCACCCTGAATTTCTGCATTATTGTGTCCATGTTTACACCTTACAAAATAGGGGTGCCGGTAACATCTCATAGTATTCACCACTAAATATAATGAAGACATGATATTTTAAGGACTTGGCCCCCAAAATGTCCACGTGTAAACCCTGTGGGATAAATTATTGTATCAACATCAAGTCAAGTCAAATACTCAAGGATACATTGTAAGCAAGAAGACGCTCTCCATTCTTCACGCGCTTAATGCAGCTCTATCAAAGAACAAAGACTGTTTTTAATTTGAAGACAACAATTGCAGACTAAGATCCTTCATTTACGTTGTTTTTAATGCACAGACTTAATTCATATAGGAAACTTAAGTTATCTTCCCCCCTCCCTCCTCCCCAGTTACTGGTACATCCTATACAAAGAATAGAAAGCCAAGAGAAGACAAAGCCATGGGCGGCATTCATCAGTGGTTGTGAATAGCGGTAAAACAATGGATAACATCTTTTATATATTTTCCTTGATGCTTGTTAGATTTAAAGAGAACATATCCAGCTATACACTGACGAGCAAAAGGAACGATAATTTCAACTGTTGACTTTCAGGCTCTATATTTTTCACCGTCCACTACAGCTTTGAGCGTGAGACGACCTTCATTGTATAGACAATCATCTTGGCTATCTCATATATAAATTTGACTTGCAACTATTTAGCATATTATTAGTTATGCAGATTCTTGTCAGGTCACTGCATTGTTACTGTTTTGCTCCTGGTGGTGACTTTTTTTTATTCCTGCAAATTACAGCCTGTTCTCACATTCCCTAATAGTTCAGTGTGTTATTAGGTTGATTCCCAAGAGAAAGGTCAGTGGATGGAATTGAGAAACCGCCATGCAAAAGATTTCCCAAGAAAAGAGGAACAGCATCATCCAGCTCATCGATAGCGGTCTCTCGGCCAAGACAATTGCCAAACTGTATCATGTGAGGCCATGACAGCTGGAAGAATAAGAAATTAAGTCTGTCCATCCATTCAAAAGCCAAGAGATGACGTCCAGGCAAAATATCAGCGTCAAGAAGTCGCTCATCACAAGGTCTATCAGTTCTGGTGACAAACCCGGCAATGGAGGCGGCTCATCTGCTTCATAATACGGAGATCACAGACGTCCATGCAAACACCGGGCAACGCACGTTGCACAAGTCTGGAATGGTGGCCCAAATAAAGGTGAAGAAGCCGCAACTTCAAAATATCATCATAAGAAACGTTGACTCAAGGTTGCAAAAAAATGCAAACAGTGGAAGATTAGAAACAGGTGATTTCGAGCGATGAGACGAAAGTCAATAGACGGCTCTGATGGGTCCAAATGGGTCTGGAAGAAACATTGGGAAAAGGTACGAATGGATTAAGTAATGGTTGGAAATGTCAAGTTTGGTGGAGGAAGCCTGATGATATGGGGATTGTGATGCCGAGAACCCAGAAGTAATGAGATGTTAGACCACTAGGAGTCGCTAGATACCCTATTGGAGGAGATCTGCGGGGAAGTCGAACAAATCAGGGGTCAGGAGCTGGGAGATCACGTCAGTAACAAAGGGAGGGAGAAAAGCCGAAGTCAGTGTGCGAACCGAGAGTCGAAAACCAGAAAGTAACGTAAAGTACCAGACAGAGAGTAGAGCCGGGGTCAGAATACAAGCCGAGGTCGGTAGCCAAGAGGACGTCAGGTACATGGGAGAGAGCGGAGCCGGGGGTCAGCAATTGCCAAAGGTCAGGGAGGCCGGGAGTCAAGACGGAGTAGGGGAGGAGACGGAACAGGGTATGAGGAACTAGGATGCGGAACAAGATCAGGGCAGTGACTTACGGGAACCAGAGACATGCATGCACTGCAAAACAGGAACTATCACTGGCGGCGTTCTGGGTGGACTGGCTCCCGGATACAGCAAGTCATACCCCAGAACGAGTCTTCAAAGAAGAGACCCCACCCACACCACGCAGGACTTAGACCGGGAACAACAAATTTACTTTAGGAAAATATGAGTCCCAGAACCGACTCTGCAGGAGAGCAGAGTACCATTCATCTGAGTCATGAAAGGGATGTTTCACAGCCATAGGCGTTGGATACTTGACCAGGATGAATGGTGGTCTCAATGCTGAGCTATATGTGAGGATCTTACAAGACGAGTTACTTTGTACACTTGAGTCCTATGGGTATGAAAAGGACGACATAGTGTTCCAGCAGGACAACGACCCGAAGAATACGGTGAGATTGGAGAAGAAATGGATCAATGACAATGAAGTAGAGGAGCTGGATTGTCCCCACAGTCCCCAGACCTCAACCCAATCCAACACTTGTGGATGAAGAATAAGCTGTATACATCTCCAAGTGACCTGACCAGTATAAACCAACACTGGGAACATGGAGAAGAGACCTGACCAGTATACACCAACACTGGGAACGTGGAGAAGAGACCTGACCGGTATACACCAACACTGGGAACATGGAGAAGAGACCTGACCAGTATACACCAACACTGAGAACGTGTAGAAGAGACCTGACCAGTATACACTAACACTGGGAACGTGGGGAAAAGACCTGACCAGTATACACCAACACTGGGAACATGGAGAAGAGACCTGACCAGTATACACCAACACTGGGAACGTGGAGAAGAGACCTGACCAGTATACACCAACACTGGGAACGTGGGGAAAAGACCTGACCAGTATACACCAACACTGGGAACGTGGGGAAAAGACCTGACCAGTATACACCAACACTGGGAACGTGGAGAAGAGACCTGACCAGTATACACCAACACTGAGAACGTGGAGAAGAGACCTGACCAGTATACACCAACACTGGGAACATGGAGAAGAGACCTGACCAATATACACCAACACTGAGAACGTGTAGAAGAGACCTGACCAGCATACACCAACACTGGGAACGTGGAGAAGAGATCTGACCAGTATACACCAATACTGAGAACGTGGAGAAGAGACCTGACCAATATACACCAACACTGGGAACGTGGAGAAGAGATCTGACCAGTATACACCAATACTGAGAACGTGGAGAAGAGACCTGACCAGTATACACCAACACTGAGAACGTGTAGAAGAGACCTGACCAGTATACACCAACACTGGGAATGTGGAGAAGAGACCTGACCAGTATACACCAACACTGGGAACATAGAGAAGAGACCTGACCAGTATACACCAACACTGGGAACGTGTAGAAGAGACCTGACCAGTATACACCAACACTGGGAACATGGAGAAGAGACCTGACCAGTATACACCAACACTGGGAACATGGAGAAGAGACCTGACCAGTATACACCAACACTGGGAACATGAAGAAGAGACCTGACCAGTATACACCAACACTGGGAACATGGAGAAGAGACCTGACCAGTATACACCAACACTGGGAACGTGGAGTAGAGACCTGACCAGTATACACCAACACTGGGAACATGGAGAAGAGACCTGACCAGTATACACCAACACTGGGAACATGGAGAAGAGACCTGACCAGTATACACCAACACTGGGAACATGGAGAAGAGACCTGACCAGTATACACCAACACTGGGAACGTGGAGAAGAGACCTGACCAGTATACACCAACACTGGGAACGTGGGGAAAAGACCTGACCAGTATACACCAACACTGGGAACATGGGGAAAAGACCTGACCAGTATACACCAACACTGGGAACGTGGAGAAGAGACCTGACCAGTATACACCAACACTGAGAACGTGGAGAAGAGACCTGACCAGTATACACCAACACTAGAATGTGGAGAAGAGACCTGACCAGTATACACCAACACTGGGAACATGGAGAAGAGACCTGACCAATATACACCAACACTGAGAACGTGTAGAAGAGACCTGACCAGCATACACCAACACTGGGAACGTGGAGAAGAGACCTGACCAGTATACACCAACACTGAGAACGTGTAGAAGAGACCTGACCAGTATACACCAACACTGGGAACGTGGAGAAGAGATCTGACCAGTATACACCAACACTGAGAACGTGGAGAAGAGACCTGACCAGTATACACCAACACTGAGAACGTGTAGAAGAGACCTGACCAGTATACACCAACACTGGGAATGTGGAGAAGAGACCTGACCAGTATACACCAACACTGGGAACATGGAGAAGAGACCTGACCAGTATACACCAACACTGGGAACATGGAGAAGAGACCTGACCAGTATACACCAACACTGGGAACATGAAGAAGAGACCTGACCAGTATACACCAACACTGGGAACATGGAGAAGAGACCTGACCAGTATACACCAACACTGAGAACGTGGAGTAGAGACCTGACCAGTATACACCAACACTGAGAACGTGTAGAAGAGACCTGACCAGCATACACCAACACTGGGAACGTGGAGAAGAGACCTGACCAGTATACACCAACACTGAGAACGTGTAGAAGAGACCTGACCAGTATACACCAACACTGGGAACGTGGAGAAGAGATCTGACCAGTATACACCAACACTGAGAACGTGGAGAAGAGACCTGACCAGTATACACCAACACTGAGAACGTGTAGAAGAGACCTGACCAGTATACACCAACACTGGGAATGTGGAGAAGAGACCTGACCAGTATACACCAACACTGGGAACATGGAGAAGAGACCTGACCAGTATACACCAACACTGGGAACATGGAGAAGAGACCTGACCAGTATACACCAACACTGGGAACATGAAGAAGAGACCTGACCAGTATACACCAACACTGGGAACATGGAGAAGAGACCTGACCAGTATACACCAACACTGGGAACGTGGAGTAGAGACCTGACCAGTATACACCAACACTGGGAACATGGAGAAGAGACCTGACCAGTATACACCAACACTGGGAACATGGAGAAGAGAACTGACCAGTATACACCAACACTGAGAACGTGGAGAAGAGACCTGACCAGTATACACCAACACTGGGAACTTGGAGAAGAGACCTGACCAGTATACACCAACACTGGGAACGTGGAGAAGAGACCTGACCAGTATACACCAACACTGGGAACATGTAGAAGAGACCTTACCAGTATACACCAACACTGGGAACATGGAGAAGAGACATGACCAGTATACACTAACACTGGGAACGTGTAGAAGAGACCTGACCAGTATACACCAACACTGGGAATGTGGAGAAGAGACCTGACCAGTATACACCAACACTGGGAACGTGGAGAAGAGACCTGACCAGTATACACCAACACTGAGAACGTGTAGAAGAGACCTGACCAGTATACACCAACACTGGGAACATGGAGAAGAGACATGACCAGTATACACTAACACTGGGAACGTGGAGAAGAGACCTGACCAGTGTACACCAACACTGGGAACGTGGAGAAGAGACCTGACCAGTATACACCAACACTGGGAACGTGGAGAAGAGACCTGACCAGTATACACCAACACTGGGAACGTGGAGAAGAGACCTGACCAGTATACACCAACACTGGGAACGTGGAGAAGAGACCTGACCAGTATACACCAACACTGGGAACGTGGAGAAGAGACCTGACCAGTATACACCAACACTGGGAACGTGGAGAAGAGACCTGACCAGTATACACCAACACTGGGAACGTGGAGAAGAAACCTGACCAGTATACACCAACACTGAGAATGTGTAGAAGAGACCTGACCAGTATACACCAACACTGGGAACGTGGTCAGATTTGAAGACCACACCCACTTGGCTAACAAGACTGGATTTACATACAGGGTAGAGGAGGCCATATCTCAGGAATGGAGAGGCGTAGGAACAAAAGAAAAACATCTCCGGATTCAGGGTAACAGCGGCATTTACACCAGGTAAAGAGATTACATATTTGTGGCAAAGTGAGAGGTCCTATTTAAAGGGTTATCCCGGTAAGTAGAAATTACAGGAGTCCCCCAATGATCTCTACAATGGGGGATGAATAGAGGATGATGGTAGTCACCGATCATCAGTGTGAATTGTTGTGTGTTTATTCATGTCTCCGATCAAAGTCATATCAGAAGTCTCGCTTTTTGGCAATCAGCGATGGTGGATAGGTGAGGACTTTTTACCAGAATACCCTTTTAAATTAGAAAAAATATATATATTTTCCTAAGAAACAGCACCACCCTTGTTTACAGGCTGGTCTTAGTATTGCAGCTCAGCTCCATTAATATAGAAATTAGAACAGTGACACTGGTTCAGAAAAAAAAATAGTCAATTTTATAGTCGTAAGACAATGAGTTAATTCATTCTAAACTATTATTCAGAGTTATACCATCACTCTTTACCTGTCATGGGTGACAGAGAGTCATGTGGTTTCTGGCAATAGAAGGTCACAGTGGCTGCACAGAATGCTCCCTGACTTTCTATTGTTCCTGCTGTCAGTATTCATTGGTATAGGTAGCTTTCCTGCTGGATTCATCTCTTCCCCTTTAGGACCCAATGGAACTCTCCTTCTACCCAGCTGCTGATCATCAGTATTCTCCATGTGCTTAAGTACTCCCTTCTTCCCTGAACTGGTGCTGGTGATATTATTCAGTTCATTCTAGCTCTGGTTGCAAGCAGGTGGCTTGCACTCTTTTGTAGTATTGTTGCTGAACTTCTACCTGAGTCATCTGTGGATAAGTAGTTCATGTATTTTCTCCCTATGTGTCATCCTTGTGTCTTCTATAGTGTTTAGTGGGGTTGATGAAGAGCTCATCCCACCTGTTCCCTATTTAGGGTCCAGCAGTAGGGATACCTAGGGTCAGGTATCCTGCTCGGCGCATAGGTGTGGAACCTATCTAGGGTGGTGAGGGGCCCCAGAGAACAGCATTAGGTTTGGTCAGAGGTCATCATCTCCACCTTCCCTAGACACAGGGTTTCCCTTCCCATTCGCTTGGTACTTCCCCGCACCTAGCGTGACATTACCCTTCTTCATTGGAACATTAATCCGTTCACTAAACAGAAGAAACATTGATAAATACTCCAATCTAGTGAATATACAGTGTGCCCACCCATATCCTGTCCACCGCCATTAACTTGAGAACGGCGGCAGCTATAGGCATAGAAGTGGTGTCTAGGTATAGTAAAGTAGCCATGCGCTACGCAATGAAATCACCTATTACGCCACCTGGTGGAAAACAATGGCATGGCTACTTTACTATACCTAGACACCACTTCTATGCCTATAGCTGCCGCCATTCTCAAGTTAATGGCGGTGGACAGGATATGGGTGGATACACTGTATTTAAAGGGAGTGGGATTAGCCGTTTTTGGTTGTAGGATCCTGGTGTTGAACTGATCCAAAACTCTCTCTGATTCCCATCAATCAGTTATGATCTATGGGGGATTCAGTAGGAAAATCTCAATTGCTCTGCAGCGCCACCACAGGCAAAAATAAGAATTACATGGTGCTAACTGAAATCAATGGGAAAATATGTAATGCAGAGTTGTGATCTATGGGGACCCAGCTGGAAAAAAAACAATTGCTCTGCAGCGCCACCACAGGTAAAATTAAGTATTACATGGGGCTGATTGAAATCAATGGGAAAAATGTGTAATGCAGAGCTGTGATCTATGGGGACCCAGTTGGAAAAATCAATTGCTCTGCAGCGCCACCACAGGCAAAAAGAAGAATTACATGATGCTAATTAAATTCAATGGGATGAATGTGTAATGCAGAGTATCGTATTGCTCTGATCCCCAGCAATCAGTTGTGATCTATGGGTGATCCAGTTAGAAAATCTCAATTGCTCTGCAGTGCCTCCACAGGCAAAAAGAAGAATTACATGGTGCTAACTGAAATCAATGGGAAAATGTGTAATGCAGAGTTGTGATCTATGGGGGACCCAGTCAGAAAAAAACAATTGCTCTGCAGCGCCACCACAGGCAAAATGAAGTATTACATGATAGTAATTGAATTCAATAGGATGAATGTGTAATGCAGAGTATCGTATAGGTCTGATCCCCAGTAATCAGTTGTGATCTATGGGGGATGCAGTCGGAAAATCTCAATTGCTCTGCAGCGCCACAACAGGCAAAATTAAGTATTACATGATACTAATTGAAATCAATGGGATGAATGTGTAATACAGAGTTGTGATCTATGGGGACCCAGTTGGAAAAAAACAATTGCTCTGCAGCGCCACCACAGGCAAAATGAAGTATTACATGATACTAATTGAAATCAATGGGATGAATGTGTAATACAGAGTTGTGATCTATGGGGACCCAGTTGGAAAAAAACAATTGCTCTGCAGCGCCACCACAGGCAAAATGAAGTATTACATGATAGTAATTGAAATCAATGGGATGAATGCAGGAGGACAGGTTCTCTGGAAAAAGAGCCACCCCATACGCTGACCAAACGACGGTCCTTAATGAGGGACCCCCTGCATAAACTCAACCTCAGATTCCCCTTTTTTTTAACAAAATACCCCCTTTTAAGTTTCTAATACAATTTTTATAATATTAAAATACCTTTAAATATGTTTCACTTGATTTTATACTTTTCTCATCCTACATGTGAAATTGAAGAACACAACGAGCGATTTTCTGCAAAGTTACCACGAAGGGTTAAAAAAAAAAAAAAAGAAATGTAAAAAGTCATCAAATGAAAAGTAGAAGCGATCGCTGCTTTCTAAAATAGCGAAAATGACGAAACTGTTAAGAGGGAGACGTGAACGCAGAGCGGGGCTCGGTAATATCCAGGCTGCATTTTAAGGGGAACGGGTTTAAGGGGAGATGTCAGATGTTACACTGCCGCCTAGTGGAGAACTTCTCTGACCGAGATATTTCATGTGCAGGAGAGGAGTACGGAGCAGGGTGTGAATGTAAATGTCCCATAGGTGCACGGAATAGTAATGCTATATTATGTGTCCCAATCTCCATGGCTAAATGCAATCACAGCAATTGGAAATGAGACCTCGAGGCAAAAGAGTCTACATATGAAGCTCTATACGACTGATTGCAGCACATCACATTTCTTTTCACATATTTTTAGATCATCTCAACATTTTTACAGCGACTGTATAGATATAGGATATTGATGACCTATGATTAGATGTGAACCTCAATATTAGATGAATGGACACCTGTCACCCCCCTCGATCAGCTGTGATCAGGTCCCCAGGTGCCCATTATATGGAGCTTGCAACAGCATTGTGTAGTGGTTCGATCTAGTGTATTGCAGCTCAGCTGCTATTAAAGTGAATGAATCTGAGCTGCAGTACCTGATAACGGCCACTGCATAGTAAGTGGGGCTGTGGAGTTCTGGTTTTGTATGCTTCAGTTGATCGGTGCGAGCGCCGAATATTAGGGGTACTTTGCACACTGCGACATCGCTAGCCGATGCTAGCGATGCCGAGCGTGATAGTCCCTGCCCCCGTCGCACATGCGATATCTTGTGATAGCTGCTGTAGCGAACATTATCGTTACGGCAGGTTCCCATGTACTCACCTGTCCTGCGACGTCGCTCTGGCCGGCGACCCGCCTCCTTCCTAAGGGGGTGCGGCGTCACAACGATGTCACACGGCAGGCAGCCAATAGAAGCGGAGGGGCGGAGATGAGCGGGACGTAAACATCCCGCCCACCTCCTTCCTTCCGCATAGCCGGCCGGGACGCAGGTAGGAGATGTTCCTCGCTCCTGCGGCTTCATACACAGCGATGTATGCTGCCGCAGGAACCAGGTACAACATCGTATCTCCTATTGATGCGACATTATGAAAATGACCGACGCTACACAGATCACCGATTTACGTCGCTTTTGCGATCGTTTATCGGTGTTTCTAGGCTTTACACGTTGCGACGTCGTTACTGGCGCCGGATGTGCGTCACTTTCGATTTGACCCCGACATTATCGCAGTAGCGATGTCGCAACGTGCAAAGTACCCCTTAGACTTACACCGATGTGATAATAATGACTTATCCTAAGGATAGGTAATCGATAGTTTAGTCTTGGACGAGTTCAGAAATATCTAACTGTAAAGGCCCCGTCACACGCAGCGATATCGCTAGCGAGCGTACCCGCCCCCCGTCGCTTGTGCATCACGGGCAAATCGCTGCCCGTGGCGCACAATATCGTTCGGAGCCGTCACACGGGCTTACCTGCATAGCGACATCTTTCTTAACTTTCTAAAGAGGCGGTTCGTGCAGCGTCACAGCGGCGTCACTAAGCGGCCGCCCAATAGGGGCGGAGATGAGCGGCCGTAACATCCCGCCCACCTCCTTCCTTCCTCATTGCAGGCGGCCGCAGGTAAGGTGAGGTTCCTCGTTCCTGCGGTGTCACATGTAGCGATGTGTGCTGCCGCAGGAGCGACTAACAACCTGCGTCCTCAACAATCAACGGTTTTTTGAAAATGAATGACGTGTCAACGATGCACGATTTGGTGAGTATTTTCCATCATTAACGGCTGCTCCTTGCTGTCACATGCAACGACGTCGCTAATGATGCCGGATGTGCGTCACGGAATCCGTGACCCCGGCGATATATCGTTAGATACATTGTTGCATGTAACGGGGCATTTAGGTGCAAGGATGGACTGAGACACATAGAGCAGGTCCAGCTGCTGCATTGAAATAGTAGAATAGAATCCAGTTCAGATGTAATAACTAGTGATGAGCGGGCACTACCATGCTCGGGTGCTCGGTACTGGTAACTAGTGATGAGCGGGCACTACCATACTTGGGTGCTCAGTACTTGTAATTAGTGATGAGCGGGCACTACCATGCTCGGATGCTCGGTACTGGTAACTAGTGATGAGCGGGCACTACCATGCTCGGGTGCTCAGTTCCCGTAACTAGTGATGAGCGGGCACTACCATGCTCAGGTGCTCTGTACTCGTAACTAGTGATGAGCGGGCACTACCATGCTCAGGTGCTCAGTACTGGTAACTAGTGATGAGCGGGCACTACCATGCTCAGGTGCTCAGTACTGGTAACTAGTGATGAGCGGGCACTACCATGCTCGAGTGCTCAGTACTCGTAACTAGTGATGAGCGGGCACTACCATGCTCGGGTGCTCTGTACTCGTAACTAGTGATGAGCGGGCACTACCATGCTCAGGTGCTCTGTACTCGTAACTAGTGATGAGCGAGCACTACCATGCTCAGGTGCTCAGTACTCGTAACTAGTGATGAGCGAGCACTACCATGCTCAGGTGCTCAGTACTCGTAACTAGTGATGAGCGGCCACTACCATGCTCGGGTGCTCAGTACTCGTAACTAGTGATGAGTGGGCACTACTATGCTCGGGTGCTCAGTACTCGTAACTAGTGATTAATGGGCACTACCATGCTCGGGTGCTCGGTACTGGTAACTAGTGATGAGCGGGCACTACCATACTTGGGTGCTCAGTACTTGTAATTAGTGATGAGCGGGCACTACCATGCTCGGATGCTCGGTACTGGTAACTAGTGATGAGCGGGCACTACCATGCTCGGGTGCTCAGTTCCCGTAACTAGTGATGAGCGGGCACTACCATGCTCAGGTGCTCTGTACTCGTAACTAGTGATGAGCGGGCACTACCATGCTCAGGTGCTCAGTACTGGTAACTAGTGATGAGCGGGCACTACCATGCTCAGGTGCTCAGTACTGGTAACTAGTGATGAGCGGGCACTACCATGCTCGAGTGCTCAGTACTCGTAACTAGTGATGAGCGGGCACTACCATGCTCGGGTGCTCTGTACTCGTAACTAGTGATGAGCGGGCACTACCATGCTCAGGTGCTCTGTACTCGTAACTAGTGATGAGCGAGCACTACCATGCTCAGGTGCTCAGTACTCGTAACTAGTGATGAGCGAGCACTACCATGCTCAGGTGCTCAGTACTCGTAACTAGTGATGAGCGGCCACTACCATGCTCGGGTGCTCAGTACTCGTAACTAGTGATGAGTGGGCACTACTATGCTCGGGTGCTCAGTACTCGTAACTAGTGATTAATGGGCACTACCATGCTCGGGTGCTCGGTACTGGTAACTAGTGATGAGCGGGCACTACCATACTTGGGTGCTCAGTACTTGTAATTAGTGATGAGCGGGCACTACCATGCTCGGGTGCTCGGTACTGGTAACTAGTGATGAGCGGGCACTACCATGCTCGGGTGCTCAGTTCCCGTAACTAGTGATGAGCGGGCACTACCATGCTCAGGTGCTCTGTACTCGTAACTAGTGATGAGCGGGCACTACCATGCTCAGGTGCTCAGTACTGGTAACTAGTGATGAGCGGGCACTACCATGCTCAGGTGCTCAGTACTTGTAACTAGTGATGAGTGGGCACTACCATGCTCAGGTGCTCAGTACTCGTAACTAGTGATGAGCGAGCACTACCATGCTCAGGTGCTCAGTACTCGTAACTAGTGATGAGCGAGCACTACCATGCTCAGGTGCTCAGTACTCGTAACTAGTGATGAGCGGCCACTACCATGCTCGGGTGCTCAGTACTCGTAACTAGTGATGAGTGGGTACTACTATGCTCGGGTGCTCAGTACTCGTAACTAGTGATTAATGGGCACTACCATGCTCGGGTGCTCGGTACTGGTAACTAGTGATGAGCGGGCACTACCATGCTCGGGTGCTCAGTACTCGTAACTAGTGATGAGCGGCCACTACCGTGCTCGGGTGCTCAGTACTCGTAACTAGTGATGAGTGGGTACTACTATGCTCGGGTGCTCAGTACTCGTAACTAGTGATTAATGGGCACTACCATGCTCGGGTGCTCAGTACTGGTAACTAGTGATGAGCGGGCACTACCATACTTGGGTGCTCAGTACTTGTAATTAGTGATGAGCGGGCACTACCATGCTCGGGTGCTCTTGTACTGGTAACTAGTGATGAGTGGGCACTACCATGCTCGGGTGCTCAGTTCCCGTAACTAGTGATGAGCGGGCACTACCATGCTCAGGTGCTCTGTACTCGTAACTAGTGATGAGCGGGCACTACCATGCTCAGGTGCTCGGTACTCGTAACTAGTGATGAGCGGGCACTACCATGCTCAGGTGTTCGGTACTGGTAACTAGTGATGAGCGGGCACTACCATGCTCGGGTGCTCAGTACTGGTAACTAGTGATGAGCGGGCACTACCATGCTCAGGTGTTCGGTACTGGTAACTAGTGATGAGCAGGCACTACCATGCTCGGGTGCGCTGTACTTGTAACTAGTGATGAGCAGGCACTACCATGCTCAGGTGCTCAGTACTCGTAACTAGTGATGAGCGGGCACTACCATGCTCGGGTGCTCAGTACTCGTAACTAGTGATGAGCGGGCACTACCATGCTTGGGTGCTCAGTACTGGTAACTAGTGATGAGCGGGCACTACCATGCTTGGGTGCTCAGTACTGGTAACTAGTGATGAGCGGGCACTACCATGCTCGGGTGCTCTGTACTCGTAACTAGTGATGAGCGGGCACTACCATGCTCGGGGGCTCAGTACTCGTAACTAGTGATGAGCGGGCACTACCATGCTCGGGGGCTCTGTACTCGTAACTAGTGATGAGCGGGCACTACCATGCTCGGGTGCTCAGTACTGGTAACTAGTGATGAGCGGGCACTACCATGCTCAGGTGCTCTGTACTCGTAACTAGTGATGAGCGGGCACTACCATGCTCGGGTGCTCAGTACTCGTAACTAGTGATGAGCGGGCACTACCATGCTTGGGTGCTCAGTACTGGTAACTAGTGATGAGTGGGCACTACCATGCTCGGGTGCTCAGTACTCGTAACTAGTGATGAGCGGGCACTACCATGCTCGGGTGCTCAGTACTGGTAACTAGTGATGAGCGGGCACTACCATACTTGGGTGCTCAGTACTTGTAATTAGTGATGAGCGGGCACTACCATGCTCGGGTGCTCTTGTACTGGTAACTAGTGATGAGTGGGCACTACCATGCTCGGGTGCTCAGTTCCCGTAACTAGTGATGAGCGGGCACTACCATGCTCAGGTGCTCTGTACTCGTAACTAGTGATGAGCGGGCACTACCATGCTCAGGTGCTCGGTACTCGTAACTAGTGATGAGCGGGCACTACCATGCTCAGGTGTTCGGTACTGGTAACTAGTGATGAGCGGGCACTACCATGCTCGGGTGCTCAGTACTGGTAACTAGTGATGAGCGGGCACTACCATGCTCAGGTGTTCGGTACTGGTAACTAGTGATGAGCAGGCACTACCATGCTCGGGTGCGCTGTACTTGTAACTAGTGATGAGCAGGCACTACCATGCTCAGGTGCTCAGTACTCGTAACTAGTGATGAGCGGGCACTACCATGCTCGGGTGCTCAGTACTCGTAACTAGTGATGAGCGGGCACTACCATGCTTGGGTGCTCAGTACTGGTAACTAGTGATGAGCGGGCACTACCATGCTTGGGTGCTCAGTACTGGTAACTAGTGATGAGCGGGCACTACCATGCTCGGGTGCTCTGTACTCGTAACTAGTGATGAGCGGGCACTACCATGCTCGGGGGCTCAGTACTCGTAACTAGTGATGAGCGGGCACTACCATGCTCGGGGGCTCTGTACTCGTAACTAGTGATGAGCGGGCACTACCATGCTCGGGTGCTCAGTACTGGTAACTAGTGATGAGCGGGCACTACCATGCTCAGGTGCTCTGTACTCGTAACTAGTGATGAGCGGGCACTACCATGCTCGGGTGCTCAGTACTCGTAACTAGTGATGAGCGGGCACTACCATGCTTGGGTGCTCAGTACTGGTAACTAGTGATGAGTGGGCACTACCATGCTCGGGTGCTCAGTACTCGTAACTAGTGATGAGCGGGCACTACCATGCTCGGGTGCTCAGTACTGGTAACTAGTGATGAGCGCGCACTACCATGCTTGGGTGCTCAGTACTGGTAACTAGTGATGAGTGGGCACTACCATGCTCGGGTGCTCAGTACTCGTAACTAGTGATGAGCGGGCACTACCATGCTCAGGTGCTCAGTACTGGTAACTAGTGATGAGCGGGCACTACCATGCTCGGGTGCTCAGTACTGGTAACTAGTGATGAGCGGGCACTACCATGCTCGGGTGCTCAGTACTTGAAACCTGCAGTCGGACGCTCAGATGGGCTCAGCTCATGTACGCAGTATAATGGAAGTCAATGGGAACTTGAGCAATCTTCTGGACGATCTTCCACAAAAATGCTCGCGTTCCCCATTGACTTCTACGGTATTATACTGGGCCTCTGACTGCTCATTACGAATATTTGGGTTTTTGTGAAAGCAATTGCAACTTTTAATCCTTTGTCTTGTTTCTAAAAAGTGGATAGAGCTTATAAAAAGGGGGTGAGGGCAACCACTGTATGATGAATTTCGATATGCTCCAGAAAACAGCTCAAAGTTGGCATAAATACTATTTCATCACTCATGGAAAGCCTAAATATGCACCTCTTCATAACTTTAGCATACCTGTCTCGCCGTGGATAGGGAAGGTCCGGCCTACAGCGCAACACAGAGAAAATCAAGGAAGATGTAAAGGCAGGCCCTGTCGATAGTTAGAGGGGTCACCACCTCACACTCACCTGTGCCAGATCTTTGCACTCCCTAACGTCCCTAGATTGGCCCTTACCCCCGTGCACTGACCCTGATCTTAGCTTGACTTGGGTGTTGGCTTGTGGGACACTAGTCCCACTATTACAATAAAACAACACAAGAAATGTAAGACAAAGGGGTGGGAAAGGACACAACAAAAACACTTTTTGGTTTCTTAAGCAGGAAACTTTGCAGCTGCAACAGAAACAACACCACAGCTATACAGAGACGATCTCTTTCAACATGGTTAGGAAAGAGAATAGCTATCACCGGCATGGAGTAAAGACAGAAGTGGGTATATAAAGCAGAAGGGCTGTGATTAAGGCTAAGACCAAACTCAGCCAGCAGGAAAAAAGTCCTTAACCCCTTCAGCATCAAAAGAAAGTAAATCCACTCCAATACAAGATGTAACTTGCGGAAGCAACACACTTGTGACAGTATCTTACTTGCACAGGTATTTGAATTGAGACTGGTCTTGAAAAATTCCCCTCAATGTCTAGAACAGGCAGTAAGTAAGTGCAGCTCCTATAATGACAGCTCGATGTGATGCCGCATTTCTTCTATAGCCACCATTGGAGAAGAACTTTTTGGCTGGCCCCAATCTTGCACATTCCAGACCAGGGGCAATCGGCTGATCCCGGATCATTACAGCCTTATCATTACAGGTGTAGCACCCCTGCGGTACCAGGTGCCACAACATGTGAATGTGGAAACCCAAACCCCGGGATATCCATGCCAGTCAACACACCAGCACCCTCAGGCCACATACATAACCCCAATTCCAAACTGGGAGACTTTTTAGTAACAGGTAAAAGGGATGGGCACTGATTGGATAGTTGCCACCCAATCTATAGAGAGAGACCCAGCAAGGGGAGGGGTCAGTGGTCAGTTGGGAAGTTGGCGGGAGGAAGTGTTTGGTGAGTCTGTGGAGAGAGAAGGAAGGAGACAAGAGTGAAAGAGTGAAGTAAAGAAAGAGAAGTGTAGAAAGACCTGCAGTAACAATGGAAAGCTGTACCAGGAGTGGGGCACTGTGGAGTAAGGAACCAGGACTCCAGGGACCGTGAGTTACCTGTGGAAGTGGAAAACTCCAGGGACCGTGAGTTACCTGTGGAAGTGGAAAACTCCAGGGACCGTGAGTTACCTGTGGAAGTGGAAAACTCCAGGGACCGTGAGTTACCTGTGGAAGTGGAAAACTCAAGGAACCGTGAGTTACCTGTGGAAGTAGAAAACTCCAGGGACCGTGAGTTACCTGTGGAAGTAGAAAACTCCAGGGACCGTGAGTTACCTGTGGAAGTGGAAAACTCCAGGGACCGTGAGTTACCTGTGGAAGTGGAAAACTCCAGGGACCGTGAGTTACCTGTGGAAGTGGAAAACTCCAGGGACCGTGAGTTACCTGTGGAAGTGGAAAACTCCAGGGACCGTGAGTTACCTGTGGAAGTGGAAAACTCCAGGAAACGTGAGTTACCTGTGGAAGTGGAAAACTCCAGGGACCGTGAGTTACCTGTGTAAGTGGAAAACTCCAGGGACCGTGAGTTACCTGTGGAAGTGGAAAACTCCAGGGACCGTGAGTTATCTGTCGAAGTGGAAAACTCCAAGGACCGTGAGTTACCTGTGGAAGTGGAAAACTCCAGGGACCATGAGTTACCTGTGTAAGTGGAAAACTCCGGGGACCGTGAGTTACCTGTGGAAGTGGAAAACTCCAGGGACCGTGAGTTACCTGTGGAAGTGGAAAACTCCAGGGACCATGAGTTACCTGTGGAAGTGGAAAACTCCAGGGACAGTGAGTTACCTGTGGAAGTGAAAAACTCCAGGGACCGTGAGTTACCTGTGGAAATGGAAAACTCTAGGGACCGTGAGTTACCTGTGGAAGTGGAAAACTCCAGGGACCGTGAGTTACCTGTGCAAGTGGAAAACTCCAGGAACCGTGAGTTACCTGTGGAAGTGGAAAACTCTAGGGACCGTGAGTTACCTGTGGAAGTGGAAAACTCCAGGGTCCGTGAGTTACCTGTGGAAGAGGAAAACTCTAGGGACCGTGAGTTACCTGCGGAAGTGGAAAACTCCAGGGACCATGAGTTACCTGTGGAAGTGGAAAACTCCAAGGACCGTGAGTTACCTGTGGAAGTGGAAAACTCAAGGGACCGTGAGTTACCTGTGGAAGTGGAAAACTCCAGGGACCGTGAGTTACCTGTGGAAGTGGAAAACTCCAGGGACCGTGAGTTACCTGTGGAAGTGGAAAACTCCAGGGACCGTGAGTTACCTGTGGAAGTGGAAAACTCAAGGAACCGTGAGTTACCTGTGGAAGTAGAAAACTCCAGGGACCGTGAGTTACCTGTGGAAGTGGAAAACTCCAGGGACCGTGAGTTACCTGTGGAAGTGGAAAACTCCAGGGACCGTGAGTTACCTGTGGAAGTGGAAAACTCCAGGGACCGTGAGTTACCTGTGGAAGTGGAAAACTCCAGGGACCGTGAGTTACCTGTGTAAGTGGAAAACTCCAGGAACCGTGAGTTACCTGTGTAAGTGGAAAACTCCAGGGACCGTGAGTTACCTGTGTAAGTGGAAAACTCCAGAGACCGTGAGTTACCTGTGGAAGTGGAAAACTCCAGGGACCGTGAGTTATCTGTCGAAGTGGAAAACTCCAAGGACCGTGAGTTACCTGTGGAAGTGGAAAACTCCAGGGACCATGAGTTACCTGTGTAAGTGGAAAACTCCGGGGACCGTGAGTTACCTGTGGAAGTGGAAAACTCCAGGGACCGTGAGTTACCTGTGGAAGTGGAAAACTCCAGGGACCATGAGTTACCTGTGGAAGTGGAAAACTCCAGGGACAGTGAGTTACCTGTGGAAGTGAAAAACTCCAGGGACCGTGAGTTACCTGTGGAAATGGAAAACTCTAGGGACCGTGAATTACCTGTGGAAGTGGAAAACTCCAGGGACCGTGAGTTACCTGTGCAAGTGGAAAACTCCAGGAACCGTGACTTACCTGTGGAAGTGGAAAACTCTAGGGACCGTGAGTTACCTGTGGAAGTGGAAAACTCCAGGGTCCGTGAGTTACCTGTGGAAGTGGAAAACTCTAGGGACCGTGAGTTACCTGCGGAAGTGGAAAACTCCAGGGACCATGAGTTACCTGTGGAAGTGGAAAACTCCAAGGACCGTGAGTTACCTGTGGAAGTGGAAAACTCAAGGGACCGTGAGTTACCTGTGTAAGTGGAAAACTTCAAGGACCGTGAGTTACCTGTGGAAGTAGAAAACTCCAGGGACCGTGAGTTACCTGTGGAAGTGGAAAACTCCGGGGACCGTGAGTTACCTGTGGAAGTGGAAAACTCCAGGGACCGTGAGTTACCTGTGGAAGTGGAAAACTACAGGGACTGTGAGTTACCTGTGGAAGTGGAAAACTCCAGGGACCGTGAGTTACCTGTGGAAGTGGAAAACTCTAGGGACCGTGAGTTACCTGTGGAAATGGAAAACTCTAGGGACCATGAGTTACCTGTGGAAGTGGAAAACTCCAGGGACCGTGAGTTACCTGTGGAAGTGGAAAACTCCAGGGACCGTGAGTTACCTGTGGAAGTGGAAAACTCCAGGGACCGTGAGTTATCTGTCGAAGTGGAAAACTCCAGGGACCGTCAGTTACCTGTGGAAGTGGAAAACTCCAGGGACCGTGAGTTACCTGTGGAAGTGGAAAACTCAAGGGACCGTGAGTTACCTGTGGAAGTGGAAAACTCCAGGGACCGTGAGTTACCTGTGGAAGTGGAAAACTCCAGGGACCGTGAGTTACCTGTGGAAGTGGAAAACTCCAAGGACCGTGAGTTACCTGCGGAAGTGGAAAACTCCAGGGACAGTGAGTTACCTGTGGAAGTGGAAAACTACAGGGACTGTGAGTTACCTGTGGAAGTGGAAAACTCCAGGGACCGTGAGTTACCTGTGGAAGTGGAAAACTCTAGGGACCGTGAGTTACCTGCGGAAGTGGAAAACTCCAGGGACCGTGAGTTACCTGTGAAAGTGGAAAACTCCAGGGACCGTGAGTTACCTGTGGAAGTGGAAAACTCCAGGGACCGTGAGTTACCTGTGGAAGTGGAAAACTCCAGGGACCGTGAGTTATCTGTCGAAGTGGAAAACTCCAGGGACCGTCAGTTACCTGTGGAAGTGGAAAACTCCAGGGACCGTGAGTTACCTGTGGAAGTGGAAAACTCCAGTGACCGTGAGTTACCTGTGGAAGTGGAAAACTCCAAAACCGTGAGTTACCTGTGGAAGTGGAAAACTCAAGGGACAGTGAGTTACCTGTGGAAGTGGAAAACTCAAGGGACAGTGAGTTACCTGTGGAAGTGGAAAACTCCAGGGACCGTGAGTTACCTGTGGAAGTGGAAAACTCCAAGGACCGTGAGTTACCTGTGGAAGTGGAAAACTCCAGGGACCGTGAGTTACCTGTGGAAGTGGAAAACTCCAGGGACCATGAGTTACCTGTGGAAATGGAAAACTCCAGGGACCGTGAGTTACCTGTGGAAGTGGAAAACTCCAAGGACCGTGAGTTACCTGTGGAAGTGGAAAACTCCAGGGACCGTGAGTTACCTGTGGAAGTGGAAAACTCCAGGGACCATGAGTTACCTGTGGAAATGGAAAACTCCAGGGACAGTGAGTTACCTGTGGAAATGGAAAACTCCAGGGACCGTGAGTTACCTGTGGAATTGGAAAACTCTGGAAGTCTGGAACCAAAGCTCACAGGAATCAGCATGATTCGGGGTGCAGACCCTAGGACAGCGGACACTTTATGGTCAACTGTTTAATCTGCCAGGCGAGAAGATCTCCAGGGTCCATCGCCAAACAAAGAGTCTGAAGCATCAGCAGCAAAGAGGGGACCGGGGACTGAACCCCTTAAATAGTCAAGGCTGCCTGCAAGAGGACCAAGACAGAAACGGAGGGGTTCCCAAGAAGCTCTAACCCACGGGAGCCCAATACAAATGAGAGTGCATGGAGTACAGTTACCCCAGGTCACAACTGGCACGGAGAACAAGGGGAGCGGGAACACCTGGAACCAGCACCCGCGGGTCCAAGCACTGAAACCAAGGCAAGTTGAAATTGCAAACACTGGTGTGGACTGATTCCTTCTCATCTCCGTACACATACACAGACGGTTCCTCACTACAATGCCCATCATACACTACTGGGGCCTAATCCTCCTTGCGGAGAGCCCAAAACACCGAAGCTGCATTACTCCACCAGCCCCAGCAGGATCCTACAGCGGCGGCTTCAAATAACCTGGCCGCAAACCGCAAGTGGCATAGCCGAAAAACTCTTTATTTTTATTTCTCCCTTTTATTTTTACCCCTTTTTATTCGGACCGACCCCCAGGGTCACGGAGCCGGGCATTGGCCACAACCACGACTGTCCCCCACACTGCGCACCACGCACCCGGGCCCAAGTACCCCACTGCCCTGGGGCGACACACAGACAAAATAATGTTGATTATCAATAAGCAATAATGACGTGTAGTCGGGTGTTTACTAATCAATAATTACAAATTCATCGAGTCAAGTTAGAGCAATAGCGAGTCAGCCATCGGGGCTCATAGACTTGGACAACAAGAAGCTTCTAGAAGCATTAATACTTAATATTGCTTCGGGGAAGCCTTGAGATGTTCTCATTAATGTGCTTTATATTATTGTGCGATGTGTCGCTAAATAAGATTAATTTAAAGATTTTGTCTCATTTTCCCAACCCTTGTCTATATTAGAATCACTGAGGTGAGTAACTCTCATCAACGTATCCTAAGATCCGTTGGTCAGAATGCCAAGGGGTTAAAGTCCCTGGATCACCACTAGGTTACTATTGACATACAGAGCTAGAAATGTATGTAGAGGTTACCTGGGAGCCCATTGAAGTGAATGTGATCTAAGCTGCAATACCCAAGAACAGCCACTACACAATGCGTGGCGCTGTTGCAGTGTTCTAGCTTTGTAAACTGTCAACCTCCGACTGCCAAACTCCAACTGACAGGTGTCATTAATAAACCCCTTTAAGACAATTTACACCGTGTGCAGAATTATTAGGCAAATGATTATTTTGATCACGTCATACTTGTTATACATGTTGTCCTACTCCAAGCTGTATAGGCTGAGAGCCAACTACCGAGTAAGCAAATCAGGGAAAGTGCATCTCTGTAATGAGGAGGGGTGCGGTGTAATGACATCAACACCCTATATAAGGTGTACTTAATTATTAGGCAACTTCCTTT